>NC_052067.1:99995885-100296996 GCF_015852505.1 Tachyglossus aculeatus | reverse complement strand
GATGGAGTAAGCACTTAACATATACCTGGGTTAACAAGGACCTGGATTCTAATCCCAGTTCCACCACTGGTCTGCTGGATGACTTTGGACAAGTCCCTTAACTTTTGCATGTCTCAGTTTCTTCATCTGCAAATGAGGATTAAATGTCAGTACTCCATCCCGCTGAGATTGTAAACCCTTCATGGAACAGAGATAGTTTCTGATCTGATTATATTGGAGCTCCTCCAAATCCTAGAACAGTGCTCGGCACATAGTAAGCATTTAATAAATGTCAAAATTATTATGGGACTAGCAAATTTGACCAACAGGAACTTCCCATTCCTCAAAAAAAAAAAAACCCGTACAGGCCTCCAACCACTGGAGATACTTCATCAGTGCAGGTGGTGAAGATGATAATGACATGTTTACGCAACTCCCCCGTGGCATTGGTGGTGATGCTATCGTAAGCCATGCAGGCTTCAAACAGAAGGGGTGATTTTTGCAGTTCTGCAGGCGGTAGATGTAATAACAATTTGGACTCACCCTCCTCTAATTGCAGACTGTCCCTGTGGTAGGGACATCCCTCTATTCCAACAAACTCAGTTGGTCTTCGAAGCCATTAACCTCCTATTAGACCAGCATTAGTGACTTCTGCCTGCTGATCCTTCTCTGATAGAACATTCATTTGCAATAAATAATTTAGCTTTAGAATGCACATTAGTCTAGGACTTTCCTGGCAGGGAGATATTGAAGATTAGCCTGTGGAATGAAATAGACTCAAAAATAATTTGCATTACTTCGCTAGGTGAGGCCTAATCAGTGGGGAAAGAAGCAAGATCCAGAAAAAATGAGATAGAAAATGACTAAGTGAGCAAAGATGAAAGGTAGTGGGCTCCACAGAAGCACAAAGAGAAACCTCTGAACTCTCAAAGCAAACAAAAAGGCAGGCAAACGGCCTACCTCTGCTAGATTGTAAGTTCCTGGAGGCCAAAGAGCACGTCAACCAACTGTAGTGTATGTTCCCAGACTTTTAAATCATTGTTCAGCACATTTAGATGTTCAATAAACACATTTAATGGTGTGTGATGATAATGTTGATGATGATGATGTTGATGATCAAATGTGCAAATTCTTTCTTCTCTGCAACATCACCTGCAGAGAGGATTGCATTACAAGAAAAGACAAATACAGGTTGGTTTTCTTCTGTTTCAATTAATTCTGAACTTCCCAGAAAGCTCTAACCTTACCACCAGGAATGGCCATCGAAAAACAATTGCTAAACAAGGTTAAAAGAAAAAAAGTTGTGTGTGTCTGTGGATTTGTGTATCTCTGTTTGTGCCACTCTGCCTGTGTGTGCACATATGTGGCTGTATGTATACATGTATGTGTGTACATGGTGTGAGTGGTTGTGTCTATGTCTGTGTGAATGCTTGGAGTGCATGCATATGTGATGGCTGTGTGTGTGCCTGGCATGCATGGTTATGTGTATCTCTGTGTGTATGCAAGTATGCATGGCTGTGTTTGCATGACAGCAGGCCCCAGAGATGAAGTCCAATCCCTCAGTGAGTTTAAAACACGCTTCCTCAGTCTGCCCAGCAAGACCCTTTTCTGTGTGCTATGTTTTTCTGGGAAACTGCACTTGGGGAAAGTCTGGTCACATGGAAGCCTCTGTGTGCCAGGCCATGTCCCTGGGCCTGGAGGTTCAGGCATTAGTCATTTAAGGTGGGTGTGCCCACAATCTATGGGAAAAGCAGCATGACTTATTGGAAGGCCCACAGGCCTGGGAGCCAGGGGACCCAGGTACTCATCCTGGCTCTGCCTCTTGCCAGCTGTGTGAACTTGGGCAAATCACTTAAATGTCTCCATGCCTTAGTTTTCTCATCAGTTAAATGGGGATTCAATGCCTGTTCTCCCTCCCCATCAGGCTGTGTGCTGAATTCTAATCCCAACTCTGCCACTCGTCGTTTGCGTGACCTTGAGCGAGTGACTGAACTTCCCCATACTTCAGTTCCCACAACTGCAAAATGGGATTCAACACCTGTTCTTCTTCCTACTAAGACTACGAAGCCCCCCATGGGATGGGGACTGTGTCTGACTTGATTCACTTGCATCTACCCCAGTGCTTAGAACAACGTTTGACACACAGTAAGTGCTTAAAAATACCATAATCATTACAGCATAGTTATAATAATGATTATTATTGTTATTGTTATTATGGCATTTGTTAAGCACTTACTATGTGACAAGCACTGTTCTAAGCACTGGGGTAGATACAGGGCAATCAGGTTGTCCCATGTGGGGCCCACATTCTTAATCCCCATTTTACAGATGAGGGAACTAAGGCACAGAGGAGTTAAGTGGCTTGCCCAAGGTCACACAGCAGACAAGTGGAGGAGCCAGGATTAGAACCCATGTCCTCTGACTCCCAAGCCCGTGCTCTTTCCACTAAGCCCTGCTGCTTCCTTTAATAACAAAATCCGCAGTTATTATTATCACTTTCATTCATTCATTCAATCGTATTTATTCCCTTGGGAAAGCACAATACAATAATAAACACATTCCCTGCCTACAACAAGCTTACAGTCTAGAGGGGGAGATAGACATTAATAGAAATAAATAAATTACAGATATGTACATAAGTGCTATGGGGTTGGGAGTGGGGGAAGAATGAAGAGAGCAAGTCACGGCAACGCAGAAGCGAGTGGGAGACAGGAATGGAGGGTTTAGTCAGGGGAGGCCTCTAGGAGGCTTTGAAGGGGGAGAGATTGTCGGTCGGATATGAGGAGGGAGGGCATTCCAGGCCAGAGGTAGGAAGTGGGCGAGAGGTCAACAGCAAGATAAATGAGATCGAGGCATAGTGAGTAGGTTGGCATTAGAGGAGTGAAGTGCGTGGGCTGGGCTATAGTAGGAGAGCGGTGAGGTGAGGTAGGAGGGGACAATGTGATTGAGTGCTTTGTATGTCTCTGCAGACTGTGTCACCAAAAAGCCTCTCCACACGCAGTCCATGTACACAAATGTGGGCAGGAGGTGAGCCCTGAGCAGAAAGAGGTCCCAGAAGGTCAGAAATGTTGTGGAATCCAGCACCAAGGGCAGCAGAGGAAAAGAGCTCGAGGGAGTAACTCAGCTGGCCCCCATTAAATCCATAGGCTTAAGACTTTTACTGAACCCCACAGGGTCTGGATGAACCCCCCAGGTCGGAACCCCACACACCTGTGCAAGTGACCCTCTCAGAGGGAAGAATGCCTGATCGCAGAACCCATGCTCCTTGGCGATTCATTATGTTTTATGATCGCTAAGTCAACTCTCCTGCGACAAAGCGAAACATGGCCCTTAGAAATAAATGTTGTCATTAACAAGCCATGCCAGGAGCCGTGACAGATTTGCAGTGGTAATGAATAACGCTTCCCGCAAAGTTCTCCCTTTTCGGCAGAAAGGCTGGGACACGACTGCGGGCAGCACTGTGGGGAAGGGAAAGATCGATCGATGTGAGGGGATAATTGAAACTTCACGACTGTCGCATGCACGTGGGCCGACGGCCAGGCAAAATCTCTCAGATAATATTCATTGGGGCACAGGCTTCTCAGGAACAGAGATCCACTATAACACAGAGCCACTCACTGAGAGCATATGGGCCCTATAGTCCATTAGCTAGGATCTAGAGGAGGCTGCCATGCTCTTGCCCATCACAGGTGATCAACAAAATAGTTCTCAAAATCCTTCCCAAATACTACCCTGTATAGAAACAGGAAAATCTGAGCAACTTGTCCTGTTCTTCTGGTTCAGAATTCTTTTCTGATAGGGACCTCTGGGCACTGGGATGAACCGTGAGCTGACTGCCTTCCTGGACCCCCATCCTCACAAGAATGGACCATCCAACACCCCTAAATTTCCATTCTCCATCCCTACCTTTCCATCCAATGACCCACTGACCAGTGGATCTAACCAAAGCCCCCCTTGAACCTCTCTCCCATTCTGTTGGAAACTCCTCACATGCAGAGATGGTGTCTTTTATATTATCCCAGGCTCTCAGCAAAGTGCACATAATAGGCACTCAGTACGTTACTCTATACACAGTAGGTGTTCAGCACAAGGAGGCAAGTGAAAAGATTGTGGTCAGAGAGAGGAATTTCAGAGTTGGTGAGGGTAGAGATTGTGCAGCCGTTAGAGATGATGAGATGGAATGTGTGTCCAAGTTGGCGAGTGGGTGAGGTGGGGTGGAGCAGGAGGAGTTGAGAAATGATAGAAGACAGGCAGCAGAAGGGTCATCAGAAACATCTACCTATTTAGTTATATTCATTCAATCGTATTTGATTGCATTTAATCATATTCAATCATCTTGAATGAATGAATAAATGAATGAAATTTATATTAATGTCTGTCTCCCCCTCTAGACTGTGAGCTTGTTGTGGACAGAAATTTGTCTGTTCCTTGTTTAATTGTACTCTCCCAAGCATTGGTACAATGCTTTGCACACAGTAAGGGCTTAATAAATTCAATTTAATGATATTTAAGTCCCCTGTGCTCAAAGTACTTTACTTTGTACTTTATCAGCTCTCAGTATAGTACTCTGCACACAATAGGTCCTCAGTAAATACTACTGCATTGAAATGAAAGATAAAAGGGCCCAGTGAAAAGAGCTGGGAGTCAGCAGCCTTGGGTTCCAGTACCAGCTTTACCACTTGCTACACTGCCCCTTTTGACTCCCAGGCCGTTCTCTATCCACTAGGCAACACTGCTTCCCTTAGACCTGCGCTCTAATCCCAGCCCAGCCACTTGCCTGATGTATGACCTAGGGCAAGTCTTTGAACTTCTCTGTGCCTCAGTTACCTCATCTGTGAAAAAGGGATTTAGACTGTGAGCCCCATATGGAACAGGGACTATGTCCAACCTGATGAGCTTGTTTCTACCCCAGAGCTTAGAACAGTGCCTGGTACATAGTAAGCACTTAACGAATACCATAAAACAAATGAATGATAAAATTAGCACACGAGTAGAATTGAAAGGTCAAAGGGACCAATGTGGAGAGTTAGGGAGATCAGGATGGTTTTCTAAAAGCTCCGGGATTTCCCAAGGGGTGTTTGGAGATTCCACTGGGACCATTCCTCCCCAAAAGGTAGCAGGGGATCAGTGGATCAGTACTGGTCACCAGAAAATTCTCTTTCTCCAGGTATGGTCAGTAAGTTGGGCTTCTGAAGGGCAGGAGAAGTGGCCCAATGCTGGAGCCTGGGTTTCCTCGACTGGAAACACTGGTCTCAGTGACAGACAAACTTCCCATTGTTGGGTTTCAGTTTCCATGAGTTTTCAAGTGATCAGGGCAACTTCATGGATTTGGGACTGGCCTGTCAGCATTATGGATAGTGACCCAAAATGGTGCTGTCTTCCGCAGCAATGAAGCATTGCCTGGTTGCTTCTCAGTCAACAGGTAGAAAAAATGAACAATTTCTCAGAGCAGAGAGAACAGAAATATGGAAGGTGAGAAGCAGCGTGGCTCAGTGGAAAGAACGCAGGCTTGGGAGTTAGAGGTCATGGGTTTGAATAACAGCTATGCCACTTAGCTGTGTGACCATGGGCAAGCCACTTAACACCACTGTGCCTCAGTTACCCCATCTGCAAAATGGGGGTTAAGACTGTGAGGCCCACGTAGGACAACCTGATCACCTTGTATCCCCCCCAGCACTTGGAACAGTGCTTTGCACATAGTAAGCACTTAACAAACACCATCAAAAAAATGTCAGGCAAGACTAGAAATGGGGGGACGTTGGTAGAAGAAAACATGTAGAAATGCATTTCTAACTGTCCTTCCTGGGAGCACTTCGATACTCACCCCTTCCATAGCACTTATGTAAATACCCTTGTACGTTGCCATTTCCCCTGTCCGTAATTAATTATCCTGTCCGTCCCCCGACCTAGACTGTAAGCTCCTTGAAGTCAGGGATTGTGTCTACCAGCTTGCAATGCATCCACCTGTGCTTCAGACCCCATTCCCTCTCATCTTATGAAATCTCTCTCCCCTTACCTCCTCCCTTCCTTAACTTCCATCTTCAACTGCTCACTCACCACTGGTTCCTTCCCCTCTGCCTTCAAACATGCCCATGTTTCCCACATTCTGAAAAAAACCCTCTCAACCCCACCTCCCCTTCTAGTTATCGCCCTATCTTCCTCCTACCATTCCTTTCCAAACTCCTTGAACAAGTCGTCTACACTCACTGCCTCGAATTCCTCAATGCCAACTCTCTCTTTGATCCCCTCCAGTCTGGCTTCGATCCCCTACACTCCACCAAAACTGCCCTTTCAAAGGTCACCAATGACCTTCTTCTTGCCAAATCCAATGGCTCCTACTCTATCCTCCTAGACCTCTCAGCTGCCTTTGACACTGTGATTCATTCATTCAATCAATCAATCAATCAATCAATCAATCGTATTTATTGAGCACTTACTGTGTGCAGAGCACTGTACTAAGCACTTGGGAGGTACAAGTTGGCAACATATAGAGACAGTCCCTACCCAACAGTGGGCTCACAGTCTAAAAGGGGGAGACAGAGAACAAAATCAAACATACTAACAAAATAAAATAAATAGAATAGATATGTACAATTAAAATAAATAAATAAATAGAGTAATAAATATGTACAAGCATATATACATATAAACAGGTGCTGTGGGAAAGGGAAGGAGGTAAGATGGGGGGATGGAGAGGGAGACGAGGGGGAGAGGAAGGAAGGGGCTCAATCTGGGAAGGCCTCCTGGAGGACGTGAGCTCTCAGTAGGGACTTGAAGGGAGGAAGAGAGCTAGCTTGGCGGATGGGCAGAGGGAGGGCATTCCAGGCCCGGGGGATGACGTGGGCTGGGGGTTGATGGCGGGACAGGCGAGAATGAGGCACGGTGAGGAGATTAGCGGCAGAGGAGTGGAGGGTGCGGGCTGGGCTGGAGAAGGAGAGAAGGGAGGTGAGGTAGGAGAGGGCGAGGTGATGGACAGCCTTGAAGCCCAGGGTGAGGAGTTTCTGCCTGATGCGCAGATTGATTGGTAGCCACTGGAGATTTTTGAGGAGGGGAGTAGCATGCCCAGAGCGTTTCTGGACAAAGACAATCTGGGCAGCAGCATGAAGTATGGATTGAAGTGGGGAGAGACACGAGGATGGGAGATCAGAGAGAATGCTGATACAGTAGTCCAGACGGGATAGGATGAGAGCTTGAACGAGCAGGGTAGCGGTTTGTATGGAGAGGAAAGGGCGGATCTTGGCAATGTTGTGGAGCTGAGACCGGCAGGTTTTGGTGATGGCTTGGATGTGAGGGGTGAATGAGACAGCGGAGTCGAGGATGACACCAAGTGGGCCTGTGAGACGGGAAGGATGGTAGTGCCGTCAAAAGAGATGGGAAAGTCAGGGAGAGGGCAGGGTTTGGAAGGGAAGACAAGGAGTTCAGTCTTGGACATTCAATCATTCAATTGTATTGATTGAGCGCTTACTGTGTGCAGAGCACTGTACTAAGTGCTTGGGAAGTACAAGTCGGAAACATAGAGACAGTCCCTACTCATCAACGGGCTCACAGTCTAGAAGGGGGAGACAGACAACAAAACAAAACATGTAGACAGGTGTCAAAATCATCAGAACAAATAGAATTAAAGCTATATGCACATCATTAACAAAATAAATAGAATAGTAAATATGTACAAGTAAAATAAAAAGAGTAATACATCTATACAAATATATACAAGTGCTGTGGGGAGGGGAAGGAGATAAGGTTGGGGATGGGGAGGAGGAGAGGAAAAATGGGGCTCAGTCTGGGAAGGCCTCCTGGAGGAGGTGAGCTCTCAGTAGGGCTTTGAAGGGAGGAGGAGAGCTAGCTTGGCAGATGTGTGGAGGGAGGGCATTCCAGGCCAGGGGAAGGACGTGGGCCAGGGGTCAAAAGTGGAACAGGCAAGAACAAGGTACAGTGAGGAAGTTAGTGACAGAGGAGCGGAGGGTGCGGGCTGAGCTGTAGAAGGAGAGAAAGGAGGTGAGGTAGGAGGGAGTGAGGTGATGGAGAACCTGGAAGCAGAGAGTGAGGAGTTTTTGCTTGATTTGTAGATTGACAGGCAGCCAGTGGAGATTTTTGAGGAGGGGAGTATCATGCCCAGAGCATTTCTGATCACTCCCTTCTCCTCAACACGGTATCCAACCTTGGCTTCACAGACTCCTTCCTCTCCTGGTTTTTCTCTTATCTCTCTGGTCATTCATTCTCAGTCTCTTTTGCGGGCTTCTCCTCCCCCTCCCATCCCCTTACTGTAGGGGTTCCTCAAGGGTCAGTTCTTGGTTCCCTTCTGTTCTCTATCTACATTCATTCCCTTGGTGAACTCATTCGCTCCCATGGCTTCAGCTATCACCTCTACACTGATGACACCCAAATCTACATCTCCGCCCCTGCTCTCTCTCCCTCCCTCCAGGCTCGTATCTCCTCTTGCCTTCAGGACATCTCCACCTGGATGTCTGCCTGCCATCTAAAACTCAGTATGTCTAAGACTGAACTCCTTATCTTCCTTCCCAAACCCTGCTCTCTCCTTGACTTTCCCATCACTGTAGATGGCACTACCATCCTTTCCGTCTCACAAGCCCGCAACCTTGGTGTCATCCTTGACTCCGCTGTCTCGTTCAACCCACACATCCAATCCATCACCAAATACTGCCGGTCTCACCTCCACAACATCGCCAAGATCTGCCCTTTCCTCTCCATCTAAATCACTACCTTTCTGGTTCAATCTCTCATCCTATCCCGATTGGATTACTGCATCAGCCTCCTCTCTGATCTTCTGTCCTGCTGTCTCTTCCCGCTTCAGTCTATACTTCACTCTGCTGCCCAGATTATCTCTGTGCAGAAACACTCTGGGCATGTTACTCCCCTCCTCAAAAATCTCCACTGGCTGCCTGTCAACCTATGAATCAAGCAAAAACTCCTCACTCTCAGCTTCAAGGCTCTCCATCTCTTCGCCCCCTCCTACTTCACCTCCCTTCTCTCCTTCTACAGCCCAGCCCACACCCTCCGCTCCTCTGCTGCTAATCTCCTCACCGTACCTCGTTCTCTCCTGTTCCGCCGTCGACCCCAGGCCCACGTCCTTCCCCTGGCCTGGAATGCCCTCCCTCCACACATCCGCCAAGCTAGCTCTCCTCCTCCCTTCAAAGCCCTACTGAGAGCTTACCTCCTTCCCAGACTGAGCCCCCCTTTTCCTCTCCTATTCCCCATCCCCCCAGCCCTACCTCCTTCCCTTCCCCACAGCACTTGTATATATTTGTGCAGATTTATTACTGTATTTATTTTACTCATACATATTTACTATTCTCTTTATTTTGTTAATGATGATTTTGATACCTGTCTACGTGCTTTCTTTTGTTGTCTCTCTCCCCCTTCTAGACTGTGAGCCCATTGTTGGGTAGGGACCGTCTCTATATGTTGCTGACTTGTACTTCCCAAGTGCTTAGTACTGTGCTTTGCACACAGTAAGCGCTCAGTAAATATGGCTGAATGAATGAATTAATGAATGTACCTTCTAGACTGTACGTTTGTTGTGGGCAGGGAATGTATCAGTTATTTTGTTATACTGTACTCTCCCAAGTACTTAGTACAGCACTATGCACACAGTAAGCACTCAATTATTGTGATTGTCTGACTGACACCCAACCACAGACTATAGTGCTCCGCACACAGTAAGCACTCAATTAGTTCCACTGATTGGTTGATTGATGTACACATAGGTGGCAATAGAGTGGCACAGGGCTCCTATGTGGCTTGACCTGATTGTTTTTAGCATTCACAATAGGTATTGTCAGCTTGGAATTAACTGTGGCTAGAGGAAGCATCTTTGTCTGGCTCAAGTATCAGGCAATGAGGGCAGCAGGTCAGGTTGATGTTTATCCCAATGCGGATTAGAATTTTGTTCAGATTTCACTGGTGAGCCAGAGATTTCTTGTTCTGCATAGCTCAAGGGTTGGCTTGGGAGGAATGAAGCATGCTGGTGGAAGAGGGCAGACGGGAGAGAAAGATAATCAATACTGATCAATCAATCAATCAATCAATCAATCATATTTATTGAGCGCTTACTGTGTGCAGAGCACTGTACTAAGCACTTGGGAAGTGCAAGTTGGCAACATATAGAGACAGTCCCTACCCAACAGTGGGCTCACAGTCTAGAAGGGGGAGACAAAGAACAAAACCAAACATATTAACAAAATAAAATAAATAGAATAGATATGTACAATTAAAATAAATAAATAAATAGAGTAATAAATATGTACAAACATATATACATACATACAGGTGCTGTGGGGGAGGGAAGGAGGTAAGACGGGGGGATCGAGAGAGGGACGAGGGGGAGGGGGCTCAGTCTGGGAATGCCTCCTGGAGGAGGTGAGCTCTCAGTAGGGGCTTGAAGGGATGAAGGGAGCTAGCTTGGCAGATGTTGGGAGGGAGGGCATTCCAGGCCAGGGGGATGACGTGGGCCGGGGGTCGATGGCGGGACAGGCGAGAATGAGGCACGGTGAGGAGATTGGCAGCAGAGGAGCAGAGGGTGCCGGCTGGGCTGGAGAAGGAGAGAAGGGAGGTGAGGTAGGAGGGGGCGAGGTGATGGACAGCCTTGAAGCCCAGGGTGAGGAGTTTCTGCCTGATGCGCAGATTGATTGGTAGCCACTGGAGATTTTTGAGGAGGGGAGTAACATGCCCAGAGCGTTTCTGGACAAAGATAATCTGGGCAGCAGCATGAAGTATGGATTGAAGTAGGGAGAGACAGGAGGATGGGAGATCAGAGAGAAGGCTGATGCAGTAGTCCAGACGGGATAGGATAAGAGCTTGAACGAGCAGGGTAGCGGTTTGGATGGAGAGGAAAGGGCGGATCTTGGCAATGTTGCGGAGCTGAGACTGGCAGGTTTTGGTGACAGCTTGGATGTGAGGTGTGAATGAGAGAGTGGAGTCGAGGATGACACCACGGATGCGGGCTTGTGAGACGGGAAGGATGGTAGTGCCGTCAACAGTGATGGGAAAGTCAGGGAGAGGGCAGGGTTTGGGAGGGAAGACAAGGAGTTCAGTCTTGGACATGTTGAGTTTTAGGTGGCGGGACGACATCCAGATAGAGATGTCTGATGGACAGCCTCAGATGGACTGATGGACAGCCTTAGAGGCAGAGGTCAGAGGTTTCCATTTGATGTGAGATTTTGTTTCTCCTAGACAGAGCTTCCTATCTGACCGTGACGGAGTTCAGTATCTCTGACACCGAAAACACTCCTGGCGTCTTTGGGGCCCATTTCTCCCACCACCTACTGCCCCTCTGAGGCTCTTGTTTCTGGGCAGAAAGCGAGGCTCCATTTCACTGACTCTCAGCACAATTTTGTCTTGCCTCATGCTGTCAAGTCATCTCCAACCCATAGCAACACCATGGACACATCTCTTCCAGAATTCCCCACCTCCATCTGAAATCAGTCTGGTAGTATATCCAGAGAGTATTCTTGGTCAAAATATGGAAATGGTTTACCATTGCCTCCTTCCACACAGTACTTGAGTCTCCACCCTAGAATCTCTCCCATGCCACTGCTGCCCAGCACGGGGGAGTTTTGACTTGTAGCAGATTGCCTTCCACTCGATAACCACTGCCCAAGCTAGGAAAGGAATGGGTATGCCTCTGCTTGACTCTCCCTCCTTTAGTTGAGACTGGTAGAGCACTGGAAACTCTCCAGGTGTGACCCTAAGAGGGAACACGACGAGATTGCAGCCTTAAATTAACCCACATATTCAATCCACCATCAAATCCTGTCAGTCTTACCTTCACAGCATCTCTAAAATCCTCCCTTTCTTCTCCATCCAAACTACTGCCATGTTAATACTCATCCTATCCTGCCCAGATTACTGCATCACCTTACTTGCTGACCTCCCAACCTCCTGCCTCTCCCAACTCCAGTCCATACTTCATTCTGCTGCCTGGATCATCTTTCTACAGAAACGTTCAGGACATGTCACCCCCCTCCTCAAAAATCTCCAGTGGTTGCCTATCCACCTCTATATCAAAAAAGACTTCTCACCTTGCACCCTCCTACCTCACCCCACTTTTCTCCTTCTACAACCCAGCCTGCACACTTCACTCCTCTGGTGCTAACCTTCTCATTGTCCCTAGATCTCACCTGTCTTGCTGCCAACCCCTGGCCCACATCCTGCCTCTGGCCTGGAATGCCCTCCCTCCTCAAATTCGACGGATAGCCACTCTCCCCTGCTTCAAAGCCTTACTGAAGGCCCATCTCCTCCAAGAGGCCTTCCCAGACTAAACCCCACTTTTCCTCACCTCCCACTCCCTTCTGTATCACCCTGACTTGCTCCCTTTGCTTCCTGCCCCCAACCCCCAGCCCCACAGCACTTATGTAGATATCTGTAATTGTATTTATTATATTAATATCTGTTCATTTGTATTGATATCTGTCTCCCTGCCTCTAGACTCTGAGCTCATTGTGGGCAGGGACTGTCACTGCTTATTTTTGTATTGTACTTTCCCCAGCGCTTAGTACCATATTCTGCACACAGTACTGCTCTATAAATACAATTTAATGAATGAATGAGTGAATGACTGGGCAATCACGTTGTGAAATATGTGTGGTTCCGGTTCTGAATTTGTGAATAAACAAGAAAGAGTGGAAAGGAAAAATCTCTAGTGAAATGCAAATCTCATTCAATTGAGTAAGGTTGTCAGAGAAGATTTCTCTCACTAAAATATTGATTGTCTTTTTTTCCCAAGGATACAGGACCAGGAGGAAGGGAGAGATGATGCATGTCCTCCCTGATAACACAAGGGTGAAAAAGCTCCCCATCACAGAACAAAACAGAGTAAATTTATTGAAAAAGGTGGTAACTTCTGGACTTCTACACCCAACTAATTCCTACTATAATTCAGAGAGCCAGATTGAAACCATGGGGGAACTATAGTGGGGAATAGTGGGGAGACATACGATTATGATGAATTTCACATCTCTGTGAGCCAAAAGGCAGGTTAACAAGTCTTCTGATCAGGATTTTTCCCATCCTTGGGTAGGACTGTCCAGGGAATCTTTGTCATTTAATAATTATAACAATAGTAATAATAGTGGTATTTGTTAAGCACTGACTGTGTGCCAGGCACTGTACTAGACACTGGGGTGGATACAAGCCAATCAGGTTGGACACAGTCCCTGTCCCACATGGAGCTCACAGTCTCAAACCCCATTTTACAGATGAGGTTACTGAGGCCCAGAGAAGTGAAGTGGTTTGCCCAAGGTCACACAGCAGGCAACTGGCAGATCTGGGATCAGAACCCATGGCCTTTTGACTTCTAGGCCAGTGCTCTATTCACTATTCCAGAACAGATCTACCTTCAGGCTGTGTTTAGCTATGATCCCTGGGTCTCCCTGCCTTATTTTCAACTAGCCAGTCTTTCTTCATCATTATCAGCATAACATTTTCTGTGGTATTTGTCAAGTGCTTACTGTGTGCCAGGCACTTCATTAAGCACTGGGCTGGATGCAAGCTAATCAGGTTGGACATAGCCCCTTTCCCACATAAGGCTCAGAGTTTTAATCCTTTCATTCTACAGATGAGTTTACTGGGGCACAAAGAAGTTAAGGGACTTGCCAGAGGTCACAGCAGGCAAGTGGAAGAGTCAGGATTAGAACTCAGGTCCTGGTTCTGACTCCCGGGTCTGTGTTCAATCTACTAGGCAATGCTGCTACCATTACTCTACAACTACTGTATTACCTTTGTATTATGTACTATTACTGTATTGTTTCAGTACTGGTTACTATTAGAACAGTGCTTGGCACATAGCAAGTGCTTAACAAATACCGTAATAATAATATTACTGTATAATGTCTATAATATGTACTACTCTGTGCCTCAGTTACCTCATCTGCAAAATGGGGATGAAGACTGATGAAGACTGAAGACTGTGAGCCCAAAGTGGGAAAACCTGGTTACCTTGTATCGACCCCAGTGCTTGGAACTGTGCTTGGCACTTAACAAATACCAACATTATTATTATTATTATTGCGCTGTTACTGTATCATCTCTACACTATGTATTGTTATTGAACTATCATAGTAATTTTTCTGCTCTATGTACTATTACTGTATTATTACTGCATTGTTTCTGCACTGAGTATTATTTCTGTATTGTTTCTGTAATAGGTATGATTGCTTTGCTATTACTGAAACATTTGGACGTCTGTTTCCCCCCTTCTAAACTGTGAGCCCGTTGTGGGCAGGGATTGTCTCTGTTGCTGAATTGTACTTTCTAAGCACTTAGTACAGTGCTCTGCTCACAGTAAGCACTCAATAAATGTGACTTAATGAATGAATTTCTGTACCATATACCGTTATTGAACTGTTCCTGTACTAGCTCTATACTCTATTCTATGTGTTACTAGTGTATTACTTTGGTGCTATGTACTGTTACTGTAGTATTTCTTACAGTGAACTATTGCTGTCCTATTATTGTATCATCTCTGTATAATGTACTGTTATTGTACTACTGCTGTATTATTTCTGTACAATGCACTATTACTTTACTATGACTATCATTGCTTTACTAGGTATTTTTACTGTATTATTTCTGTACTAGGTGCTATCGCTTTACTATTACTGTAGCTTTTCTATACCATATACTGTTATTGAACTGTTACTCTACAGCTCTGTACTATATGCCATGATTGTACTAGTAATGTATTATTTCAGTATGATATAATAGTAATAATAATAATTCTGGTATTTGTTGAGCACTAACTATGTGTCAGGCACTGTACTAAGCACTGGGGTGGATACAAGCAAATCAGATTGGACACAGTCCCCGTCAGGTGGAGCACACAGTCTCAATCCCCATGTTTTGTTTTGTTGTCTGTCTCCCCCTTCTAGACTGAGAGCCCATTGTTGGGTAGGGGCCATCTCTATGTGTTGCCAATTTGTACTTCCCAAACACTTAGTACAGTGCTCTGCACACAGTAAGCACTCAATAAATACAATTGAATGATGAATGAATTTTACAGATGAGGTAACTGAGGCCCAGAGAACTGAAGTGACTTGCCCAAGGTCACACAACAGGCAAGTGGCAGAGCAGGGATTAGAACCCATAACCTTCTGACTCCCAGGACTGTGATCTATCCACTACATAGTATTTCTTTCTACGTACTCTATCGTGCAGTCCTGTATTACTTCTGTCTTCCTTCCTTTGATAGTTATTCCATGTGTCTACAGCCCCAGCTGACAATTATCCCTTCCCAGCCCGTCCCACTCCAGCCGGAAGGGCTCCATTGGTCCATGGACGGAGCATCCAATGGAGAAGGAGCTCTTCCCTCCCCCGGTCCAGGTGAGAAGCAGAGTTGTCTGATGGAAAGAGCATAGGACTGGGAGTCAGGAAAACTGGGTTCCAATCTGGGCTTCTCCAGTTGACTGCTGTGCGATCCTGGACAAATCACTTAATTTTTCTGTCCTTCAGTTTCCCCATCCATAAAATGGGCATTAAATTCTTGTTCTCCCTCGCCCCTTAGACTGTGAGCCCTATATGGGACAGGGATTCGGTCCCATCTGATCGTTGTGAATCTACCCCAGAGCTTAACACTATGCTTAGTCCAGAGTTTCCGCATTCCTCAAGGTTGCCCATTCACTGCCTCATCAAGCAGAAACGTCCTACAGTTGCCTTTAAAGCATTCGGTCAGCTCACCCCCTCCTACCTCACCTCACCGATGTCCTACTATAGCCTAGCCCACTCCTAGCCCACTCCCTCTACTCCTCAAGTGCCAACTGGGTTACTGTGCCCCCACTTGCTCATCTACCTCACCATTGACCCCTTTCTCACATCCTCCGCCCAACCTAGAACTCCCTCCCCCCTCCATGCACACCAGACAACTACTCTCCCCACCTTCAAAGCTTTCTTAAGGTCATGCCTCCTCCAAGACGCCTTCCCCACTTAAGCCCTCTTTTCCCCTCTTCCTTCTGCATTGCCTAAACATTGAGATAAGGAACCTTTAGGCATCTGATATTCACCCCCACATCACTTATGGCACAGAAGCAGTGTGGCTCAGTGGAAAGAGCACGGGCTTTGGAGTCAGAGGTCATGGGTTCAAATCCCGGCTCTGCCAACTTTCAGCTGTGTGATTTTGGGCAAGCCACTTCACGTCTCTGGGCCTCAGTTGCCTCATCTGGAAAATGGGGATTAAAACTGTGAGCCCCCCCATGGGACAACCTGGTCACCTTGTAACCTCCCCAGTGCTTCAAACAGTGCTTTGCACATAGTAAGTGCTTAACAAATACCATTATTATTATTATTATGTACCTATCTTTAAATTATATATTATAACTATTTATATTAATATCCGAATGCCCCTCTAAACCATAAATTCGTGGTGGGCAGGGAACATGTCTGCCAACTCTATTGTATTGTACTCTCCCAAGTGCTTAGGACAGTGCTTTGCATGCAGTAAGCACTCAGTAAATACCAATGATGGATCGACTGATTGATGATGAGAGTAAGTGCTTCACAGAGACCATTCTTACTATTATGTCGCCCTTCCTCTGAACCAGGAAGACCCCAGCACCTTCTCGAGATACTCTGACCATCTGGACTTCAGCAGAAGGCCAGAGAGCAGGCCCGGGGTCAAGGGGAGTAGCCAAAGTGGTGTGGTGCCGGCTTTGTGATTTCTCAGATTTCCAGAGAGCGAGGACAGGCCTCGGCCAAATAACGGATCATGTCTCTCAGTTAAAATGGAGCCGTGCACTTTCCAGCCAGCTCGGGAGGTGATTTATCCCCCAAGTCCCGATCATGATCGCTGAACTCCTGATGTAAACATAATAACCTAATAAATAATACGCAGCCCCTGAAAACGGAGTCCTGGAGAATCAGAGGCACTCGGGAACAGAGGAGACGGAATCTGACCCCGGCTCTGGCAGAAACCGGAGCCGCCACACATTTTACAGCTTGAAAGGCTCTTTTCTCTCGGATCTGGGAACCGGGGAGGTGGGATTAGTCGACGACAGATGATGAATTACAAAATCGTTCACGGGGGGAACCGGCACGGTCTCAACTGTTGTTTGGGTTATTAAACAGGCTGAAAGAAATGTGTGCTTACATTATCTCCTGGATATATGTGATCTTAACCTTGTCTTGGGTGACATTAAGGCAGCGTATTTAAATGGAAATTTCCCCGGAGTTGCAGAGATGCCCTGTGAAATGATGAACTTCACGTTCCTCGTTTATCCATCCTGCTTGTTTCCATTTAAATGGTGATTATGCCGCCTCGGGTTTAATAATCAGTTAATATTATTATCCTCTGGTTTAGAAAAACAGAAAAGCAGAACAAGAATAAAAAGTCACCCAAGCAGATGTCAATCACCATCTTCTATTTTTAAAATGGGGGGATGTTGTTGCTGGTTTTTACATATCTGGCAGAGCCCTGGAGCAAAACAACTTTCGGATTTCAATTCTTAATAGCTCGATTCTTATATCCGTCACTGTACAATGGGAAAAACAGAAGGTGCTTGATCCAAAAATGTTTTCTACATCAGATGAGGTGAGTTAAAAGCGTGAGGATGATAAATGGAAAAGAGAGCTCATTTGGGGAGTGTTGGAAAGAATTAGTTATTTTAATGGTCAAGTTTGAGAAAATGCAGTTTTAGAATACACAACACCACCTCCCCAGTGTGTCCCCCGACCTGTAATCAATGCAGATTTCAGTCAGATGGAATATTAGGACTACCAGATAGATGATTTCCCCCCAGAGTGGATTGATTTTTCTAAACCTTCCTCAGATGCAGTGAGGGAAAGAGTATTAATCAGTGACTAAAGTGAAGCCACCCCCTCACAATCACACCTGGAGATTTTCCACTACTCCACTAGTCTCAGCTACAGGAGGGAGAATCAAGCAGAGGCCATTCCTAGCTTGGCTAGTGGCTAGCAAGGGGAAGGCAATCTGTTACAAGTCAAAATTCCCCTGTGCCAGACAGCAGTGGCATGGAGAGAGTCAAGGGTGGAGACTCAGTTTACTGCACAGAAGGCAGCAATGGTAAACCACTTCTGTATTTTCACCAAGAAAACTCTCTGGATCCACTACCAGAACAATGGCAGATGGTGGAGCGGCGGCGGTGGTTCTGGGAGAGATGTGTCCCTGGAGTCTCTATGGCTTGAAAATGACTCAACAGCATAAGACAAGACAAACTAAGGCTAACTAGGCTGTGAGTTCTAATCCTACTTCTGTTGTTAGGTCTGTGTGTGACCTGTGATCACCCAATAATTTCATCTTAAGCAACTAAATAAATGAATGAACAGAATAAATAAAGCAGCGTACACCTGAGTTCTGGAGGTGACTGATGGGATGATCTGACTGGAGAATCAACCAATCAATCAATGGTAAGTGAGGGATGATGAGGGTTGGCCGCCTAGGGGAGGAAATTCTGGAGGTGGGTAAGGCCCAAAGCTGATTTTGTGTCCTGTAGCTTCACCCTTGCCTATCTTTCCTGTCCCTGAATCATGCAGGAGTAACATCTTGAAGGGGTGAATTCCATCCAGTCTGTCAGCGTGGCTCAGTGGAAAGAGCACAGGCTTTGGAGTCAGAGGTCATGGGTTCAAATCCCCGCTCTGCCAATTGTCAGCTGTGTGACTTTGGGCAAGTCACTTAACTTCTCTGTGCCTCAGTTACCTCATCTGTAAAATGGGGATGAAGACTGTGAGCTCCCCGTGGGACAACCTGATCACCCTGTAACCTCCCCCAGCACTTAGAACAGTGCTTTGCACGTAGTAAGTGTTTAATAAATGCCATCATAATAATTATTATTATTAAAACATGACGTAGTGGATAGACATAGGCCTGGGAGTCAGAAAGTCATGGATTCTAATCCCAGCTTCACCACTTGTCTGTTGTGCGACCTTGGGTAAGTCACTTCACTTCTCTAGGCCTCAGTTACCTCATCTGGAAAATGGAGATTGTGTCCAACCAGATTTGTGTTTATCTACCCCTGCACTTAATATACTGCCTGGCATACAGCAAGCACTTAACATACCACAACTATTATTATCGTTGTTCATTCATTCAATCGTATTTATTGAGCGCTTATTGTGCAGAGTACTGTACTAAGCACTTGGGAAGTACAAATCAGCCTGTCCCGCCATCGACCCCCGGCCCACGTCATCCCCTGGGCCTGGAATGTCCTCCCTCTGCCCATCCGCCAAGCTAGCTCTCTTCCTCCCTTCAAGGCCCTACTGAGAGCTCACCTCCTCCAGGAGGCCTTCCCAGACTGAGCCCCTTCCTTCCTCTCCCCCTCGACCCCCTCTCCATCCCCCCATCTTACCTCCTTCCCTTCCCCACAGCACCTGTATATATGTATATATGTTTGTACATATTTATTACTCTATTTATTTATTTATTTATTTTACTTGTACATATCTATTCTATTTATTTTATTTTGTTAGTATGTTTGGTTTTGTTCTCTGTCTCCCCCTTTTAGACTGTGAGCCCACTGTTGGGTAGGGACTGTCTCTATATGTTGCCAATTTGTACTTCCCAAGCGCTTAGTACAGTGCTCTGCACACAGTAAGGGCTCAATAAATACGATTGATGATGATGATATAGAGATGGTCCCTACCCAACAACGGGCTCACAATCTAAAAGGGGAAGACAGACAACAAAACAAAACAAGTAGACAGACAAAACAAAATTATCATTATTAAAACTCTCAGGGGTTCTCTGGGGGAAATGCTGTTCTAGTGTCCTCTCCCAAGTACTTAACACAGTGTTCTGCTTACTGTAAGTGCTCAATAAATACCATAGATTGTTGGATTGACTGATTGCTTGCTCAAAAACAGCTCTGCTGCAACCAAAATGAAGTCCCCAAAGGTCACAGGGATGTCCCTCCTCCCCATCTCCAATGGTAGTACCCTGCATTCCTAGGGCCAGAGTTTCACTGTGGTCCTGCAGAAGATCCCATCATGACAGTGGATACTCAACACCGTCCCCTCCTCACAACAGGTGTGGGCCCATAAATAATGAACATCCCAGAGTCATTCATTTGATCGTGCCCAAGTCACTCCACTTCTCTGTGTTTTGCTCTCCTCAACTGTAAAATGAGGATTCATAACCTGTTCTCCCACCTACTTAGACTGTGAATCCCATGTGGGACAGGGACTGCGTCCAACCTTACTAACTTGTATCTACCCCAGCACTTAGAACAGGGCTTGACACAAAGTAAGAAAGTAAGTGCTTAATACTATAAAAAAGAAAAAGTGCTGAAGTGGCATTAGGGGAGAAAAAGGGTAGGGAGATGAGAGATTAATCAGGGAATCTTATTATTGGAATGATCAGAATTAATCAGAAACTTGTCATTAGCATTCTTGCTATTACTTCTGGCACTGTGTTAACTGCTTTCTCAGTGCCAAGCAGTCTACCGAGACCTGGGCAAAGGGATATTGAATCAGACCCAAGCCCAGGTCCATGGGGGGCTCTCAGCCTAAAAGGGCATGGAAGAGAGAATGGGGAGACAACCGAGGAGAGAAACAGCATGTTGGATTATTTCTTCCCTGTTGCACATCCCCTGTGAGGGCAGGGGTCAGCAGCCTCCATGCTGTTTAAGCTGTTTTTTTAAAAAAGGTATTTATTAAGCGCTTACTTTGGCGGGGGTGGGATGAGACTTATATTGGATACAGTCCATGTCCCACATGGAGCTCACAGAATTAATCCCTATTTTACAGATGAAGTAGCTGAGGCACAGGGAAGTTAAGTGACTTGTCCAAGGTAACACAGCAGACAAGTGGCAGACTGGGATTAGAACCGAGGTCCTTCTGACTTCCAGGACCTGACTCCCAAATGAGCTGTTAATCAATTGAGTGGCTGGGACTGAGGGCTCGGGAAAGCAGCTTGAAACACCTTGAAGCAATGTGGCCTAATACAAAGAGCTTGGCCTGGGAGTTAGAGGACTTTGGCTTCAAAGCCTGGCTCTGCTGTATAATAATAATAATATTTGTGAAGTGATTATTATGTGTCCAGCATTGTTCTAAGCACTGGTGTGGATACAAACTACTCAGGCTGGACAAAGGGCAAGTCACTCATGGGGCTCACAATCTTAATCCCTATTTTAAAGATGAGATAACTGAGGCTCAGAGAAGTCAAGTGACTTGCCCAAGGTCACACAGCAGACAACTGGTAGAGCCAGTATTAGAACCCCGGTCCTCCGACTCCCAGACCTGTACTCTTTTCACTGGGCAATTCTGACTAGTTGGCTGATTGTTTGATCGATTGATTGCCCTCAGCCCAGGCCACACTGCTCTCACTGTCCTCTGTGTAACACAGCTTCATAATAATAATAATAATGGTATTTGTTAAGTGCTTACTATGTGCAAAGCACTGTTCTAAGTGCAGGGGAGGTTACAAGGTGATCAGGTTGTTTTACAGCGGGCTCATAGTCTTAATCCCCATTTTACAGATGAGGTAACTGAGGCATAGAGAAGTTGAGTAACTTGCCCAAATAATAATAATAATAATAATAATGTTGGTATTTGTTAAGCACTTACTATGTGCAAAGCACTGTTCTAAGCGCTGGGAGGAACACAAGGAGATGAGGTTGTCCCATGTGGGGCTCACAGTCTTAATCCCCATTTTACAGATGAGGGAACTTAGGCACAGAGAAGTGAAGTGACTTGCCCAAGGTCACACAGCAGACATGTGGGGGAGGCGGGATTCGAACCCATGACCTCTGACTCCCAAGCCTGCGCTCTTTCCACTGAGCCACACTGCTTCACTGAGTCACACAGCTGACAGTTGGAGGGGTCTGGATTTGAACCCATGACCTCTGACTCCACAGCATGTGCTCTTTCCACTGAGCCAGTCACCACATAACTCCCTGACACACTTGGCCGAGAGTGAAGAGCCACCTGATAACCGCCCATGAGCGGGTCAGGGAATTCTAAGTCTGTGTGTCAGCGTGGGCTGTGCCTCAGTTCTTCGGTGTCACCTGGGACCCATGTTCTCTGCATGTTCTCCATGGCTCTTGTCTCCCTGCAACTCTCCAGAGCCCTGAAAATTAGTCAGTCCAGAGAACATTTCCCATCCCTCTGTCCTCATTTGAGAAGCAGCATGGCATAAGGGAGAAAGCATGGACCCAGGAGTCAGAGGGTTGCGGATTCTAATCCCCGGCTCTGCCACTTGTCTGTTGTTTGACCTTGGGCAAGTCAATTCACTTCTCTGGGCCTCAGTTTCCTCATCTGAAAAATGTAAAATCTGTAAATTGGGGATGGAGACTGTGAGCCCTACGTGGGACAGGGACTATGTTCAACTCTGCTTGAGAAGCAGCGTGGCTCAGTGGAAAGAGCACAGGCTTTGGAGTCAGAAGTCATGGATTCAGACCTCAGCTCTGCCAATTTTCAGCTGTGGGACTTTGGGCAAGTCACGTCACTTCTCTGTGCCTCCGTTACCTCATCTGTAAAATGGAGATTGAGACTGTGAGCCCCCTGTGGGACAACCTGGTCACCTTGTAACCTCCCCAGCGCTTAGAACAGTGTGTTGCACATAGTAAGTGCTTAATAAATGTCATCATTATAATTGTATCTACACCAGTGTTTATTACAGTGCCTGGCACATAGTAAGCACTTAACAAGTACCAGAATTATTATTATTATTTTGAGGCTGGATGCTGCAGGCGGCCCCAGACAATGACCAGACCGGCTGGGCTGCCAATCAGGATTGAGACTGGACCCAAGCAATCATCCCTGCAGAGGGTCTGTCAGCTGGTGCTAAAGAAAGCAGTCCAGACTTGGTTCAATATCCATCTTCATTTGTGGCTGATGGTAACAGGCTGTGAAAATCACAGAAGGCCCACCACCTCGACAGAAATTAACCAGTCCCACTTTAAAGCAGTAAGTACCAGTTCAGAGGAGACCAGACAAGTAAAGTTAGCACTTTTTGTCTGCTCCCCTCCTACCACTGGCAGGAGCAATGATTGCACTTGGCTAAGACCGTGAGCCCCATGTGGGACAGGGGCTGCGTCCGACTTAATTAACTTTTACCTTCTCCGGTGTTTAGAACAGTATTGGACTCATAGTAAGCGCTTAGAGAAGCAGCACGGCATAGATGATAGACCTTGAAGGTGGGGAGGGTGGTGGTTTGTTAGCTATGAAAAGGGAAGGCTTTCAAGGCAGGAGGAAGAACGTGAGCAAGTGATTGATAAGAGAAGTCAGAGTGAGGTGCAGCGTATAAATTCCAGGATTGAAGAGAGGGAGTGGGATCTTTCTCCCAAGTAAGGCCCAGGTTTGGGGAGGGGGAGTGACTGTGGGCAGGGAGCTAAGAGCAGGATGCCAACCTCCCAAAGAATTAGGACAGGCTCTTATCTTCAGCACTTTCACCTCTAAACCCGGAGGCAGTAGCTCAATACACTAGGAGGCTCCATTATTTCTGCAGGTGCCCAGGGATGACTGGAGGAATTGAGAGGGGTGTTGACCCAGGGGACCACCAGGGCAATGAGGATACCAGGGTACCTTTGTAATGAGGATGAGCAATCCATAATTCTGTATTTATTGAGCGCTTACTGTGTGCAGTGCACTGTACTAAGCACTTGGGAGCGTATAAGGGTTGTTGGCTGGTCAGCATGGCCTAGCGGATAGAGCACGGGCCTGGGTGTCAGAAGGACCTGGGTTCTAATCCCAGCTCCGCCGCATGCCTGCTGTGTGAGCTTGGGCAAGTCACTTTCCTTCTCTGGGCCTCGGTTCCCTGGTCTGTAAAATGGTGATTAAGAGTTTGAGCCCCCTGTGGGATAGGGACTGTGTCCAACCTGATTAACTTGCATTCATCCCAGCACTTAGAACAGTGCTTGGCACATGGTAAGAGCTTAACAAGTGCCATAATTACTATATTCCATCCTGAGCCTTGTGGAAGGGTGTCCAGGAAGACAACTAGTTCACAGGTCTTCCAATCGTTCTGGTGCCCCTATTAGAGTTAGAATCCTGCACTTGTTGGATTATGGGGCTGACTCTGAAAATTATCCCAGAAACTACTAAAAGCAATGTATCCCCTATCCTGAAAAAACCCTCCCTTCACCCCTCGGCTCCCTTCAGTTATCACCCCATCTTTCTCCTTCCAACCTTCTCCAAAACTCCTTGAGTGAGTTGTCTACACCTGCTAACTTCACTTTGTCTCCTCCAATTCTCTCCTTGACCCCTCCAATCTGGCTTCCACCCACTTGGCTCCACGGAAGCTGCCCTCTCCAAGGTCACCAAAGATCGATCTCCTTCTTGCCCAATTCAATTACCTCTCCCACATCCTAATCCTCCTTGACCTCAAAGCTGCTTTCCACACTGTGGACCACCTCCTCCTTCTGAAAATACTATCTAACTTTAGCTTCATTGACATTGTCCTCTATTGGTTCTCTTCCTCTCTCTCTGACCAGACAGTCTCAGTCTCTTTTGTGGGCTTCTCTTCTGCCTCCCATCCTCTAACCGTGGGAGTCATTCAGGGCTCAGTTCTATGTTCCCTTCTATTCTCCATCTACACCCACTCGCTCGGAAAATTCATTCACTCCCACAGCTCAAGTACGACCTTTCAACTGCTAAATCTACATCTCCAGCCCTGACCTCTCTCCTTCTCTGTAGTTTCACATTTCCTCTTGCCTTCAGGACAACTCTACAGGGGTGTCCTGACGATGCCACAAACTTAAGGTGTAGGCATCCAAAACAGACGCCTTTCCATTCCTTTCCATACAAAATCTGTCCTCCCCGTGACTTTCCCATCACTGTAGAGAGCACTACCATCTCCCCTGTCTCACAAGCCTGTAATCTTGGCATTATCCTCAACACATCTTTCTCATTAAATGCATATAATAATAATGATGGCATTTATTAAGCAATTAGGTTCTAAGTGCTGGGGAGGTTACAAGGTGATCAGGTTGTCCCACGGGGGTTCAGTCTTAATCCCCATTTTACAGATGAGGTAACTGAGGCACAGAGAACTTAAGTGACATGCCCAAAGTCACACAGCTGACAATTGGTGGAGCTGAAATTTGAACCCATGACCTCTGACTCCAAAGCCCGTACTCTTTCCACTGAGCCACGCTGCTTCTCTCAATCTGCCCCCAAATCTTATTGGTTCTACTTTCACATCACAAAAATCCACCTTTCCTCTCCATCCACACTGCAACTATGCTGATCCAAGCGCTTACCATATTCCACCTTGATAACTACATCAGCCTCCTCGCTGACCTCCCAGCCTCCTCTCTCCTCATTCTAGTCCATGCTTCACTCTGCTGCATGTATCATTGTTCTAAAATACATTCAATCCCAGTTCCTCCACTCCTCAAGAACCACCAGTAGTTGCCCATACAGCTCAGCATCAAATAGAAAAGCCTATTGTCTTTAAAGAGCTCTGTCACCTTACCTACTCCCATCAGAACTTGCTGAATACCTATTAAACCTCAGCCTACTCACTTTGCTCCTCCAATGCCAAACTCCTCGCTGTACCTCCTTTTAATCTATCTTGTTGCTGAACCCTTGCCTGTGTCCTCCCTTTGCCCTGGAACTCCCTCTTCCTCCGTACCCAACAGATGACCACTCTCCCCACCTTCAAAGGCTTACTAATATCACAACTCCTCCAAGAGGCCTTCCCCAACAGAGCCACCATTTCCCCTACTCCCTCTCCCTTCTGTCACTTAGGACTTGGATCTGTACCCTTTAAGCATTTGATAGTCACCCCACCTTCAGCCCCACAGCTCTTATGTACACATCTGTAATTTATTTTAATGTCTGCCTCCCTCTCTAAATTCCTAAGTTTCTGAGGGCAGGGAACAAGTCTACCAATTCTGTAGTAATGTACTCTTCTGATCACTTAGTAATAATAATAACAATGGCATTTATTAAATGCTTACCATGTGCAAAGCACTGTTCTAAGCATTAGGGTGGTTACAAGGTGATCAGGTTGTCCCACGGTGGGCTCACAGTCTTAATCCCCATTTAACAGATGAGGTAACTGAGGCCCAAAGAAGTTAAGTGACTTGCCCAAAGTCACAGCTGACAATTGGAAGAGTAGGGATTTGAACCCATGACCTCTAACTCCAAAGCCCGTGCTTTTTCCCCTGAGCCACGCTGCTTCTCTAGTACATTGCTCTTCCCACAGAAAGTGTTCAACAAATACCAATTATTGATTGATTGATTGAGCAATCGTTATATTGTACTCTCCCAAGCTCGTAGTACAATCCTCTGCACACAGTAAGTGCTCAATAAATGTGATTGATTGATTGATTTGTTTGAATCAAATTTTCCTCTGCTTGCTCCATTAAAGGGTGGTTGAGATTCAGATTTCATTTGTTTTGTTTTGTTTTTTCCCAATGAGACTTGGTTTGGCCCCACCAAGATCTGGCTTCCATGGCGAAGCACTCTCTCCAGAGGTTGGGACACATCCTTCAGGAATCTCTGCTTTGGAGCGATTGGATAAAGTGGTCCCAATCAATCAGTCAATAGATTATATTTATTGAGTGCCGAAAATGTGCAGAGCACAGTACTAAGAGCTTAAGAGAATACAATAGAGACAATAGACAAGATATTGGAGAGCTTATAGTTTAATGGGAAAAATGGAAAAAGGCAAATTATATTCAATTATGAAAACAGAGATAAAACTGATAATGAGAGAAAAGAAAGATAGATAAGTGAACAGAGAAGTGAATAAATAGTAAAGTGCATAGATCAATATGTACTTAAGAGTTTCAGGTGGCTATAAATGCATAAGTGCTGAGTTAGCCATAGGGAAGACATAACCTGGAGACAACAAAATTTATCAAGGAATGCTCCCTGGTAGAGATCAATTGACCAGTGGTATTTACTGAGCACTTACTTTGTGCTGTACTGAGCACTTGAGTGAGTACAATACAATACACAATACCTGCCCTCGAGAAGCTTACAGTCTAACAGAGGAAATAGACATTGAAATGTCACAGGTGAAAGAAACAGCCAAGTATAACGAGATGGGATTTCAGGAAGATACTGAGGATTGGGACAGCATTGGACTGGTAAATATGAAAAGGGAGGGAATTACCTGAAGGAAGAAGGCCATGAGCAAGAGGCCTGAGATGGAAGAGATGGGAGATAGAGTAGCAGCGTGACCTAGTAGATAGAGCATGGGCCTGGTTCCCATTCTCTAATCCTGGTTCCGCCGCTTATCTGTTGTGTGACCTTAGACAATGCACTTCACTTCTCTGTACCTCAGTTACCTCATCTGTAAATGGGAATTAAGACTCTGAGCTCCATGTGGGACATGGATTGTGTCCAACCTGATCAGTTTGTATCTACCCCAGTGCTTAATACAGCGCCTGATGCATTGTAAGCGCTTAACAAAAACCATTAAAAAAAAGGAGTCGAGTGCAAGTAAGACTGTGACTTGGAAGGAGCAGAGTGGCCAGCTGGGGAACAGTGAGTGAAGAAAGCAGATGGGTAAGAAGCAGAGAGCTAGTGGAGAACCTTGAAGTCAATAGGAAGGAATTTTTGCTTGATGTGAAGAGATACCTGTTTTAGTCTTGCCTCTGCTCTTCACCTGCTGTGCGGCCTTAGGGAAGTCACTTAACTTCAATGTGCCTCCATTACCTCACCTGAAAAATGGGCATTCAATACCTGTTCTCCCTCCTCCTTAGAGTGTGAGCTCAATGTAGGGCAAGGACTGTGTCTAGCCTAATTAACTTGTGTCTACCCCAACATTTAGTACAATACTTAGAACTTAGTACAGTGCTTGGCACATAGTAAGTGCTTAACAAATATAATAATAATAATAGCGATAATCATAAACAGAAGATGAAAAGAGCTGGAACCAGGGTTGTGGCTCTTTGGCTGCAGAGCCAGGGATTAATCTGAAAAAGGAAGTGGAGCTGGATTTCACAATAGTTTAAAGTTAGGGGGATCCGAAGATAACACTTAGACTGTAAGCTTCAGGCAGGCCCGGGGCCAGGATGATGGTATCGTCAACAGAGAAGGGAAAGTTAGGAGGAGGAAGTGGGTAAGAAGGGGTGGAGAGGAGTTCAGTAGCAGCTCTGTTGGGTTTAAGAAAGGCTTGTGCGATATAATCATTAAGAGAACGGATGGAGTCCAGTCCCACCGGCGGGTGAGGGTACGCTCAAAGAAATCTGTGCAGAAGGCCAGGCTTCCTAAGCCTGCATCAAGTAAGCAACAAGACATTAAAATGAAATACTTGACCATTAATGATCAGGGTGGGAGGGGGGAGAGTGCCCGCAGGATATTTCTGCCCTACAGCCATGGCCACAGCATACTTTATAGGCCTGGAAATTCAGCCAAAAATTGATGGCGTTGCCTAATGCTGATAAAGCAATAGAACTTATGTGCTTGCTTAGCTGTTGTGGTATTTCTAGATCTTTATCACCTCTGAGAGGAGAAATCCTGTGAGCCTTCGGTGAATGGAGAGTGCCAATATAGCCTAGAGATGAATTAGTATGGAGATCAGCATCAGGATCAGTATTTCACCCAGACTGAGTACCTATTGGGTACCACTGTATTGCTCACTGTGTGCAGAGCTTTTTAGTAATAATTGTAGGAGTAATATGACCTCTGGACTCTTAGCCTGTTGTGGGCAGGGAACGTGTCTATCAACTCTATTATATTGTACTATCCTAAGTGCTTAGTTCAGTGCTCTGCCTAGAGTAAGCAGTCAATAAATACCACTTATTGATTGATTGATTGGTTGATATCTATTTAGGGCCCACTAAGATGCATTGCACTTGGAAAAGTACATTAGAAAGAAGAAACACATTCCTTGCCCACAAGGAGATTACATGCTAATGGGGCTATAAACATATTTAAATGTAAAAATTTGTACAGAGTGCCTACTGTGTGCAGAATACGGCGCTGGACTCCCACTGCGAGAAGAGCACTGATCTAACACAATGAAGCAGCATGGAAAAAGCACGGGCCTGAGAGTCAAATGATCTTGCTTCTAATTCGGGCTCAGCCACTTATCTGTTATATGACCTAGGGTGAGTCAATTAACTTATCTGGGCCTCAAAACCTCAACTGTAAAATGGGTATTAAGACTATGAGCCCTAAATGAGGCATGGACTGTGTCCAACATGATTATCGTATCTCTACCCCAGTGCTTAGTGTAGGGCCTGTCATGCAGTAAGTGCTTAAAAAATACCACAGAAAAAATGCTGGGTAGTAAGGCAGAACAATCAGTCAATTACATTTATGGAGCTCCTACTGTGTACCAAGCACTATGTTAAGCACTTGGGAGAGTGCAATAGAGTAGGCAGACATAAGATCAAAGGGATCAAAGAGCCTCCCACCCTCACCCCTTCCCTATCTAATAGGAGTGCTTACTGTGTACATAGTGGTTGGAAGAGTACAATATAACAACAGACAGACCTTTCCCAGACCTTGTCTTATTGCTGTCATTATCATCTCCAACCACAGCACCTCCACCTCTACATCTCTGCCAGAATGCCCCACCTCCATCTGCAAACAATATCCAAAGAGTTTTCTTTGCAACATATGTCTGCTTTGAAATAAGCTTATTGTGGACAGGGAATTCCCCTCTCAGGATGGCACCTGGAGAGTTTCCAGTACTCTACCAGTCTCGACTAGGGGAGGGAGAGTCAGCAGAGGCCTATCCATTCCATTCCTAGTCTGTGTAAGGCAATCTGCTACAAGTCAAAACTCCCCTGGGCTGGGCAGCAGTGGCATGTGAGAAAGTCGAGGGCAGAGACTCATGTTTATTGCACAGAAGGAGACAATGATAAGCCACTTCCATATTTTGACCAAGAAAACTCTCTGGATCCACTACCAGAACGATTGCAGACGGAAGTGGGGTGTTCTGGGAGAGATGTGTCCATGGCATTACCTTGGATCGGAGATGATTCGACAACATAAGACAAGCATTTAGTACAGTGTTCTGCACACAGTAAGCACTCAAGAAACATGATTGAATGAATAAATGAATGAATAACTATGGGGTTCCATCATATCCTCACTGTGCTGCAGGGGTAGGAGGTACAGCTCTGCCCCACCGCCCACAGAGTAGCCACTGCTAGCTATTCTGGTAAGACAAAAAGTTTTCATGCACTACCCTCAGACATACAAAGTATCCAGACAGGGAAGACCATTCAGATAGAGCCATCCACCACACTGGAATTTCTCTCACTGGGGCTTAAAATTCAGAAATCATCCCCCTCTTTTCTCCTGACATTCACACTTCAGCATAGCATCCATGCATCAACCTGAAATATTGATGCCTGTGGCGCTACTTCATTTTTTACCCACAGTGTCTGATGCTGTTTTGGATGTTCCTGTTCCTGTTGAGATGTTTGCTTGTTTTTCGTTTTCTGTTTTCTTTCATTGTATTAGTTAAGTGCTTACTATGTTCCTGGCACTGTACTAAGTCTGCGTCCCCATTTTCCCACAACTGTTTGTGGGCTCTGTTTGAATATCCTGCTGACATCACTTCTCTTCACAAAAACTCCTTACTATTGGCTTTAAAGCTCTTCACCTAGCCCCCTACTACCTCATCTCCCTACTCTCCTACCAAAACCCAGCCCACACAATTCATGCCTCTAATGCTAACCTTCTCACTGTACCTCAATCTCGTCCTTCACACTGCCGACCTCTCATTCACATCTTACCTCTGACCTGGAACACTCTCCCTCCTCATACCAGACAGGTAATTGCTCTCCCCCACTTCAAAACCTTATTGAAGGCACATCTCCTCCAAGAAGCTTCCTTGACTATGCCCTCCTCTCTTCTGCCACTCCCTTCTGCACTGTTCTTACTTTCATCCTCCTTCCCATCTCCACAGCACATATGTATGTATCTGTCTATATCTGTAATTTATTTATTTATTTATCTATTTATTTATATTAATGTCTGTCTCCCCCTCTAGACTGTGAACTCATTGTGGGCAGGAATGTGTCTGTTTGTTTTTATACTGTATTCTCCTAAACACTTAGTGCAGTGCTTTGCACACAGGAAGCACTCAATAAATACAATTGAATGAATGAATGAATGAATGAATGACCAAACCAGTGAAGGTAAGGTGGGAGAATCCTTACTTCCCCTCTAGATTGTAAGTTGGTTGTGGGCAAGGAACAGTTCTATCACCTCTGCTATATTGTCCTCTCCCAAACACTTAGCAGAGTACGCTGCACACAGTACGTGCTTAATCAATACCATGGATTGATTGATTCAGCAGGAGGAGGAGGAGGACGATGAAGAGAAGAAAGAGGGCATTTATTGAGCACCCATTTGTTTCAGTGCACTGTACTAGGCACTTGAGAAGTACAGAATAATGAAGTGATACATTCCCTGACCAAAAAGAGTTTTTGTTCTAAAGGGGGATAGACATAAAATATCAAAAACAGAGAAGCAGCGTGGCTCAGTGGAAAATAGCCCGGGCTTTGGAGTCAGAGGTCATGGGTTCAAATCCCGGCTCCACCACTTGTCAGCTGTGTGACTTTGGACATGACATTTAACTTCTCTGGGCCTCAGTTACCTCATCTGTAAAATGGAGATTAATCCTGGGAGCCCCCCGTGGGACAACCTGATCACCCTGTAACCTCCCCAGCATTTAGAATGGTGCTTTGCACATAGTAAGCGCTTAATAAATGCCATCATTATTATTATTATTATTATTATACCATCATTATGAGAAGCAGCGTGGCTCAGTGGAAAGAGCCCGGGCTTTGGAATCAGAGGTCAGGGGTTCGAATCCCAGCTGCTCCACTTGTCAGCTGTGTGACTTTGAACAAGTCACATAACTTCTCTGTGCCTCAGTTCCCTCATCTGTAAAATGGGGATGAAGACTGTGAGCCCCCCATGGGACAACCTGATCACCTTGTAACGTTCCCAGCACTTAAAACAGTGCTTTGCACCTAGTAAGCGCTTAATAAATGCCATTATTATTATTATTAAAAACATTTTCAAAATAAATAATGGTGGCAGACATATATTCATGATTGGTTAGAAGACTGTAAATAAGTTTGTAAGTGCTAAGGATGTCTGAGGGGATGATATGACCCAGGATGCAGGGAAATTAATTGGGGAAAGTTTGTTGGAGGAGGTGGGGTTTTTGAGGAGGGTTTTGAATGTCAGGAGGGAGGGATTTCCAAGCCAGGAGAGTAGCAAGAGGATCAGAGGTGGGAAATTCCAGAGCGAGGTATGACTTGAAGGTTAGTTAGGGAGGAAAGAAGACAGTGAGGTGGAAAATAGCAGGAAAAGTGAGCAGATAGGTAAGATAGGGCCTGATTTTGGAGATCTTACATGGTATTAAGCTCTTACAATCAATCAATCAATCAATCAATCGTATTTATTGAGCGCTTACTATGTGCAGAGCACTGTACTAAGCGCTTGGGAAGTACAAATTGGATACTTACAGTATACAAAGCGCTGTACTAAGCCTGGGAGAAAATGCGCATGTCGAAATTTAACATGGTCCTTGTCCCATCTATGAGGAGTTTATGCTTGAAGCGAGAGGGTTTTGAGGGGTGCAGAGATGAGAGGAGAATGTCGCTTCAGGATTTTGCTCTGGGCAGTAGCTTGCAGTGTAGCTGGGGGTGGGATGAGGTTGGAGGCGTGGGGGCTAGAGAAATTAAGGGTTTTCTCCAGAAAGACCCCTCTGCGGGGCTGGGGCCACTGGTTCCCGGCAAGTCTAGCCAGATCGGCCCAATCCCACCCTCTAGTGGGCAGGGGCTGCAGGTTACTGGGCTTTGGGAAGGCGAAATCCTCTGCCTCTCCAGCTTCAGTTCTGTTTTGTCTAGTGATTTCTAGGCCTAAGACCCTCCAGCTTATACAGGAAGACGAGTGATTCCCTGAGGAGACAAACAAAAAAGACAGAAATGTTAGACTGTCCCTCTCTGCCACCCACTCCTTACTGATGGAGCCTTCAATCATTCATCTTACATGATGAGTACAGCCCAGCCCGCACCCTCCGCTCCACGGCCACTAATCTCCTCACCGTGCCTAGTTCTCGCCTGTCCCGCGGTCGACCACTGGCCCACGTCATCCCCCGGGCCTGGAATGCACTGGAATGCATATATGTTGCCAACTTGCACTTCCCAAGCGCTTAGTACAGTGCTCTGCACACAGTAAGCGCTCAATAAATACGATTGATGATGATGGAATGCCCTCCCTCCGCACATCGGTCAAGCTAGCTCTCTTCCTCCCTTCAAAGCCCTACTGAGAGCTCACCTCCTCCAGGAGGCCTTCCCAGACTGAACCCCCTCCTTCCTCTCCCTCTCCTCCCCCTCCCCATCCCCCAGTCTTACCTCCTTCCCCTCCCCACAGCACCTATATATATGTATATATGTTTGTACATATTTATTACTCTATTTTATTTGTACATATTTATTCTATTTATTTTGTTAATATGTTTTGTTTTGTTCTCTGTCTCCCCCTTCTAGACTGTGAGCCCGCTTTTGGGTAGGGACCGTCTCTATATGTTGCCAACTTGTACTTCCCAAGCGCTTGGTACAGTGCTCTGCACACAGTAAGCACTCAATAAATACAATTGAATGAATGCATGAATTCATTTATTTGTTCATTCAATTGAATTTCTTGAGCAATTACAGTATTCAGAGCACTGTGCTAAGTGCTTCAGACTGTACATACTACAATAAATAGACACAATCCTTTCCCACAACAAGCTTTCAGTCTAGAAGTGAGTATTTGCGAAGTGCTTATTATGGTCCAAGCACTGTTCTAAGCACTGGGGTAGATACAGGTAATCAAGTTGCACACTGTCTCTGTCCCATGTGGGGTTTGCCGTCTTAATCCCCATTTTACAGATGAAGGAATTGAGGTCCAGAGAAGTGCAGTGCTCTGCACACAGTAAGCGGTCAATAAATATGATTGAATGAGTGAATGAAGTGACTTGCCCAAGGTCACACAGCAGACAAGTGGCAGAGCTAGGATTAGAATCCATGGCCTTCTGACTCCTCACCTTCTGTTGTTCTACCTAGGATTTGGAAATTAGAATGTGGCTTTTGGGGTGCCATCTCACAAACAAACGTACAGTCGTGCCCACGGAGATGTGGACAAAGCACTGTGGCAGGCTCCAAAGAGAGTCTGAAATAGGTCTGGTCCCCAACAAGTTATAGTCCCAGCTCCACCACTTGTCTGCTGTGTGACTTTGGGCAAGCCACTTCACTTCTCTGTGCCTCAGTTACCACATCTGTAAAATGGGGATTGAGACTGTGAGCCCCACATGGGCCAGGGACTATGTTCTACTCAGTTTTCTTGTATTCCTCCCAGCACTCAGTACAGTGCCTGGAACATAGTAAGCACTTAACAGATACATCATTGTCATTATCATATAGCGGCCCTCTAGACTGTAACCTCGTTGTGGGTGGGGAACATGACTGCCAACTCTGTTGTACTGTGCTTTCCCAAGCACTTAATAAGCGCTCAATAAACTCAATTTATGATGATATTCCAAAGAGATCCAAATCTCATGGACACGACTCATCCGCCAGGAACCAAAGTCTCCATTTCCCCTATCTGCAATTTATTTTAATGTCCATCTCTCCCTGTATTCATTCATTCATTCATTCATTCAATCATATTTATTGAGTGCTTACTGTGTGCAGAGCACTGTACTAAGTGCTTGGGAAGTCCAAGTTGGCAACATATAGAGATGGTCCCTACCCAACAGTGGGCTCACAGTCTAGAAGGGGGAGACAGACAACAAAACAAAACATATTAACAAAATAAAATAAATAGAATAAATATGTACAAGTAAAATAGAGTAATAAATATGTACAAACATATATACATATATACAGGTGCTGTGGGGAGGGGAAGGAGGTAAGGCGGGGGGATGGGGAGGGGGAGAAGGGGGAGAGGAAGGAGGGCACTCAGTCTGGGAAGGCCTCCTGGAGGAGGTGAGCACTCAGTAGGGCTTTGAAGGGAAGAAGAGAGCTAGCTTCCCTGTAGACTGTAAGCTCCTTGTAGGGTGGGATCGCGTCTACCTACTCCACTGAATTGTACTTTCCTTAATAGAGTGTTCTGCACATAGTAAGCCTACAATAATAATAATAATAGTTGTGGTGCTTCTAGCCAGGCACTGTACTAAACCCTGGGGTAGATACATGATAATTGGGTCAGAAACAGTCCCTGTCCCACATGGGGCTGACAATCTTTATCCCCATTTTACAGATGAGGTAACCGAGGCACAAAGAAGCAACGTGACTTGCCCAAGGTCACACAACAGACAAGTGGCAGAGCTGGGACTAAAACCCAGGTCCTTCCCAGGCTCACGGTCTTTCTACTGGACCACACTGTTTCTCTGATAAATACTGCTGATTGATTAGGAAAGAGAGGAAACAGGGATCTAGTTGTAGAACTGAAAATGTGCATCAACCCCCTTATCTCTCCTTGTGGTAAAGAGGTTTCCCAGGAAGGAAGGGTATTGGGTACCGATTATCAGGAAAGGAACACACCCTTTTCCTGTAGAAGTTATCTCTCTTCCATCTCTCAGTTCATTAGCCATCACTTCCATCAACACGCTGGTCACCAGAGACAGAGTGCCTGCCGGGTGCAGCACAGTGCTCTGGTTTATGCCTCTGTGTTCATGACATCCCATGTGGGAGATATTTGCAATGTCCTTCTTCTAGAGAGCTTGGTATTTTGTCACTAATAATACCTTATTTCTGTAAAGCCCTTCCATGTTTTTCCTGGGCAACTGCCCACTGTTTGCTACGTTGGAAACAGTATGGCGTACTGGATAGCGCACGGGTCTGGGTTTCAGAAGGTCATGGGTTCAAATTCCGGCTCTGCCACTTGTCTGCTGTGTGAACTTGGGCAAGTCACTTCACTTCTCTGGGCCTCAGTTTCCTCATCTGTAAAATGGGGATTGAGACTGTGAGCCCCATGTGAGCCCCATATGGGACAGGGACTGTGTCCAACCCGATTTGCTTGTATCCACCCCAGTGCTTAATACAGTGCCAGTCACATAGTAAGCACTTAACAAATGTCATAATTATTATTATTACTATTATTATTATTGTTAATCAATCATATTTATTGAGCACTTTCTATGTTCAGGGCACTGAACTAAGTGCTTTGGAGAATACAATGCAACAGAGTTGCCCAAAATGAACTTACAGTCTAGAGGGGGAGACAGACATTAATATAAATAAATAATTTATAGTATATTATTTAAAGATAGTGTCCTTGGAGTCTCTATGAGTCAGAGACGACTTGACAGCATGAGACAAAACAAATGCATAAGTGCTGCGGTAGGTGAGATAAAATCATTATTCCAAAGACAGGGGTCATTATCCCCATTGTACAGATGAGAAGACTGAGGCTCAGAAAGATTGTGACAGACCCAAGAACACACAGTAATAATAATAATAATGATGATGATGGTATTTGTTAAGCGCCTACTATGTGCAAAGCACTGTTCTAAGTGCTGGGGGGATACCAGGTGATCAGGTTGTTCCACGTAGGGCTCACAGTCTTAATCCTCATTTTACAGATGAGGTAACTGAGGCTCAGAGAAGTTAAGTGACTTGCCCAAGGTCACACAGCAGACATGTGGTGGAGTCAGGATTCAAACCCATGACCTCTGACTCCAAAGCCCGAGCTCTTTCCACTGAGCCACGCTGCTTCTCAGTAGGGCTCAGTAGGCCAGGGGCAGAGCCAGGATTAGAACCCAGGGCTCCTAACTCCCAGCCTTCCGAATTTCCATGAATCACCACATGCCTGTGGTCCAAAGGTGCCCAAGAGTCTGGGAACAGGAAGACCTTGACCCCTGGACCAGGCCAAACCTCACAACTCCACCCAAGGCCCCAGCCCATCATCAGGTAGCTGATTGTAATGACGCAACCAAACTGCCAACCGTCGGGCAGCAAATTTATTTTCTTCCGATTTTAGGAGTATAAATTAAGGGCAGATCACCCGTGTTTAGACCTCACCCAAAAGTCTCTGGGCTGTCACTATCATTTATCTGTTAACATAAAATCAATACTTGACATTTGTAATGAATTTAAATAACACGGCCAAAAGGCAAATTAGAGGTTCTTCCACAGGCCCAGATGAACCAGATCAAGACAAAGAACAGCACACGCTTCCCGTCTGTCTCGGAAATAATCCCGGGGTGATCCCATCTCAGATTCACCCCTTCTGAGGCTTGGGCGGCTGGACCAGGAAAGGAGGACATTTCCTCATGTGCGGTAGAAATAATAATAATAATAATGGCACTTGTTAAGTACTTACTATGCGCCAAGCACAGTTCTAAGCGCTGAGGAAGATACAAGTTAATCAGGTCAGACACAGGCCCTGTGCCACAAGGAGATCACACTCTCATCCCCATTTTACAGATGAGATAAGTGAGGCCCAAAGAAGCTATGCATCTTTCCCTTTCGCAGGGACCCCAGTTCCACTTGTGCGGGCCCAGCTCTAGACTGTGGACTCACAGTGGACAGGGAATGTGTTTATTCATTTTTATATTGTACTCTCCCAAGCACTTAGTTCAGTGCTCGGCAAACAGTAAGCACCCAATAAATAATAATAATAATAATAATAATAATAATAATAATGGCATTTATTAAGCACTTACTATGTGCAAAGCACTGTTTTAAGTGATGGGGGGGATAAAAGGTGATCAGGTTGTCCCATGTGGGGCTCACAGTCTTAATCCCCATTTTACAGATGAGGTAATTGAGGCTCAGAGAAGTTAAGTGACTTGCCCAAGGTCACACAGCAGACATGTGGCGAAGCCGGGATTAGAACCCATGACCTCTGACTCCCAAGCCCGTGCTCTTTCCACTGAGCCACGCTGCTTCCCTAAAGCAGCGCTAAACATACTAAATTAATTTGTTAAATACGAATGAATGAATGAATGGAAAGAAGAGAACAGAGGAGGTCACACAGCAGAGCTTCAGGTCTGGGGAATTCTAATGGCTACCAATATTCAGGAGTCTGACAATCTTTTTTTTTTTAACCGCATTTGTTAGGTGCTTACTATGTGTCAAGCACCAGTTGAAGTGCTGGGGTAGATACCAGCTAATCAGGTCAGACGCACAGTACTCGTCCCACAAGGGGCTCACAGTCTTAGTGGGAAGGAGAACAGATCTTGAATCCCCATTTTACAGAGGAGGGAACTAAGGCCCAGAGAAGTTGCCCAAGGCCACACAGCAGGCAAGTTGCAGAGCAGGATCAGAGCTCATGTCCCCTAGCTCCCAGGCTCATGTTTTATCCATTAGGCCATGCAGTTTCCCTTCTAACAGCTGTCCTGATGTTAGATATCTCAGAACGGTCTACTGGTCAAGGTTCTTCTGGTTTGCACCTCTGGGAAATGGGGAAATGGGGAAAGAACCCTCCTTAGGCCCCGTGAGGACCACCAGGCCTCGGTCTGTATTTCACCAACATTGTTGGGAGACTAGTAAGTGCTTTTCTGCAATCATCTTGTCCATCATATTGGCATCTGTTGCCCATGTTCTCTGAGCATCTGGTCATTTTTAAAATCATGAATTTTGAGACAAGGCAGAAAGCCTCCCAGTTTTAGGCAGGGATGTGGATAGGACAGAGTCCAGGCTTTCTGAGGCACGTTTTGTCTCTTCCATTTCAATCGGAAGCCATGGGTATAGATGTTATCATCGTTATCATCATCATCACCAACTAATAATAATTGTGGCGTTTGTTAAGTGCTTACTCTCGGCCAGGCACTGTGCTACACACTGGGGTGGATAGAAGTAAGTCGAATTGAACACAGTCCTTGTCCCACATAGAGCTATCAATCTTAACCCCCACTTTACAGAAGAGGGAACTGAGTTACAGAGGAAATTAAGTGATTTGCCCAAGGTCCCAGAGCAGACTAGTGGTGGAGCCAGGATTAGAACCCAGGTCCTTCTGACACCCAGGCCCATGCTCTATCCACTAGGCCACGCTGCTTTCCTATTTACAGGTACCTACTAGACGTTTAGCACTAGGACTGCCTACTTCAAGCAGATTACTGAGGCAGGAGCTCATTGTACTCAGAGCTTTTCACCGTGTCCCTTCCTCCTGCAGAGCACTGAGGTGGGGGCTTGGAAGCCCACAAAATATGTGTCCCCCTGGAAAGAGCCCTAGACTGTGAGTCAGGAGACCCAGGTTCTAAGTCTGACATTTAAATCCTCTGTGCCTCAGTTCCCTCATCTGTAAAACGGAGATGAAATACCTCTGCTCCCTCCCTCTTAAACAGTGAGCTCCGTGTGGGACGGGACCGTGTTGGGTCTTTTATCTACCCCACCTCTTAGCACAATGCCTGGCACCAAGTTAGGACTTAACATCTAACCCAATTATTATTGCAGTTAAAATAAAAGACACAGTCCCTCCGAGGACCTTACAATTAAATGAGGTAGCTTGCAACCTAGACTTTGCTATTCCTATCTGTGATGCGGACAGGTTGCTGGAAGATCCAAAGGGGAGTCAAGCACGGGGAGCAGTTCAAAGTCTGCATCCCTGCTCCTCATCCTTTCGTATAGCCAATACCCTAGGGGTTGACAGGAAATTGGATCCCTCCGGGATGTCTCCTTGGGACCAAGATCGAGCTGGGAGTAGGGGATCTGCAGGCTTCCATAGAAAATATTTTTTTTCCTTTCTGCATAAACCGAGAGATCTGGCCTAATTATTCAGGAGGAGATAATGCATAAGCCATTGCAGGCTACTTATGAAACCACCTAAGTGCATTTTAAAATTGAGACTGGAGCAGGCACAGAGCTTGAGGCTCTAATTCCTCTGATGTGGAGTTCTCCATTAGGGCAAGGCCCGGTATTACAATTGCAATAAAGGAAGCGGGGATGAAGTTAAGATGTGGACAGAGGAAAGGGGGCTGATATTAAAGAAATACATCACTGCTCCCCTGGCAACACTAAGGGACGAGGCTCCTCCCAGGACCCCTATAGCCCTGCCATGAATAATGCAGAAATGGCCCCTGGCCTTCAGGTCACCCGTATCCCGCCTTCCAGGATCCGCTCAAGGCCCCAAGACCAAGGGAATGATGTTTCAATGAAACCTGGCCTCTGCTCTTCAGCCTGCAGTAATGCGCTTTCATCCTAACTTCATCCTCTTTTCATTCCAATTCAAACTCCAACCAACGATCATGGAAGAAAGCTGGTGAGTCTTCAGAAAAATACTCTTCCTCGCTGAATGCATCCTCTTCCCGTTCTCCAAATCCATGCAGATACCGGGCTTTCCCTGGAAGACTGTGAGCCCCATGTGGGACAGGGCCTGTGTCCAACCTGATAAATTTGTATCTACCCCAACGCTTAGTAAAGTGCCTGGCACCTAGTAGGCATTTAACAAATACCACAAGTATTATTATTATGCACTGGCGGTCAGCAAGACTGGCCAGAGGGAAACTTTGTAATTCCCAGGGAGACAGATGTTTGCTATTTTGGAGTGGGTCGTTGGGCAGGGGTACAGGAGTGGATCGTTGGGCAGGGGTACAGGCTAGCTGTTGGGAACGTCCACTGCAAAAGGCGGTTTACAAGTATGGAGGCTATATGAAGCCTGCCAGTCAGTCCTGGATTTGTCTAAATAATAATAATAATAATTGTGGTATTTATTAAGAGCTTACTATGTATCAGGCACTGTTCTAAGCAGTGGGGTAGATACAAGATAACTGGGTTGAACACAATCCCTGTCCCACATGGGGCTCACAGTCTTAGTGCCCCTTTTACAGAGAGGGAACCGAGGAACAGAGAAGTGAAGTGACTTGCACAAGGTCACACTGCAGACAAGCGGCTGAGCTGGGATTAAAACCCAGGTCCTTCTGTTCCCAGGACTGTGCTCTGTCCACTAGACCAACACTGCTTCTCACAGGTTGGGAGGCCCAGTGGCATAAGCCCTGGACTCATGGAGTGTCCATCAGCTAGTTATCCAGCCGCACTGGGGCGATGGGGCATGCACATAGATTGCCTCGCTGTTCTTTGCTCTCTCACCTTTTCCACTCAAGTCCACCAGACCACCGCCCTCCTCTCCTTCAAAACCCTCCTAAAATCCCAGGAGGTCTTCCATGACAGCTCCCTCCTCCCTGGTCTCATCTCCCCTTTAAATACTTTGGCAATCCCATGTATATTGAGCTATTCATTCCATTTACTGATTCGCTTAAGCTCACTTTCAATTTTATCAGTCAAATCAATCAAATAATGATGCTTCTTAACAGCTTTCTGTGTGCAGGACATTGTACTACAAGCCTTTGGGAGAGCATATAGAATTATTGTAATTGTTCTCAAATGTCTTACAGTTAAGCAGGGAAGATAGATACTAAAAGAATTTACTGATAGACAGAAAAAGGAAAAAGAGAAATGTAAATGAGCTGGTACTTAATCAATCTATCATTGGTATTCCATAAGTGGTATTTATTGAGTGTTTACTGTGGGCAGATCACTTTACTAAGCACTTGATGGTGATGTGGTAGTTAGGGGTATATAAGCTGGGAATGCAGAAATTAATCAGAAACGGCCTCCTGGAGGAGATCCTCTCTACCTCTCCTCCTCTCCTCCTCCTTATCACCTCCTCATCGCCCCCTCCCTCCCTCTACCCAACCCCCTTCCCCTCCCCACAGCACTTGTGTATATTTGTGCATATTTATTACTCTATTTTATTAATGATGTGTATATAGCTATAATTCTATTTATTCTGATGGTATTGTTACCTCTCTACTTGTTTTGTGTTGTCTGTCTCCCCCTTCTAGACTGTGAGCCCATTGTTGGGTAGGGACTGTCTCTATACGTTGCTGATTTGTACTTCCCAAGCTCTTTGTACAGTGCTGTGCACACAGTAAGCGCTCAATAAATACATTTGAATGAACGAATGAATGAATGTGGTTTCAGAAAGCCAGTGAAGATGGGGAGAACTGTGATGTGGCAGAGTGGAAAAAGGAAGGGCTTCCAGTCAGGAGAAGGGGAGTGCGCAAGAGACTGGTAATTAGAGAGATGAGAATGCAACATGGTGAGAAGAGGTTACCCTAAGAGGAGGCAAGAGTGTGAGCTGGGTTGTAGAGAGAGACTAGAATGTAAACTCACTGGACAGGAAGCATGTATACCTACTCTGTTGCCCTGTGTTCTCCTAAGCTCTGCACACAGTGAGTGCTCAATAAATACCATTAATTGACTGATTGGGAGAAGTGAATGGATAGGCAAAATGGAGAGAAAGAAGACAATGATCGAGCGTTTCAGCTTTTGGGTAACAATTGAAAGTCTTTAAAGAGTGGGAGGCATTTGCAGAATAATGTTTTAATAATAATAATAATAATAGTGGTATTTATTAAGTGCTTACTATGTGCCAAGCACTGTTCTAAGAACTGGGCTAAATACAAGGTAATCATGTTGTCCCACATGAGGCTCACAGTCTTAATCCCCATTTTACAGATGAGGTAACTGAGGCAGAGAGAAGTGAAGTGACTTGCCCAAAGTCACACAGCTGACACATGGCGGAGGCGGGATTAGAACCCATGACCTCTGACTCCCAAGCCTGGGCTCTTTCCACTGAGCCACGCTGCTTTCTTTAGAAAAGCAATCTGGTCCACAGAGTAAAGTACGGACAGTAGGGGGAAGAGACAAGAGGCAGGACATCAGCAAGAAGGTTGATCACCAAGGGCCAAGGTGGTGACCATTTGGATGGAGAGGAAGGGGAGAGTATTGTGGAGGAAAAGCAGCCAGAGTTTGGGAACAGAGAAGGAGTTGCCAGAGAGGGAAGAGGAGAACCAGTGGAGCCAAGATTAAAAAGTGTTTCAGGAAAAAGGGAGTTTTCCAGCATCTAAGGAAGCTGAGAGATTGAGGAGGACGTGTCACTGGCAGCTGCTGGACTCGGTGCTGGCTGAGATCTCCATCAGCCTCTAGCCAGAGGCGCCCCTGCCCACCTTGCAGTTGTTTTAAATTGAGAACTTTTTACTTTTTTACCTGTTATAAAAGTAACAACTAACCCAGATGTGCTGTGTTGTCAGTCCGCACATGGGAGGGGTCCCTTCCGTGCCTCATTCTTCATTATCCACCCTAGGTCCTGTGAGAGCCCTGTTGGTTAAACTCATCCAAACCCACTGAGGTCCAGCATATTCCACAACTGTGGCCTCCAGGCAGGACACTAGCCTGTCTAGCCTCCTGATGAGGCAAGACCCTGCTACCCAAGGAAATCATAAATTATAGACTGTGAGTGTCTCCCCCTTCTAGACTGTGAGCCCATTGCTGGGTAGGGACCGCCTCTATATGTTGCCGATTTGTACTTCCCAAGTGTTTAGTACAATAAATGTTCAATAAATACGATCGGATGAATGAGAACTTGGTAGATATAGCAAGGAGGAGAAGGAGGTCAGAGATGACCCTGGTGGGGCTGGGGGAGGGGGCGTCTCAAGGGAGAGAAGAAGGCAGAAATCAAATTGTAGAGGAGCAGGAAGAGAGTTGGGGGAAATGAAGGGAGTCATGCCAAGGATTTTACCTTTGTCCTTACTGAATATGGTTGCTCACTGAGTCTGCCCTCCTGAAGGCAGGGCCTTTGTCTCCCTCTCTCTCTCTGACCCTCTCCCTCTTGCCCTCCAGGGGATAGTGAAAGCAAGAGGGGAGCACTGTGAGAGAAACAGCGAGAGGAGTCCCGTGGCCCAGTGGAACGAGCATCGTCCCGAGTCGGAGGGCCCGGAGGGAGGAGAGCGTGCCGTGGGGCTCCACGAGATGATTTACTTCCTTGGAAATAACCGAATTGCAAAAATGAAACATTACTGAGTCATGAGAGTGACACAATTTATGTGCAGAGAATGTTGCTCGTAACGGCCCATTCAAGGAAAATTCAACGTATCTTTTCCTGATCCCTTTATTCTATCTACAACCAGGAATTTATGTCATCTTAAAAAAAAAAATCCATTACTGCTTCTCCTAACTGAACCCATTATTTTCCTCCCTGATCCATCGGGAGAAAGCAGGAGTGATGGATAGCTCTGGCAGAACCTTGAATGTCCCAGACCCGGGTAATTGGATGCCACAGGTTAGACCTAAGGAGGATGCCTGTCACAGGGAAATTGACCTCGCTTCCTCTTTCTCTTCTTCCACTTCTTCCTACTCCTTCTCCTCCTCTTCATCATCATCATCATCAGTTATGATCATTGCTGACATCATCATCATCAATAGCAGCATTATCATCATCAGCATCAGCATCGTCATAACACCAATAATAATAATAATTGTTTGAGTTGTTGGGTAGGGATTGTCTCTGTTGCCAAAATGTACTTTCCAAGCGCTTCGTATAGTGCTCTGCACACAGTAAGCACTCAATAAATATGATTGAATGAATGAATGGTATTTGTTAAATACTTAGTGTGTGCCAGGCACACACACTGGGGTGGAGACAAGCAAACCAGGTTGGACACTGTCCCTGTCCCACTTGGAGGTCACAGTCTTAATCCCCATTTTATTCATTCATTCATTTAGGCATCTTTCTTGAGTGCTTACTGTGTGCAGAGCACTGTACTAAGCACTTGAGAAGTACAATTCAGCAACAAATAGAGACTACACCTGGCCAACAATGGGCTCACAGTCTAGGATGGGGGGAGACAGACATGAAAACAAGTCAGTAGGCATCAGTAGCATCAATATTTTACAGATGAGATGACTGTGGAACAGAGAAGTGAAGTGACTTGCTCAAGGTCAAGCAGAAAAGTGGCAGAGCTAGAATTAGAACCCATGACCTTCTGACTCCCAGAGCCCGGGCTCTAACCATTTATCCATTGTGCCATGCTGCTTCATTATCACTGCCCTCGCCATCCTCAGCGGCAGCAGCATTAAGTGCTTCGTACAGTGCTTGACACACAGCAAGTGCTCAATAAATATGGTTGGATGAATGAATGAATGAATCAGCGTAGGTATCGCCGTCATTATCATCATCATCAATCATCAGCATCTGCATCATCATCGTCATCATCAATCATTAATATCATCAATCATCATCATTAGTGTCAACATCATTATTGTCATCATCATCAATCATCATTAACATTACTCCTCACCCTCAGCTTCAAGGCTGTCCATCATCTCGCCCCCTCCTACCTCACCTCCCTTCTCTCCTTCTCCAGCCCAGCCCACACCCTCCGCTCCTCTGCCGCTAATCTCTTCACCGTGCCTTGTTCTCACCTTTCCTGCCGTCGTCCCCTGGCCCACGTCATCCCCCGGGCCTGGAATGCCCTCCCTTCGCACATCCACCAAGCTAGCTCTCTTCCTCCCTTTAAGGCCCTACTGAGAGCTCAGCTCCTCCAGGAGGCCTTCCCAGACTGAGCCCCCTCCTTTCTCTCCCCCTCCTCCCCCTCTCCATCCCCCCCGCCTTACCTCCTTCCCTTCCCCACAGTACCTGTATATATGTATATATGTTTGTATGTATTTATTACTCTATTTTATTTGTACATATTTATTCTATTTATTTTATTTTGGTAATATGTTTTATTCTCTGTCTCCCCTGTCTAGACTGTGAGCCCACTGTTGGGTAGGGACCGTCTCTATGTGTTGCCAACTTGCACTTCCCAAGTGCTTAGTACAGTGCTCTGCACACAGTAAGCGCTCAATAAATACGATTGAATGAATGAATGAATGACTATAACCAGTGTTAGAATCATCAACCAATCAACCAATCAAATTTATTGAGTGCTTACTATGTGCAGAGTATTGTACTAAGCATTTAGGAGATTAGCCATCAGCATCAGCAGCAATAAAATTAGCACCGTCAGTATCATCGGTATTACTGCCATTATCATAATTATCAACATCATCAGTGCTGGCATCATAGATGTCATCGGCAGCAGCATTAAGAGCATAGTACAGTGCTCAGCACATAGTAAGCGCTTAATAAATATGATTGAATGAATGATTGAATCATATGCAACGTCATCATCATAATCATCATCGTCGTCATCCCCAGTGTGGTCATTAGCAGCAATAGTGGACAGAGCCCGGGCTTGGGAATCAGAGGACATGAGTTCTAATTCCGGCTCTGCCACTTGTCTGCTGTGTGACCTTGGGCAAGCCACTTCAGTTCCCTGCGCCTCAGGTACCTCATATGTAAAATGAAGATGAAGACTGTGAGCCCCATGTAGGACAACCTGAAGACCTTGTATAGACCCCAGTGCTTAGAACAGTGTTTGGCACATAGTAAGCACTTAACAAATACCATCATTATTGTCATCGCCAGCATCACCGTTGTCATCATCATCAATCATTATCAGCGTCAGCATTATCACTGTCATCATCAATCAGCATTATCATCAGTGTCAGCATCATCATTGTCGTCGTCATCAGTCACCGTTATTATTACCAACAGTATCAACATCATCAATCAGTTGTATTTATTGAGCACTTATTGTGTGCAGAGTACTGTACTAAGCACTTGGGAGAGTAGCCATAGGCATTGGCAACAGTAAAATTAGTACCATCAGTATCATCGGTATCATCGTCATTATCGTAATTATCAGCATCATCAGTATTTAATGTGTGCCTACTGTGTGCAAAGCATTCTGCACTGGATGCCTACCATGTGCACAGACCTATAACAGGCAGCTACTGGGACTAAGGCACCGTACTGGCTAGTTGGGAGCACCCACTAAGAGACACAGTCTCTGATTTCAAGGAGCTGACAATCTAACTAATACCATTGGGCCAAAGAGTGGATGATTGGGGGGAACGGATTTGAGTGCGTCCCTGGGTATTATTAAGCAGTGTGGTCTACTGGATTTAGCATGAACCTGGGAGTCAGAGGACCTGGGTTCGAATTCCAGCTCTGCTATTTGACTATTTATTTACTCTATTTATTTTACTTGTACATATTTATTCTATTTATTTTATTCTGTTAATATGTTTTGTTTTATTGTTTGTCTCCCCCTTCTAGACTGTGAGCCCACTGTTGGGTAGGGACCGTCTCTATATGTTGCCAACTTGTACTTCCCATGCGCTTAGTACAGTGCTCTGCACACAGGAAGCACTCAATAAATACGATTGAATGAATGAATGCTGTGTGAATTCGGGCAAGTTCCTTCCCTTCTCTGGGCCTCAGTTACCTCATCTGTAAAATGTGGATTAAGACTGTGAGCCCCATGCGAGATGGAAGGTGTCCAACCTGAGCACTTTGTATCTCCCCAGAGTTTAGCTCAGTACAGTTCCTGGCACATAATGGGCACTTAACAAATACCACACACAAAAAAATGAGAATATCCTCCTGAAACAAAGTGCTCTGACACACTGTAGGTGCTCTTGAAATACCATTGATTGACTGATCTATTGATTGGTACACATTCCCACCCAAGGGACCCCTTGACTATCTTAGAGAAGCAGCGTGGCTCAGGGGAAAGAGCACGGCTTTGGAGTCAGAGGTCATGGGTTCAAATCCTGGCTCCGCCAACTGTCAGCTGTGTGACTTTGGGAAAGTCACTTCACTTCTCTGTACCTCAGTTACCTCATCTGTAAAATGAGGATTAAAACTGTGAGCCCCCTGTGGGACAACCTGATCACCTTGTAACCTCCCCAGTGTTTAGAACAGTGCTTTGCACATAGTAAGCACTTAACAAATGCCATCATTATTGTTATTATTATTATCTTGCTTTGATGAGGGGGGTTTCTCGGAACAGACATTATCCTTCTGCCCCCTTTAGGGCCAAGGGAGGAACTGGGATAAGTGGAGGCTGGTCAATGGGAAAGGTCCATTTCATTCATTCATTCATTCAATTGTATTTCACAACCATCCTACCCTGTTGGACTCTGACTTGTATACACACTCTGTCTCTGTCTCTGTCTCTCTCTCTTGCCACAGTAGCGATAGAGGAAGGAGGGGGAGATGTTTGCGGATGGAATGAATCCTCCCAAACCAGGGGGATCAGACACTGGACAGGACACTGTGGTTCATCCAAGACCCGTTGGGGGTCCAGACACACCCATGGTGCTGTGCTTTACCATTTTTACCTCAATGACGCACTTCTCTTTCTGGTCCTCCGAGTCAACGTCAATCTGTGTCTCCTAAATCTACACACAGCACCTGCATGCGCGCACACACAGGCACAAACGTTCATGTACACATGAAAACAAATGAACATATACACACTCATTCAAACACTCCTGCATAAACTTACACACACCATGCACACACAGGCAATTTCTGTCACAAAACTATGTTACAAATATAATAATGAAATAGTAATAATAACAATGGTATTTGTTTAGTATTTTCTATAAGCCCAGTGTGGGCAGGGATTGTCTCTCTTTATTGCTGAATTGGACTTTCCAAGAGCTTAGTACAGTGCTCTGCACACAGTAAGTGCTCAATAAATATAATTAATAATGTTGGTATTTGTTAAGCATTTACTATGTGCAAAGCACTGTTCTAAGCGCTAAATATAATTGAATGAATGAATTACTGTGCCAAGCATTGTTCTAAGCACTGGAGAAGGTACAAGTTAATCAGTTGGACACAGTCCCTGTCCCACATGAGGCTCACACTCTTAATCCCCATTGTACAGTTCAGGCAACTGAGGCCCAGAGAAGTTAAGTGACTTACCCAAGGTCACATAGCAGATGTGTGATGGAGCCAGGATTAGAACCTAGGTACATACACAACACCCAAGAATGCTCAACTGAATACACACAGTTAATAATAATAATTATAATGGCAGTTATTAAGCACTTACTATGTGCAAAGCCCTGTTCTAAGCGCTGGGGAGAATACAAGGTGATCAAGTTGTCCCATGCGGGCTCACAGTCTTTATCCCCATTTGACAGATGAGGTAACTGAGGCACAGAGAAGTGAAGTGACTTGCCCAAAGTCACACAGCTGACAATTGGCAGAGCCAGGATACACACGCTATATATTCAAACTATGTATTTCAGGCATACACAAACATGTATACTTTAGGGGAAGGCAATAACAAAGTATATAAGGCCAAAAGTCAGGTTTACTTAAGGATATAAGGAGGAGTGCCAGGAATGTCGATAAGAATGCAAGGCGGAAGACCAGGTGTAAGATGAAAACCTAGGTTTGTGGAATATTGACCAACAGAAGAAGTCACCACAGAGGGCATGGAAGTAGGAATCCAGAGCAAACCCTGGCTGAAACTCACAGACAGGAATGAACCCCAGCACACCCATCCAACCAATCATGGAAGATCACAGCTGGAGAAGAGGGCCAATAGAAGAAGAAACGACCAGAGGGAGGATATACATGTATTCTCCCAAGTGCTTAGAACAGTGCTTTGTGCACGGTAAGTGCTCAATAAATATGATTGAATGAATGAATGACTAGTGGCCAGTGTGACTCTCTTTGGTTAACACAGTCCCCGAGAGTGATGAACCATCGGGTCATGATGTGGCACCCGTCCTTGAGCGGTCGACAATAAAGCCATAATCACAATTTCTGAGCACCTCCTCGTTGAAGCCCTGCTGTGCCCCCCCCACCCTCACCACAAGGGAAGCCACTTTTCAGAACCTTCTCCACGTGGCTTTTCAGCATCAGATAACATCTTTGAGGGCTAAAACATACCTCAGGCATGCATGTGCACACACACACACAAACACACGCACACCACACACACACACACACACACACACACACACACACACACACACACACACACACACACACACACACACTCCCAGCCCAAGCATTTTTCAGTAATCCCTCTGAGGAACGGTGGGTCTAAACAGTCCAGTGCTTCCTGCAAAGCAGCCATGGCTTGTTCTTTCCTGCGCTGACAATCCTCAGTTTCCTCTCCTTCACCACTGCCATTTCTTCCGAATGATGATGATGGTGGTATTTGTTAAGCACTTACTATGTGCCAAACACTGTTCTAAGCGCTGGGGTAGTTACGAGGTAATCGGGTTGTCCCACATGGGGGCTCAGTCTTAATCCCCATTTTACATATGAGGGAACTGAGGCACAGAGAAGTTAAGTGACTTGCCCAAGGTCACACATCAGACAAGTGGTGGAGCCGGAATTCGAACCCATGACCTTTGACTCCCAAGACCGGGCTCTTTCCACTAAACCACTGTGTGGGGGCCTATTCTGACCTTGGATCTGGCCACTGGACTCCAGCTCCTCAGCACTGCCATCTGAACCACACTATTAAGAAATAAAAACTCTGAGGGAAAAGACACATACTGAAGGGACACAAAAGTTTCACTATTTCCTCTCTACAAAAAGAGAGAGTTTTTAATTATTTTCTTCAACATCGGCTTCATTTTCTGCATAGCAAAAATATGTGCAATCACTCCCAGAACAATCAAGGGGACTAATAGGACTTCACGGTCATAGTTATTCTAGGATTTTTCAAAAGAGAAGGAAAAAAAAAGGCCAATCCTCAGAGCGCAGGTCCTGCTGTGCTGCAAACGCAAGCAAATCCTTCATGGCCCGGTGGAGATGGGCTGGGAATAATCAGTAAACTTGAATCAGTAAACAGAAAAAGGGAACAGCAGTTCCTAGGCAAAAATCTTCTCTGCCGGGCTGATTCTTTTGATCACTACATCAACAATAAATACGGGTGCAAAGCTCTCTCCAGGACAGAGAGGGATTTGTCAGCCTGGGAGAGAGCAGGGGGGAGGGGATGGGGGCTTGAAAGGCAGCAGCACAGTGATTGAGCTCACTGTGGGCAGGGAATGTGTCTTGTATTGTACTCTCCCAGGTGTTTAGTACAGTGCTTTGCACCCAATGAACGGTCAATAAATACGATTGAATGTGTGAATGAATGAATGGCCCTGCCTGGCAGCATTGTGCTCATCCCAGAATGCCCACTGCTCCTTTGATTCTCCCACAGTTGGATTTTCAGGACATCAATGCCCTCCACATCCCACCCTCAGCCCTCAAAGCCTCACCCGCCAAAGGGGGTCCCTAATTTGCAGACTTCAGGCTGCCGCGCACACTGCTTATCCAGAGGGAGGTCAAACCCCAGACTCCCACTTCAGTCCGGGCAGGCTCGGGTCTGGGAGCCTACTGGCCGAAAGACAAGTCTTCCAGGAGATCGTACAGCTCGCCGAAGCCAGGCCGCTCCTTCGGGTCACTTGCCCAGCACCTGACCATGATGTCGTAAAGGGGCAGGGGGCAGTTTGGGGGCAGTGGAAGGCGAAATCCTTGATTCAACTTCTGGATAACCATCGCACCATTCATCCCTGGACAGATGGAAAATACAGCTGACATGAGGGCCGGCCACCTGCCACACAGGCTTCACTCTGGCCTTGGCTTCTCCCAGCCGGCCCTCCGGCGCCACCCCCACCAAGACCTACTGGCTCCAGCCACCAACCCCTAACCTCCACCTCCCAAGCAAAGCCAAGCCAAATACCAGCCTGAGGCCAGGGCTACTCCGCCAACGGCCGGGAGAATCCAGGCCCAAAGATTACACTTTGGCTTGAGTTGTCTGCTTGTCTCCTTGTGGCCATACTGAAATGCCATCTGGGCATTGGGATCAGAGAGGCTTCACGGGGCTGAATTACTGGGGTCACTTAGAGAAGGCTCAGCCCCAAGCCTTCTGCTGCGGGTCCCAGCCTTTACTGCCCAGCGTAGGCTAGCCTGTGAGGGAGCAGAGAGGCCAAGGCACACTCTGATCCTCCCAAAACCCAAGGCAACATCGGCCCCAGGAAGCATCAGCCCAGCAGGGCAGGCATGAGCCGTGGTCTGACATCGCAGGACTCAGTCCAGCCTGTGCCAGGGCTCCCGGACCCCCGTGGCGGACAGGAGACTATTGGTTCTCACAGGCCCAAGTGCAAGAGAGGTGCGGACTTCAGCATCCTGGTTCCTTCCTGACCTGCCCTGCCCCACCAGCAGGACCCCCCACCCTCCCATCTCTGGCTCCCCACCAACCCCCCTCAAGCTCTGATGCCCCTGCAGACCAGAGTGCAGGACCCGTCAGCCACTCACCGGTGTAGGGTGTCTTCCCATAGGTCATGATTTCATAGAGCAGGATCCCAAATGACCACACGTCAGACTTGATGCTGAACTTTTTGGCATGGATGGCTTCAGGGGCCATCCACTTCACGGGCAGCTTCATGCCCTGAGCCTCTTCGTAGATGCCCCCTTCGCTCTCGGGGTCCCCCTTGTCACACTCCACTGGCTAGACCGAAGACAAAAACCACACCTCATGACATCATCACTCTTCCATCCGCCTCCTCCTTGTTTGTCTCGTCCTTGCTTAAGCCCTGACTTTAGAGATAATAATACCTCAAATGTGGACAGAATTTTTATTTTCACAAAGTGCCTTCACACCTTTTCCTTCCTACTTAGTCTGTGAGCCCCACATAGGACCTGATGATCCAGCATCAATGACAGCCCTTATTACAGGGCTTGGCACATAATGAGCACTTAAATACCACAATTATCTTTTTTATTATTATTGTCATTATTATCCCTGATTTTCCTTATGATATCCCCTGGAGGCAGGGAATGTCCTTCCCATTTTCCAGATGAGGGAACTGAGGCCCAGAGTCACACATCAGGGCAGTGGCAGACTGCTGTCCTATCCCCAGAGTCTTGCTTTTAGCACAGGGTACATGAGGTCTTGGGGGCTGGTCAGAAATCCAAGTAGGAGGCTCTCTAGGGTGAACAGCACTTATCCCAGACTATAGCAGCATGGTTCAATGGAAAGAGCACAGGCTTGGGAGTCAGAGGTCATGGGTTCAAATCCCGGCTCCGCCAATTGTCAGCTGTGTGACCTTGGGCAAGTCACTTCTTGCTTCTCTGTGCCTCAGTTACCTCATCTTTAAAATGGGGATGAGGACTGTGAGCCCCACGTGGGACAACCTGGCCACCTTGTATCCTCCCCAAGTTTAGAACAGTGCTTTGCACATAGTAAATGCTTAGCAAATTCCATTCTTCTTCTTCTTATTATTATTATTATTATTATTGCGTGTAAGCTCACTATGGGAAGGGAACGTGTCTACCAGCTTTACTACATTGTACTCTCCCAAGCACGGAGTATAGTGTTCTACACAACGTAAATGCTCAATAAATACCATCAATTGATTGATAATTAGCCTACACACTTGCCGCTGGCCTGGAATCCCTGGGCCAAGCTCATTTCAAAGCTGCCCCTGAGGAACAGAGGTTGGTCAGCAAGAGCTGCATCTGGCCCTGATATTGCAGGCCTGAGAAGCAGGCTAGTAGCTTTCCTGAATGAATTGGCTCTCTAGGGTTCTAATGAACTGATGTAACAGGAAGGCCATGGATTTGTAGGGAAGTAAGGACAAACATTTAACGTGGAGCCATGGGTCAGAGTCACTCACCAGGGGCACCTGTCAGAGCCAGGCAACTCAATCTATGCCAAGGAAGAGTGGGGGGGGTCGGGGCTGTGGAGAATGGGCCTGTCAACAGGCCCACTTCAACAGCCCCAGCACGGGGGGTAATCCACCCAGGGGACTCAGGCCAAGAGCCCAACAGGACCATTCTTTCAGCTGACACCACCACCTCTGATCACCGGCCAGTCCACGGGCAGTATTTCCAGATGGCACAAAGGGAAGAGGCTGGATAGCAGCCTCTGAGAAGCAGTGCTGCCTGGTGGAAAGAGCATGGGTCTACTGTGTGACCTTGGGGAAGTCACTTTACTTCTCTGCGCCTCAGTTCCATCATCTGTACAATGGGGATTAAGACTGTGAGCCCCACGTGGGACAGGGACTGTGTCCAACCTGATAACCTTGTATCTAGCCCAGGCACTTAGAACAGTGCTTGACACATAATAAGCACTTAACAAATGCCACCGTTATTGTTATTTTGTATATTTTCTCTGTGTCTCAGTTCCCTCATCTGTAAAATAGAGATTAAATCTCACTCACTCCTAGATAGACTGAGTCCCATGTGGGACAAGGACTGTTCCACCTGATTATCTTTTTTCTATCCCAGAGCTTAGTCCTTGGGACATAATAAGCTTTTAACTGCAGTAATAGTAGTATTAACATTATTATCACCATCATTATTATTATTATAACTATTAGAATGGCCTAGTGGATAGACCAAGGGCCTGGAAGTCAGAAGTTCATAGGTTCTAATCCCACCTCCACCACTTATCTGCTGTGTGACTTTGGGTGAATCACAATTTCTCTTTGCCTCATCTGTAAAATGGGGATTAAGACTGTGAGCTCCATGTGGTACAGAGATTGTTTACAACCCAATTATCTTGTATCTACCCCAGCACTTAAAACGGTGCCTGGCACATAGTAAGCTCTTAATAAACACCATAATTATTATTATTATTATTATTATTATCATACCCTCTTACCCTCCTGAGGTTTAAGACAGGGCCCTGAATTTGGCCAGAACTCAGATTTGTGATAATGATTTTATAGATGAATGTGGAGTTAATAATACCAAGAACACCTTGAATTTGCAGTACACTTGTGTATTTCCATAAAACTTCCACATTACTGATTTTGGTTTGTCTTCACAACATCTCTGAGTGGTGGGGAGAGGCAAGTACTATTATCGCTGCTTTGTACAGATGAGGAAAATGGAGTCCAGAGGGGTAAAGTGACTTGTCTACATGTTTTGTTTTGTTGTCTGTCTCCCCCTTCTAGACTGTGAGCCCGTTGTTGGGTAGGGACCATCTCTATATGTTGCCAACTTGTACTTCCCAAGCGCTTAGTACAGTGCTCTGCACACAGTAAGCGCTCAATAAATACGATTGAATGAATGAATGAATGGTTCAGGGTCACAGACAGAGCCAGTGTCAGAGCTTGGACAGAACTCAGGTCTCCTGACTCCCAGCCCCATCTCTTTCTGCTAAACCACATTGCCCCTCCTATCATTCATTGATATGTGTGTGTGATGCTGTGGGCAGGGAATGTGTCTGTTATAGTGTACTCTCCCAAGTGCTTAGTATAGTGTTCTGCACACAGTAAGTGCTCAATTAATATGATTGATTGATTGGTTGGCCTAGTGGAATGAGCACAGGCTTGTGAGTCAGACACCCTTGGTTATAATCCTGGCTCTGCCACTTGTCTACTGTATAACCTTGGGTAAGTCACTTCATTTCTCTAAGCCTCTCTTTCTTTATCTGTAAAATGGGGATTTTATACCTGTTCTCCCTCCACCTTTGATTGTGAGGTTTACTGTTTACTAAGTGCCAAGCATTGTACTAAGTGCTGGGGTAGATACAAGTTAATCTGGTCAGAACTATCCCTCTCCCACATGGGGCTCACAGTCAAAGTAGGAGGGAGAACGTATCCCCATTAGAGAAGTGGAAAGAGCCAGAAGCTGGGAGTCAGGACCTGGGACTGATTTCAGGCCCTGCACTTGTCTGCTGTGTGACCTTGGGCAAGTCATTTCACTTCTCTATGCCTCAGTTTCCTTAACTGCAAGATGGGGATTCAATCCCTGTTCTCCCTCCCGCTTACAATGTGTGCCCCATTTCATTCAATCATATTTATTGAGCGCTTACTGTGTGCAGAGCACTGTATTAAGCTCTTGGCACTGTACTAAGCACTGGGACCTGATGATCTTGTATCTACCCCAGTGCTTAGTAAGCACTTAATAAATGCCGCAGTCATCATCATAATCATTTTGCAGATGAGGGAACTGAGACACAGAGAAGTGAAGTGACTTGCCCAGGGTCCTTCAGCAGACACGTGGCAGAGTGGGATTAGAACTCATATCCTCTGACTGTCTGGTTTGCGCTCCTTCCACTTAGGCCACACTGCTTCAAGGAATGAAATCATCTTATCTTTGAGTTCTGAGGGGCAGAGTTTTCTACCCCGCCCCTTCTCCCCACCCCATTCCCCTCCAAGGTCGCCACCTTGAACACTCGGCTGAGTCCGAAGTCCGCCACCTTGTACGTGCTGTGGTCGCCCACGAGTACGTTGCGGGCCGCCAGGTCTCGGTGGATGTAGTTCTGAGACTCTAGATACGTCATGCCCGCAGCCACTTGGATCGCCATGTCTAACTGCTGAGTTAGAAGGATGCTGCAGCCCCCATCATCTGGCCGAGAAAAGAGTCATTTGCCTCCCTGAAAGCCCACCCTGCCTGGCCCTGGGGGATTCTGCGTGAGTAGACAGCCCCACCAAACCAAGAAAAGTAGGAAGAGGGATTCTTTGGACCAAAATTTTCCAGGACCACAAGTCCCAGAAATGCTGTCGGGTAGCTCTACCTCCCCTCCCCTCCCCACAGCACTTGTGTATATATGTACATATCTATAATTCTATTTATTTACATTAATGCCCATTTACTTGTTTTCAGGTGTATATATCTTTAATTCTATTTATTTACATTAATGCCCGTTTACTTGTTTTCATGTGTATATATTTATAATTCTATTTATTTACATTAATGCCCGTTTACTGGTTTTGATGTGTATATATCTATAATTCTATTTATTTATATTGATGCTACTGATGCCCGTTTACTTGTTTTGATGTCTGTCTTCCCCCTTCTAGACTGTAAGCCTTCTGTGGGCAGGAATTGTCTCTCTCTATTGCTGATTGTACTTTCCAAGTGCTTAGTACATTGCTCTGCACACAGTAAGTGCTCAAAAAATATGATTGAATGAACGAATGGACCGCCCCAGGTACCCAGCCCAAACCGAGAAGGAAGCGCCCTGTGTCAAATGACACTTGTGACTCCACCCCCCTCTCCCTCCAGACCTGGAGACGGGGCCTCCAGACACCACGCCTCAATCAACCATTTCTCTCCTGAATATTAGTGCATTTCAGGCCACCCAGCAAAGCTCAGAACAGCGGTTCTTTTTCCGGTGAGAAATTTCCATCAGGTTCTGGAAACTCCAGGAGCAGCATGAAGTGGGCAAATTCTCTCTTCTCCCTATCCTAAGCTCTTTCCCCCTAGCAGGGCAGGAGCCAAGGCCGATCCAAGGCCTAGGGAAGCCCAGAGCGGCCCTCAAAGGGAATTCTAGGATCTCCTAAATTACATCCAACATACTAGACCTGCAGGAGCGTTTTGATGTTTAACCCGGAGAAGTTGGTCTTTCCCCCCACAACGGGCCTCCTCCTCTCACCCCTGTGGAGTGTCCATGCACCCCTGTTCCTGGAATCCGGCCCTGCACCCAACTCACGGGCCTGTGAAATGGGCATCGCTGCTCTGTCAGGGACCAGCCCCTTCTCCGCCACGTTTTCCGCCTTAGCTTACTCTGGAGGTATTCCTGCAGGCTTCCGTGCCTCATGAGCTCGGTGATGATGTAAATCGGGTCCTCCAGGGTGCAGACGGCATACAGCTGGATGACATTGGGGTGTCTGAGGTTCTTCAAGATCTGGGCCTCCCTCAAGAAGTCCGTGGGGTTCATGGAGCCTGGGGCAAAGAGAAAAGGTGCAGCTTCTGGGATTACTAAGGACATACTGGCCCGTCTGACTCTCTGTGGCCACCTGAGTGCAGGGCTGCCCTGACCAGCGGCACCGGATGAAGGAAAGCAGGAAGGAGCAGAGGGTCAGATGCTGAGGAAATGAGTGGGCAGAGCAGAAGGCAGGTGGGGGACAAAGGAGGGAGACAGAGAACTGTGCCAGCCTACAGGAGGGAGAGGAGTAATGGGTCAAATCCCCACCCTTCCTCCCCTCGGCCTCTCTGAGCCTACCCATCCCTCCCCCGCTGTCCCAGATCCAAGTTGGGCTTCAAATCTCCCACACGTCTTCCTGAGTGTACACATAGACATGCACATGTGTGCACGTGCACACACATACACCCCCACACAAGCACCGACGCATTCACACAGTCAAATATAAACTCACCAACGCACTGACGGGCATGACCCCCCAAAAAGACACACACAAAAGCACCCACACATTCCCACACTCATATATAAACCCACCAACATACTGACAGGCTTGACACCCAAAGAGGACACACACAATTGCCCCTATACCCAGAGACACAAAGTACCCAACCTACAGGAATCAACAGTTATAGAAACACACAGCTATAACCTCCATAGTCACACATGCTTATATCCATGAACAGGCATGCACAGACAGGCACATAGTCACACACACGTGCACACACACACACACACACACACACACATACAGGTACCCTCGCCCACTGAATCAAGATTTGGTTTGGTCCCAGGAAGCTCAGGGATCCACGGAGTTTGGAACGGAGCCGTATCTTAACCTTTCACTCCCAGGAAGGCTTTGTTGGTGTTTTCTGGAACGGCCCCTTGGTGTTAGGAATTTGTGAGGATTCAGCTTGGATCGAGTCACTTCCCTGTCTGGCTCTCAGTCTGCCTTCCTTCCTTTCCTCTCTCCCTCCCCCCGCTTCCAGCCGGATTTCTCCTCAGCCCTGAATCTCACCTGGTTTGAGCATCTTCACCGCCACAGAGGTGGTATTGTTCCACAGGCCTTCCCACACTTCCCCAAACTGGCCCGAGCCGAGGTGTTTCAGGAGCTGCAGAGAGCTGTGGTCTATCTCCCATTGGTCCGAGGTCATATACGACAGGTCGAAAGGGGCTGGGATCTTTTTCTGTGGCAGGGGAAAATGAGATCCCCGTGAGGAGAAGGAAACCCATTGCCCTTGGCAAGCTTCCTCATGTCGCTCCCCATGAGGCTGCCACTCAATGGCCTCCGTGGGGGTCTCGTGGCCAGGAAAGCACACTCTTACATTGTTCTATTGTACTCTACCAAATGCTTAGTACAGTGCTCTGCACACAGTAAGTGCTCAATAAATATGATCGACTGATTAACTGACATGCTAGCATCAATCATGAATGGTAATTTTGACCCAACTGGCAGCAGTAGGCACTGACTTCACCACAAGCCCATCCCCCGGGATGATGATGATGATGATGATATCAAGAATAATAATGAAGAGATACACTAGCCACTGAGCTCAGCGCAGTGTTCAGCATGGAGTAAGCACTCAGTAAATATCATTGATTGATTGGGCCAGTCCCCCAGCTCAACCAGCCAGGCTTCTGTCTCCACCAGGGGACCACAAGATGCTTGGAGGACAGCTGTACTGGTCATCCTCCTGGACCCCGACCCTCATGGTCTGGGATGGACCGTCTAACACCCCAAACTCACCACTCTCCAGCCCTGACTTCCAAACTCACCACTCTCCATCACCGACTTCCAAACTCACCACTCTCCATCCCTGACTTTCATTCATTCAGTTGTATGTATTGAGCACTTACTGCATGCAGAGCACTGTACTAAGCGCAGACAGCTCATCCATGAAACTGCCCAAGCCTAGGGGTTGAAATCCTCACATCACCTCAAGTGACGCCTGCTCTTGTGACGGAGACTTTTCTAACATGAACTGGATCGCTAAAGCCCCTCACCACTGCTGGCACATCAAACTACAACCAAAAAGCCCTGGAGATAAGTGACCCTACTAAAAAAATCCTCCTGATCAAACCAAAACCGTCTTCTGCTGCCCTCCAGCCAAGACCTGGTGGACAAGCAAAGCCCGGGCAAACATGTGCTGCGGATCCAGATGGATGGGATCTCCAACTTGTACTTCCCAAGCGCTTAGTACAGTGTTCTGCACACAGTAAGTGCTCAATAAATATGATTGAATGAATGGGAGCCCTCTAGAGAAGCATGACCTTGCATGCAGGAGACTCACTGTCACAATGACTGCATGAGAAAGAGTGTGGCCTAGTAGGAAGAGCACGGCTCTGGGAGTCACAGGACCTGGGTTCTAATCCCAGCTCAGCCACTTGTCTTCTGTGTGACCTTGGGCAAGTCACTTCACTTCTCTGGGCCTCAGTGACCTCATCTTTAAAATGGACATCCAATACCTATAACGAGGCAGCATGGCCTAATAGAAAGACGGGCCTGGTAGTCAGGAGGACCTGGGTTCTAATCCTGGCTCTGCCACTTGTCTGCTGTGTGACCTTGGGTAAGTCACCTCACTTCTCTGTGCCCAAATTACCTTAACTGTAAAATGGGGATTAAGACTTTGAGCCAAGAACTGTGTCCAAACCAATTTGCTTGTATCCACCCCAGGGCTTAGAACTGTGCCTGGTTCAAAGTGAGAGCTTAATAAATACCACAATTATTATTATTATTATTATTCTCTCTCCTATTTAGACTGTGAGCCCCATGAGGGACCTGATAATCTTGTATTTAACCCAGAGCTCAGTAAGAATAATAATAATAATGGCATTTATTAAGGTTTACTATGTGCAAAGCACTGTTCTAAGCACTGGGGGATACAAGGTAATCAGGATGTCCCACGTGGGCCTCACAGTCTTCATCTGCATTTTACAGATGAGGGAACTGAGGCACAGAGAAGTTAAGTGACTTGCCCAAAGTCACCCGGTTGACAAGTGGCAGAGCTGGGATTTGAACCCATGACCTCTGACTCCAAAGTTCATGCTCTTTCCACTGAGCCACGCTGCTTCTCAGCAGTGTACAGTGGACAGCAGTGTACTGTGCTGAGCACACAGTAAGAGTTTAACAACTACTACAATTATTATTATGGTTCAGCCTGAAATCCATCCCTTGCCAATGGACAATGGAATAATACTGAGGGGCATGGAGGGTGGCCATGGCAATGACAGTTAAGAGTTCAGAGCCCTCTGATGTCATGTCCAAAGATGTGGACCCCAGGTAGTTGACCTGCAGACTGTGAGCCCACTGTGGGCATGTGGCTCAGTGGAAGGAGCCCGGGTTTTGGAGGCAGAGGTCATGGGTTTGAATCCCTGCTCTGCCAATTGTCAGCTGTGTGACTTTGAGCAAGTCACTTAACTTCTCTGGGCCTCAGTTACCTCATCTGTAAAATGGGGATTAAGATTGTGAGCCCCCCGTGGGACAACCTGATCACCTTGTAACCTCCCCAGCGCTTAGAACAGTGTTTTTCACATAGTAAGTACTTGATAAATGCCATTATTATTATTATTGTCTCTATTTGCTGCTGAATTGTACTTTCCAAGCGCTTAATACAGTGCTCTGCACACAGTAAGCACTCAATAAATACGATTGAATGAATGAATGAATGAAAGAACTGGCCAGCTCTGTTCCAAAAATAGTAATTGTGGTATTTGTTAAGTGTTTACTATGTGCCAGACACTGTACTAAACGCTGGGGTGGATACAAGCAAATTGGTTTGGACACTGTCCCTGGCCCACATGGGTCTCAAAGATCTCACCGAGGTCTCCGCTGAGAGAGCATCTTCCATACCTTCAGGCATGGGTCTCTGAGCCTGATGCAGAGACCATCTCTGTCCGTGCTGTAGTGATCCACAAATGACTTCAGGGTGGGGAAGATGCATCTGTCAGTCAGGAAAAAGCCGCCTTCGTCGTGACTCTTGATGTGGTAGTGTTTGACAACCTGCCCGTCGAGCACTGGAACCCAAAGCGGTGGATGTTAACGAATGGCAGGTTCCGAAATCACAGGCGGAGAACGGAAATCACCCGACTCTGAGACCTCAGGGACAGAGCGGGTCTATGACCTCTCGCCTGAGGGAGCAGGGAGAACGAGGTGGAGTTTGGGCCCCAGTTCGCTCTGGTGATGATAGAAAGGGTTTTACAGCCCTTTAGAGCGTGAGCCCCACCGTGAAATGGGGACTGTGTCCCATCTGTTATACTGTCAATGTTTCAAACTGTGCAGGGAACCTAGGAAGCACCATTGATTATTATTTCCGCTTGAAAGCCCAGTGGCCCGGGACTACACACCCCTGGACAGCATTAGCTTTGCAGTGTGGCTCAGTGGAAAGAACATGGGCTTTGGAGTCAGAGGTCACTGGTTCAAATTCCAGCTCCACCAACTGTCAGCTGTGTGACTTTGGGCAAGTCACTTAACTTCTCTGTGCCTCAGTTACCTCATCTTTAAAATGGGGATTAAGACTGTGAGTCCCCCTTGGGACAACCTGATCACCTTGTAACCTCCCCAGTGCTTAGAACAGTGCTTTGCACATAGTAAGTGCTTAATAATGCCATCACTATTATTATGATTATTTTCCTTTTTTGGAGGCTTCACGCCAGAACAGACGACCCATTATGATGCTTCCCCGGGGAGGAAGGCCTTCTTCCAACTGGCCCTGAGCCCGAGGTGGGTGAAGGGTGGAGGAATGTCTCCCTGGGTCCGACCCCGCGCTCTCTCCAAGACCCAGCACCCTTGGCTATTTCATTACCGGTGGGCAGCGGGAGAGGGGAGGGAAGTACCCTGAGGAGCAGCGTGGATTAGTGGAGCGAGCACAGGCCTGGGAATCAGAAGGTCATGTGTTCTAATTCCAGCTCTGCCACTTGTCTTCTGTGTGACCTTGTGCAGGTCACTTCATTTTGGCCAAGTCACTTCACTTCTCTGGGCCTCAGCTGCCTCATCTATAAAATGGGGATTGAGAGTGTGAGCCAGATATAAGAATAATAACAGTATTTGTTACGCACTTATTATGTGCAAAGCACTGTTCTAAGTGCTGGGGGGAATACAAGGCGATCAGGTTGTCCCATGTGGGGCTCACAGTCTTAAATCCCCATTTTACAGATGAGGTAACTGAGACACAGAGAAGTTAAGTGACTTGCCCTAGGTCACACAGCTGACAAGTGGCTGAGCTGGGATCGAACCCATGACCTCTGACTCCCAAGCCCACGCCCTTTCCACTGAACCACGCGGGACAGGGACTGTGTCCAACTTAATTTGCTTGTAATAGCAATAATAATAGTAATAACAATAATAATGACATTTGTTAAGTGCTTACTATGTGCCAAGCACTGTTCTAAGCACTGTGGTAGATACAAGGTAATGAGATTGTCCTCCATGGGTCTCACGGTCTTAATCCCCATTTTATAGATGAGGGAACTGAGGCACAGAGAAGTTAAGTGACTTGCCCAAGGTCACCCAGCAGACAAGTGGCAGAGCTAGGATTAGAACCCATGACCTCTGACTCCCAAGCCAGTGCTCTTTTCACTAAGCCACATTGCTTCTCTACCCCAGTACTAATCAATCAATCAATCAATCAATCATATTTATTGAGCGCTTACTGTGTGCAGAGCACTGTACTAAGCGCTTGGGAAGTACAAGTTGGCAACATATAGAGACAGCCCCTACCCAACAGTGGGCTCACAGTCTAAGTACAGGGCCTGCCACATAGAAAGCCCTTAACAAATGTCATAAGTATTATTAATATTATTCGCAGAGGCATCACCTGCAGGAAGAGAGAGCCCTCCCATTCCTATCTCCGGACAGCCCACAAACAAGTAGCAGCAGCAATCAGGCACCTCCTGCTTACCATCACCCAGGTCATTTATACATTCATTCATTCAAGAACAGTGCTTTGCACAGAGTAAGAGCTTAACAAATACCATCATTATTATTATTTTTACTCAGTCATATTTATTGAGCAATTACTGTGTGCGGAGCACTGTACTAAGCACTTGGGAGAGTACAATATAACAATAAACAACACATTCCCAGACTGAGCCCCTTCCTTCCTCTCCCCCTCGTCCCCCTCTCCATCCCCCCATCTTACCTCCTTCCCTTCCCCACAGCACCTGCATATATGTATATATGTTTGTACATATTTATTACTCTATTTATTTATTTATTTTACTTGTACATATCTATTCTATTTATTTTATTTTGTTAGTATGTTTGGTTTTGTTCTCTGTCTCCCCCTTTTAGACTGTGAGCCCACTGTTGGGTAGGGACTGTCTCTATATGTTGCCAACTTGTACTTCCCAAGCGCTTAGTACAGTGCTCTGCACACAGTAAGCGCTCAATAAATACGATTGATGATGATGATGATGATTCCCTGCACAAAACAAACTTAGAGGGGGAGACAGACATTAATATAAATAAATAAATTACAGGTATGTATACCAGTGCTGTTGGCCTGTGGGGGTGGGGGCAGGGGCGGGGATGAACAAAGGAAGCAAGTCAGGGCAGCACATAACTGAGTGGGAGAAGAGGAAAAGAGGGCTTAGTCAGGGAAGGCTTCTTGGAGGAGATGTGTCTTCAGTACGGCTTTGAAGGTGGGGAGAGTAATTGTCTGTCGGATATGAGGAAGGAGGGTGTTCCAGACCAGGGGCAGGACTTGGGCAAGAGCTTGTTGGTGAGATAGACGACATCAAGGTACAATAACGGGAATGTTAGCATTAGAAGAGTGAAGTAAGTAGTCTGGCTTGTAGGAGGAGAGTGTTATCCTCTGGGCTGGAGGCTGTTCTGAAACTTTTTTTACTGAGTCTGGGGACATGTATTCTCTTTTCCTTTTCTTTGACTCCCTTCTGCGTTGCCCTGACTTGCTTTCTTTATTCATCCCTCTCTCCCAGCCCCCTCTCCACAGCAGTTATGCACATACCTGTAATTTATTTATAAATATTAATGTCTGTCTCCCCCTCTAGACTGTAAGCTCATTGTGGACAGGGAATGTATCCGCTATATTGCTGTATTGTACTCCCCCAAGCACTTAGCACAGTGCTCTACACACAATAAGCGCTCAATAAATATGAGTGACTGACTGACATTTTACCCCAAGGAATAGGGACGTGATTGATTGATTGAATGGGCTAGAGAGAGACCTGAATTTTGGTCCTGTTTCACTGTAACAGTATCACTGGCATATTCTGGGCACCTAGAGTTAGGTGCTGTATTCGGTACCTCCTATTCACAGAGCACTGTACTGGGCACCTAATGGACAGAAAGCTATAGTAGTAGTCACGTGGGGGTCAGAACAAAGAATTAAAGATTAGATCCCCACCCTTGAGAAGTTTACAATCTAAAGAGAAGCCCTAGAAATAAATTGATAAAGACGCCAAAGCATGAGAACAGTATAAATTAATTGTAAATTCATGATAGTTAAGGTGAATGGGATGGCACGACCAGAAGAGAGTTGGTTAATGAGGAAAGCCTTCCTGAAGGGAGTGAGTTTGTAGTAATCAATGATATTTACTGAGCGCTTACTTGCTGTACTGTAAGAGAAGCAGTGTGGCTTAGTGGAAAGAGCCCGGGTTTTGGGGTCAGAGGTAATGGGTTCAAATCCGGCTCTGCCACTTGTCACCTGTGTGACTTTGGGCAAGTCACTTAACTTCTCTGTGCCTCAGTTCCCTCATCTGTAAAATGGGGATTAAGACTGTGAGCCCCCCATGGGACAACCTGATCACCTTGTAACCTCCCCAGCACTTAGAACAGTGCTTTACACATAGTAAGCGCTTAATAAATGGCATCATTATTATTATTATTATTATTACTGTACCAAGTGCTTAGGAAAGCACAAGAGTTGGTAGACATGATCCCTGCCCACAAGGAGCTTAGTTGGTAGGAGGCCTTGAAGATAAGGAGGGGTGAGGCTTGACAGACTTAGAAGAGGGGGATCCAAGTAGGGACAAAACATGAGCAATTGGCCAGAGATTGGGGAATCGGGGAAAAGGAGAGCTTGGATTTAGCCTCCGAGGAGCCACAAGCAATAGAAATGAAAATCGTTTCTCCAGACAGGGATAGATTAGTAACACCTCTGCTTTTCTTCCAGTAAAGTCAAGAACACCTATGCGTTTGTAGGAGTTGAGTTCTCCAGAGGATCAGAGAGATATCCACAAAGGAACTCAAAACAGTTTCAAAACTCTCTACACTGTGAGCTCAGTTGTGGGCAGGGATTGTCACTGTTTATTGCTGTATTGCTTCTTCCCAAGTTCTTAGTACAGTGCTCTGCACACAGTAAGCTCTTAATAAATATGAATGAATGAAAAACATCAACCCAACTCTGGGAAGCTGCCCAACTCTGATAATAGTAATAATAACTTGAGTACTGACTATGTACTCAAGCATGGTTCTAAGCACTGGAGTATATGCAATTCCATCAGGTTAGACCCAGTCCCTGTCCCACATGGGGCTCACAATCTAAGTAGGAGAGAAAACAGGTATTGAATCCCCAATTTACAGATCAGGAAAGTGAGGCACAGAGAAGTTGTGACTCACACTGCAAGCAAGTAGCAGAGTTGGGATTAGAACCCAAGTCTTCTGATTCCCAGGCTCATTCTCTTTCCACTACATCATGCTGCTCCTCTTTTCTGCAGCCCACTGCCCACCACTGGTCTAGTGTATGAGTCAGGATGACCATTCTTTCCTTGCCCAACCAGCCCTGAGAGGGGCAGGAAAGGCCAGGGGGCAAGGGGTCTGGGCAGAACTGTCAGTGCAGAGTTATGGAGCCAGCTCTTTTATTTTTTTTTAATGGTTTTTGTTAAGCACTTGTGGTCTAATCCCAACGCTGTCACTTGCCTGCTGGATGACCTTGGTGAAGTCAATTTAACTTTCCTGGTATCTCAGTTTCCTCATCTGTAAAATGAGGAACCAATACCTGTTCTCCCTCCCCTTTAGACCATATCCCCCATGTGGGACCGACTCTGTGTCTGACCTGATTATCTTGTATCAACCTCAGTGCTTAGGACAGTGCTTGGCAAATACTAAATGCTTAATACATGCCACAAGTATAATCAATCAAGCAATGATATTCATTGAGTGCTTATTTTGGGCAGACCACTGAACTAAGCGGTAGGGAGAGCACTGTACATTTGGTAGACATGATTCCTGCCCTCATGGAGTTTTTAATGGGGGTGGGAAACATTTAAGTTATAGGTAAAGGAAGCAACTGCGCATAAGGATTAGGCAAAAGCAGGGGAGGGGATGGGCTAATCTTGGGATTCTCAAATAAACACTGTGATACTTGTTAAGTCCGTTCAATGTGTCAAGCGCTAGGGAAGATACGGTACAATCAGATCAGCTACTTACTGTACCAGCCCAACATGGGCATAGACCAAGGGAGAGGGAAAACACAGCAAGATCTCAGTGGTTTTTTCCTTTCACTCAGACAAGGGCTTTGGGCCAGAAGACATTATCTAATCAATGCCCACATGCCAATAACTTAACCCAACTCCCCTTCTAGCCATTCTAACACCCCCACTGTCCCCCCCACCACCACCCCCCCCGGCAGCAGCTGCTGTAGTGCCCAAATCCCAAAAACAACTCCAGCCACCATGAACTCCAGAGTTCAAAACTACCACTTTGCAGTTCATCGGCATGGACTCTACACGTTTCCTTAGCTTGCCCGGGATATAACAAGCACCACCAGTGAACAGACTTACAGGTGCCGGAGGATATGTGTGAGACTGAGAAAGTAATCTCATATCATTATTCTGGATTCTTGCATTATTGGGAAAATTTAAACCTTTGTCAATTCTTTTTCATTAACTTTAGGTGAATATATTGCCGATTTACAGGAATGCTTCAGATATGAATTGGGTGTGTCCTGATTTATACTTCATACAGGTTTGCCAAGTTATTGAAGATCTTCTTACACCATAAACCTAGATTTAACTAAAATGAAATAATATCTTTCCCTGTTCTATAAATCAAAGGGCTCTGATTTCCGTGGGAAATATTTCACCCTGGTTATTACTGGCAAGTGATGGCCTTGAAATGCCACGAGGGGGCTCACGTGTCTGTATGAAATACCCTAAGACCTCTGTTGTGCTCTAATCGATAATAATAATAATAATTGGGCTATTTGTTGTATGTGCAGAACACTCTACTAAGCGCTTGGGAGAGTACAATGCAACAGAGTTGGTAGTCACAATCCCTGCCCACAAGGAGCTTACAGACTAGAGAGGAACACTGTGTTCTGTGAATTGTTCCTCCATAATTTTTCTCTCTCCCCAGCACTGCTCTTTATCCTGGAACCTTCGACTCTTTGTCCTTTTATTTTTATTCACTCGGTCAATCGTATTTATTGAGTACTTACAGTGTGCAGAGCACTGTACTAAGGGCTTGGGAAAGGACAATACAATAAACAGTGACATTTCCTGCCCACAACGAGCTCACAGTCTAGAGATAGAGCTTCAGATAGACAGCACCCCTTGCTCAAGGGTAACAAGGCTCGACAGTCCCACAGTTTGGGGGCAGAAATGCTTTTGGGGGTTCCAGTCTCCAGAGCTATGTCAGTCTAGCGATATTTCATCAGGCGACCAGCAGGAGAAAACACAGTGAAACAGGCAAAGTTCTTACAAAAATGCAACCTTGTGACCCAGAGACCATGGGAATAGTCGGGAAGGGAAAAGCTCAGGGGCTTGCTTGGGCTAGAAATTTCTTTGGACATGTGTTTGTCGGGACCCGTTGGCCAGAATGATGAGAGGGTGTTCGGCACGCTCTGATCATGTCACTCCCCTCCTCAAAAATCTCCAGTGTTTGCCTATCAACCTTCAAATCAAGCAAAAAGTCCTCACTCTCGGCTTCAAAGCTCTCCATCCCCTCGCCCCCTCCTACCTCACCTCCCTTCTCTCCTTCTACAGCCCAGCCCACACCCTCCGCTCCTCTGCCACTAACCTCCTCAATGAGCCTCGTTCTCACCTGTCCCATCATCGACCCCGGGCCCACATCCTACCTCTGGCCTGGAATGCCCTCCCTCCACACATCCGCCAAACTAGCTCTCTTCCTCCCTTCAAAGCCATAATGAGAGCTCACTTCCTCCAGGAGACCTTCCCAGACTGAGTCCCCACTTCTCCTCTCCTCCTCCTCCCCTTCTCATCACCCCCCTCCCTCCCTCTGCCCTACCCCCTTCCCCTCCCACCAGCACTTGTGTAAATTTGTACATATTTATTACTCTATTTTATTAATACTGTGTATACAGCTATAATTCTATTTATTCTGATGGTATTGACATCTGTCTACTTGTTTTGTGTCTGTCTCCCTGTTCTAGACTGTGAGCCTGTTGTTGGGTAGAGACTGTCTCTGTTGCCGATTTGTAATTCCCAAGCTCTGCACACAGTAAGCACTCAATAAATACAATAGACTGACTGACTGAATGAATGAATGAATGGCAGTGCCACTGCCAATCTCAGGGCAGCAGGGAGAAGTTGAATGGTGCTGTGCCAGGAATCCTAATTCTCCTCCATCTTCTCCTCCTCCTCCTCCTCGATGGTGGCAGCTCCCACCACCAATGCCAATGCCACTACTGCTGCCTCCACTGCCACGGCCACATTGCTGGCATTGCTGCCACTGATTGCTGACATTGTCATCCCTGTTACTAATAATAATAACTGTGGTATTTGTTAAGCACTAACTATATGGCAGGCACTGTACTAAGCACTGGGGTTAATACAAGATAATTTAGCCTGTTGCTGTGCACTTTGACTGCGATGAGCAATATTTAATGCTGAAATATGAATGACATAATCAGTCTAAAATTTTTTTTTCAAAGCATTTCAATCAGTCAATCACATTTTTGAGCACTTACCATGTACAGAAGCAATGTACAAATTAAACCATTAGTCTGAATTTTTGCCTAACTGGCTTTCTAGGAAAATTAAATGAAAATACTTTCAGAAATTGAAAGTGGAAAGAATTTGAGACTGAGATTTAGAAGACCTGAGTTTGTCCGAACTCAGCCACTGACCTATAGTGTGACCACGGGCAGGTCCTTGGCTTAGTGGAAAGAGCACGGGCTTGGGAGTCAGGGGATGCGGGTTCTAATTCTGCCTCCACCACTTGTCTGGAAGAAGAAAAAGAAGAAGAAGAAGAAGAAGGAGGAGGAGGAGGAGGAAGAAGAAGAAGAAGAAGAAGAAGAAGAAGAAGAAGAAGAAGAAGAAGAAGAAGAAGAAGAAAGAAGAAGAAGAAGAAGAAATGTAAGAATAATACTGGCATTTGTTAAGCACTTGCTATGTGCGAGGCACTATTTTAAGCGCTGGGGTTTTATCTTTTCTTATGCCTTGGAGTCGTCTCCAACCCATAGCGACTCCATGGACATAGCTGTCCCTTCAAAGCCCTAGTGAGAGCTCACCTCCTCCAAGAGGCCTTCCCAGATTGAGCCCCCTTTTTCCTCTTCTCCCCATCCCCCCTGCCCTACCTCCTTCCCCTCCCCAAAGCACTTGTATATATAAATACAGATAAATACAGATTTATTACTCTATTTATTTTACTTGTGCATGTTTACTATTCTATTTATTTTGTTAATGATGTGCATATAGCTTTAATTCTATTTGTTCTGATGACTTTGACACCTGTCTGCATGCTTTGCTTTGTTGTCTGTCTCCCCCTTCTAGACTGTGAGCCGGTTGTTGGGTAGAGACCATCTTTATATGTAGCCAACTTGTACTTCCCAAGTGCTTAGTACGGTGCTCTGTACACAGTAAGTGCTCAATAAATACGATTGAATGAATGAATGAATGAAAACACCCCACCTCCACCTGCCATCATTCTGGTAGTGGATCCAGAGTTTTCTTGGTAAAAATGCAGAAGCGGTTTGCCATTGACTTCTTCCGTACAGTAAACCTGAATCTCTGCCCTGGACTCTCTCCCATGCCACTGCTACCCAGCTCAGGTGAGTTTTGACTTGTAGCAGATTGCCTGCCCTCACTGGCCACTGCACAAGCTAGGGATGGAATGGGTAGGCCTCTGCTTCACTCTTCCTCCCGGAGCCATGACTGGTAGAGTACTGGAAACTCTCCAGGTGCAATCCTGAGAGAGGGGAACTCTGGGGTAAATTCTAGATAATTGTGTTGGACACAGTCCCTGGCCCACAAATGGCTCACTGTCTTAATCCCCATTTTCCAGATGAGAGAGCTGAGGCACAGAGAAGTGAAGTAATAATAATAATAATTGGTATTTGTTAAGCGCTTACTATGTGCAAAGCACTGTTCTAGCATGGGGGAGGATACAGGCTGATCAGGTTGTCCCACGTGGGGCTCACAGTCTTAATCCCCATTTTACAGATAAGGTAACTGAGGCCCAGAGAAGTTAAGTGACTTGCCCAAGATCACACAGCAGACATGTGGTGGAGTCGGAATTCGAAGCCATGACCTCTGACTCCAAAGCCCTTGCTCTTTCCACTGAGCCACGCTGCTTCTCTCAATAATAATAATAATGGTATTGGTTAAGCATTTACTTTGTGTCAAGCACAGCTGTAGATACAAGCTAATCCGGTTGAACCCAGTCCCTGTCCCATGTGCAGCTCACAGTCATAATTCCCATTTTACAGATGAGGTAATTGAGGCACAGAGAAGTGAAGTGACTTGCTAAAGGTCACCCAGCAGATGAGCTGCAGAGCTGGGATTAGAACCCAGGTCCTTCTGACTCCCAGATCTGTGCTCTATCCACTAGGCCATGCTGAAGTGACTTGCCCAAGATCACACAGCAGACAAGTGGGGAGGCTAGGATTAGGACCCAGGTCCTCTGGTTCCCAGGCGTGTCGGGCTTTGGATTCAGAGGTCATGGGTTCGAATCCCGGCTCTGCCACACGTCTGCTGTGTGACCTTGGGCAAGTCACTTAACTTCTCTGTGCCTCAGTTGCCTCATCTGTAAAATGGGGATTAAGACTGTGAGCCCCACGTGGGACAACGTGATCACCTTGTATCCCCCCAGCGCTTAGTACAGTGCTCTGCACATAGTGAGCGCTTAACAAATGCCATAATAATAATAATAATAATAATTAGGTGAGAGGCTGTTGGATTTCGAGAGCCCGAGCCATGCAGGAAATCTGGATGTAGAACAAGATGGACATAACTCTTCAAACACTTGAAATCCAATCATTTGTTCATTTCCATGTTTAAAAAAAAAATCTAGCCAATACCATTATTCAAAAAACAGCACTTGCTATAATAAGCAATGACATTCCCAATTAAGCTGAACATAACTAAATTATGGCTTTAATTAAGAGGCATTTTCCAAAATGGCACTTACATGCTTAGAGCTGTATGTATCTTACATGAGACGCTGAACCACTCCATCCCCACTCCCTTCTGCAGCGGGTGCATTTCTTAAAGTAGAAAAGACACTTTGGGTTGACGCCGAAGAGACACCCAGATTCGATGTCAACCCACCGAATCGTGAATCGCAGCATCTCTCGGCTTCTGGCGGATGGCTGGATTTCATGGGTTATTATTAGTAGTTGTATTTTGTATTTGCTAAGCACTTATGGGTGCCAAGCAATGTAGAGGCAGCATAGCCTAATGACAAGTAGCATGATGCAGTGTATAGAGACCAGCATTGGGAGTCAGAAGATCATGAGTTCTAATCCCAGCTCCGCCACTTACATACTGTGTGACCTTGGGCAAGTTACTTCACTTTAGAGAAGCAGCATGGCTCAATGGAAAGAGCCCGGGCTTTGGAGTCAGAGGTGACGGGTTCAAATCCCAGCTCCGCCAATTGTCAGCTGTGTGACTTTGGGCAAGTCACTTCACTTTTCTGGGCCTCAGTGACCTCATCTGTAAAATGGGGATGAAGACTGTGAGCCCCCCATGGGACAACCTGATCACCTTGTAACATCTCTAGCACTTAGAATAGTGCTTTGCACATAGTAAGCGCTTAATAAATGCCATTATTATTATTATTATTATTCTCTGTGCCTCAGCTACCTCATCTGTAAAATGTGAATAAGACTGTGAGCCGCATAGGTGACAGGGATTGTAACCAACCCAATTTGCTTATATCCACCCCAGCACTTAGTACAGTGCCCCACATAGTAAGTACTTGACAAATACCATAACAATAATCATAATCAGGGAAAAAACACGGTCTAGGAGTCAAAGCACCTGGGTTCTAATCCCGGCTCTGTCACTTGTCTGTGTGTGACCTTAGGCAAGTCACTTATCTTCTCTGTGCCTGTTACCTCATCTGTAAAATGGGGATTAGATCCTCCTCCCTCCAATTTAGACTATGAGTCCCATGTGAAACAGGGACTGTGTCTACCCTGATATACTTGTATCTACCCCATGCGTAGCACAGTGCTTGACACATGGTAAGTGCTTAACAAGCACCACAAGAAGCAATGTGCTAAACACTGGAGTAGATGTCATGTAATCCATCACTCAATCAATCAATTCCTGGTATTTATGGAGAATTTACTGTGTGCAGAATACTGTGCTAAGCACTGGGTACAATCAGAATTCCTGTTACTGATCAGCAGAAGCAGCATAGCTCTGCATGGTCCAGGGTGTCAGGCTAACTCCCAGCAGAGAGATGGACAGGCCTGTTACCATGTCTCCCTCACTTCCAAACCTTAGTCAAGGCACATCTCCTCCAAGAGTCCTTCCCCGACTAAGCCCTCCTTTCCTCTTTCCCACTACTTTCTTCATAGCCCAGCATGACAACACTACCAGCCACTTGTCTGCTGTGTGACCTTGGGCAAGTCACTTCACTTTTCTATGCTTCATTTACCTCATCTGTAAAATGGGGATTGAAACTGTGAGCCCCACATGGGACAGGGACCACGTCCAACCCGATTTGCTTGTAATCACCCCAGTGCTTAGAGCAGTGACTGGTGCATAGTAAACACTTAACATATTCAATAATTATTATTATTGTTGTTGTTATTACTGTTTACATATCCATAATTTATTTGTTTCTTTTAATGTCTGTCTCCCTTTCCAGACTGTAAGTCAAGTGGCCAGGGAATGTGTCTGTTAGACACATGTTTATTAAACAGACGCATTAAACAGACACATTAAACACATTTAAACACATTAAACATTAAGCAATTTAAACATTTAAATTTAAACATTAAACAATTTAAACACATTAAACATTAAACAGACACAGTACCACAGTATGGTACTCTCCCAAGCGCTTAGTACAGTGCCTGCACACAGTAAGCACTCAATAAATATGATCGATTGATTGATTGATTGACAGTTCACTGGGTTTCAAGCCTCTTCCTGCCCCTTCTACTTTTAGTAATTACCCATTAATGCCAAGTAGAGAGCTCTACACACACAGTAGGTATCCTTTCCAGGCCCTACACATAACAGGCATCTACACAACACACTGCACACAGTAGGTGCCCAGGTCAGTGCTCTGCATTCAGGAGGTAACCAGTGCAGCCCTCTGGATGCAGTAGGTGTTCAGTGCAGTGCTCCATAAACAGTAGGCACCCAGCCAGTAGCACATGGAACACAGGAGATGCTCAACAATCAGCACAGCACTGCGCACACAGAAGCAGTATAGCCTAGCGAATAGAGTGTGTGCCTGGGAGTCATTCATTCATTCAATCATATTTATGGAGCGCTTACTGTGTGCAGAGCACTGTACTAAACACTTGGGAAGTACAAGTCGGCAACATGTAGAGACAGTCCCTAACCAACAACGGGCTCACAGTCTAGAAGGGGGAGACAGATGACAAAACAAAACATGTAGACAGGTGTCAAAATCGTCAGAACAAATAGAATTAAAGCTATATGCACATCATTAACAAAATAAATAGAATAGTAAATATGTACAAGTAAAATAAAGTAATAAATCTGTTCAAATATATATACAAGTGCTGTGGGGAGGGGAAGGAGATGGGGCGGGGGGGGATGGGGAGGAGGAGAGGAAAAAGGGGGCTCAGTCTGTGAAGGCCTCCTGGAGAAGTTGAGCTCTCAGTAGGGCTTTGAAGGGAGGAGGAGAGCTAACTTGGCGGGATGTGTGGATGGAGGGCATTCCAGGCCTGGGGAAGGACGTAGGCTGGGAGTTGACAGCGGGATAGGTGAGAACGAGGCCCAGTGAGGAGGTTAGCGGAAGAGAAGAGGAGGGTGCGGGCTGGGCTGTAGAAGGAGAGAAGGGAGGTGAGGTAGGAGGGGACGAGGTGATGGACAGCCTTGAAGCCGAGAGCGAGGAGTTTTTGCTGATTCATAGGTTGACAGGCAGCCACTGGAGATTTTTGAGGAGGGGAGTAACATGCCAAGAGCATTTCTGCATAAAGATGATCCGGGCAGTAGAGTGAAGTATAGACTGAAGTGGGGAAAGACAGGAGGATGGGACTGACCAGTGGTCAAATTCCAGCTCTTCCACTTGTCTGCTCTGTTACCTTGGTCAAGTCACTTAACTTCTCCGTGCCTCAGTTACCTCTACTGTAAAATGGGGATTAAGACTGTGAACCCCAGGTGGGTTATGGACATTGTCAACCTGATTAGCTTGCATCTACCCCAGCACTCAATACAGTGTCTGGCCCATAGGAAGTGCTTAGCAAATACCATTGTTTTTTAAATATGTTGTCAATAAATTCTGATAATGATGGGTTGGAGTGGCAGGACTGAGAGGGCCCTTACTCCCCTGACAATTCTAACCCTGAAGCCCACAAGCCTAGCAACTGGGGTTCCCCACCCTGTTCTTTCCCACTAACTCCCCACCGGACTTATCCTCCACTCATCTCTCTCATTCAACCCACATATTCAATCTGTCACCCAATCCTGTTGGTTCTACCTTCACAACCTCACTAAGATCCATCCTTTTCTTCAAGAACCTCCAGTGGTTATCCATCCACCTCCGCATCAAACTGAAACTCCTTACCCTTTGGCTTCAAAGAGCTCAATGAGCTCAGTCCCTCCTACTTTGTTGTCTTATGCTGTCGAGTCATGTCCGACCCATAGTGATGCCATAGACACATCTCTCCCTGAATGCACCAATTCCATCTGCAATCGTTCTGGTAGTGGATCCAGAGAGTTTTCTTGCTAAAAAATACGGAATTGGTTTACCATTGCCTCCTTCCGCACAGTGAACTAAACTCTGCCCTCGACTCTTTTCCATGCCACTGCTGCCCAGCATGGGTGAGTTTTGACTTGTAGCATATTGCCTGCCACTCACCAGCCACTGGCCAAGCTAGGACTGGAATGGACAGGCCTCTGCTTGACTCTCCCTCATGTAGTCGTGACTGGTAGAGTACTGGAAACTCTCCAGGTGCGACCCTGAGAGGGGCCCCCCTACTTTACCCTACTGATATCGAATCACAGTCCAGCCCGCACACTTCACTTCTCTAATGCCAACCCACTCACTGCCCCTCAATCTCATCTATCCTACCACCGATTCTTTCCCCACATCTAGGCCTAGTGGATGCAGCATGGGCCTGGAAGTTAGAAGGTACTGAGTTTTAATTCTGGCTCTGCCACTTGCCTGTTGTGTGACCTTGGACAAGTCACTTCTCTGGGCTCAGTTACCTCATCTGTAAAATGGGATTAAGACTGTGAGCCCCATGACTGTGAATACAATTTGCTTGAAATCATCCTAATGCTTAGTACAATGCCTGGCACATAGTAAGTGCTTAACAAATACCACAATTATTATCATTGTTATTATTATTATTACATCTTCCCCTCTTAGACTGTGAGCCCACTGTTGGGTAGGGACTGTCTCTATATTCTGCCAACTTGTACTTCCCAAACGCTTAGTACAGTGCTCTGCACACAGCAAGAGCTCAATAAATACAATTGATGCTGATGATGATCTTCCCTCTGATCTGGAACTCCCTCCCCCTTCATATCCGACAGACCACCCCTTTCCCCACTTTCAAAAGCTTACAAAAATCACATGTCCTCCAAGAGGCCTTCCCTGATTCCCCCTATTCTCTCTCCCTTCTGAGGTACCTAGGCATTTCTATCTGTTACCTTGAAGCACTTTTATTCACTCCACTCAGCCCCACAGTAATTCCGTACATATCCATAATTTACTTTAATGCCTCTCTTCATCTCTAGACTGCAAACTCCTTTTTTATGGTATTTGTTCAGTGCTTGCAATGTGTCACACACAGGCTTAAGGCTGGAGTAGATACAAGTTGATTAAGTTGGACACAGTCCCTATCCCATAGGGGGCTCACAGTCTAAGGAGGAGGGAGAAGAGGAGAACTAAGGCTCAGGGAAGTTAAGTGACTTACCCAAGGTCACACAGCAAGCACTTGGCTAAACTGGGATTAGAACCCAGGTCCTTCTACTCATTCATTCAATTATAGAGAAGCAGCATGATGTAGAATGTCATGATTTCCAATTTCAACTCCACCACTTGTCTGCTGTGTGACCTTGGGTAAGTCACTTTACTTCTCCATGCCTCAGTTACCTTGTGTAAAATGGGGATTGAAACTGTTAGCTCTAAGTGGGACAGGGACTGTGTCCAACCCAATTTGTCTGTATCCACCCCAGCACTTAGTATAGTGCTTGGCACACAGTAAGAGCTTAACAAGTATACTATCATTATTATTTATTATTATTAATTAATTCATTCAATCATATTTATTGAGTGCTTACTGTGTGCAGAGCACTGTAATAAGTGCTTGGGAGAGTACAATGTAACAATAAACAGACACATTCTCTGCCTACAATGAGCTTAGAGCCTAGAGGGGGAGACAGGCATTCATATACAGAAATATATCACAGATATGTACATAAATACTGTGAGGCTAGGGCGGGGGATGAATACAGGGCAGGACATTCTTTTCCTCAGCTCCCTCTCCCTTCCACGTCAACTCGACTCACTCCCTTTGCTCTCCCCCACCCCACCCCCCGCCGCCCCACAGCACTTAGGTCTATATGTATATATCTATAACTCTATTTATATTGATGCCCGTTTACTTGTTTTCATGTCTGTCTCCCCCGCTCTAGGCTTTAGGTCCGTTGTGGGCAGGGATTGTCTCTCTTTATTGCTGTATTGTACTTTCCAAGTGCTTAGTACAGTGCTCTGCACACAGTAAGCACTCAATTAATATAAATGAATGAATGAGTGGGAGAAAAGCCATGCTCTTTCCACTAGGCCATGCTGCTCCTTGTGGGAAGTCTTCACAGTCTTCTAGACGGTGAGCCCGCTGTTGGGTAGGGACCGTCTCTATATGTTGCCAACTTGTACTTCCCAAGCGCTTAGTACATTGCTCTGCACACAGTAAGCGCTCAATAAATACGATTGAATGAATGAATGAATGGGAAGGGAACATTTCTCCCAACTCTGTTCTATTGTACTCACCCAAGTGCTTAGTACAGTGCTCTGCATACATTAATCACTCAAAAAATACCATTGACTGATTTATTAGTTGACTGATAATCGGTGCCCCTCCACCCTGAGAAATTTCACCGCCCACCTCATTTCCTATGGGACTGTGGAATACCTGCCCAGCCAGCCCAGCTGCTTAGAGCAGGTTGCTAAGAAATATCACAGTCACAAGTTTCTTGAAAGGCTATATCTGACCGAAAAGTGCTTTGGAAAATAGAAGTGTCCCACACGTGAAAGCTTGTAATTATTAATGTTGTGCGACTTCACAGTGATCAGCCAATCAACCCCTCTCCCCTTGGGTGTCCATAACACACACTCCTTCAAAAGCTTTCCCATTATAGCTACAAGCAAGTCCTTGCTTTCTCCTCAGAGGATGGCAACAGGGAGCGGGAAGGATCATAGGAGAAGGATGAGGAGCTCCTTGTGGGCAGGGAATGTGTCTGTTCATTGTTCTAATGTACTCCCCAAGCACTCAGTAAAGTGCTTTGCACTCAGTAAGTACTCAACAAATACAAATTAATCCCTCGTCCCCCTCTCCATCCCCCCCATTTTACCTCCTTCCCTTCCCCACAGCACCTGTATATATGTATATATGTTTGTACATATTTATTACTCTATTTATTTATTTATTTATTTTATTTGTACATATCTATTCTATTTATTTTATTTTGTTAGTATGTTTGGTTTTGTTCTCTGTCTCCCCCTTTTAGACTGTGAGCCCACTGTTGGGTAGGGACTGTCTCTATATGTTGCCAATTTGTACTTCCCAAGTGCTTAGTACAGTGCTCTGCACATAGCAAGCGCTCAATAAATACGATTGATGATGATGATGAAATTAATGAACAAATGAAGCAGCATGGCGTAGTGGTAGCACAGGCCTGGAAGTCGGAAGGTCATCCCGGCTCCACTACATGTCTGCTGTGTGACCCTGGGCAAGTCACTTAAATTCTTTGGGCCTTAGTAACCTCATCTGTAAAACAGGGATTAAGAATGTGAGCCCCATATGGGACAGGGACTGTTTCCAACCTGATTACGTTGTATCTACCCCAGCACTTAGAACAGTGCTTGGCACATAGTAAGTGCTTAACAAGTACCATAATTGTTATTATTATTATGAATGGAAGGCAGAAGAAGGGAAGGATTCATTCATTCAATTCATTCAGTTGTGTTTATTGAGTGCTTACTGTGCATGGAGTACTGTACTGAGTGCTTTGAAAGTACAATTCAGCAATAAAGAGAGACAATCCCTGCCCACACCGAGGGATGAATGTGGAGGTTTTTAGCCATCCACTGCAAGGCAAATCAAAGAGCATCAGGACCCTGATTGGTGGAAGAAAACCTTCCCCTGCATTAGGAAATCTGAAGGTCATTAACAGAACTCGGGCCTCGGGACTGGGCCCATCCCCTCAGGAGCCAGGGTGGGTTTGCAGGCATGGGGAGGGAGAGGAGAGACTGCCTGGCCCCCCGTGGGAATGGCTCACAGGTTTGAAAGATGCTCATTTGACTAGGGACTGAAGAGGGAATCACTGCTCTAGGAGCCTAACCCGATGAAGCCCTCTTTTCCCCAGCTCGCTCTCCCTTCTGTGTCATCTATGCACGTCAACCTGTGACCTTTGGACGTTGGTTACTCACCCCACCCCCAAAGCCACAGCACTTATGTACATATCTTTAAATTACATGTTATAAATGATCTATTTATTCATATTAATATCTGTCTCCCCCTCTAGACTGTAAGGCGTCAGTGTCGAGCCTCTGAGAACCCTTCTAACCAGACTCTCCTCTCTCCTTTCCTCCCTTCCTCGCATGCTCAGAGGAGTATTGAGTTTGGTAAACCCAGAACTAAGAAACCTGGGCCGGGTGAGGCCCCAGGGCCACGAGACAGAGAAACTATCTGTGCCTGGCAAATTCATTCATTCATTCAAACGTATTTATTGAGTGCTTATTTGGGAGACCACCATAGAACAGTAAATGGACACATTCCCTGCCCACAGGGAGCTTACAGTCTAGAGGGGGAGACAGACATTAATATAAATAAATAAATTACGGATCTGGACATAAGTGCTGTGGGGCTCGGAGGGGAGATGAATCAAGGGGGCAAGTCAGGGTGACATGGAAGGGAGTGGGTGAAGGAGAAAGGAGGGCTTAGCACATGATAGGACAAGCAGCATGTATGGACTGGACATGTGTGGACGTTCAGAGATAGAAAGCTTCCCCATTCTTCTCTCACCTCCCTCCACTCCTAGCACTGTGGTCAGGGAAGGCTACAAAAAACAATGCAAGCATTTATACAGGGATAGAAATGACTGGGCATTAAAACATTCATTTTCCACTGAAAATGAATTTTCCATTTTCATTTTCCATTTTCCAAAGGAGGTGAAATAATGGGACTTCATGGATCTTACACTTGCTCCTCTAAACATCTGTTTTATTTTTTTATGCCATTTCATTCATTTCATTCAATCATATTTATTGAGCGCTTACTGTGTGTAGAACACTGTACTAAGTGCTTGGGAAGTACAAGTTGGCAACATACAGAGACGGTCCCTACCTAACAATGGGCTCACATTCATTCATTCATTCAATCGTATTTATTGAGCGCTTACTGTGTGCAGAGCACTGTACTAAGTGCTTGGGAAGTACAAGTTGGCAACATATAGAGATGGTCCCTACCCAACAGTGGGCTCACAGTCTGGAAGGGGGAGACAGACAACAAAAGAAAACATGTGGACAGGTGTCAAGTTGTCAGAATAAATAAAAATAAAGCTAGATAATAATAATAATAATAATGATGGCATTTATTAAGTGCTTACTATGTGCAAAGCACTGTTCTAAGTGCTGGGGTAGATACAAGGTAATCAAGTTGTCCCACGTGGGGCTCACAGATTTAATCCCCATTTTACAGATGAGATAACTGAGGCACAGAGAAGTTAAGTGACTTGCCCAAAGTCACACAGCTGCCAAGTGGCGGAGTCGGGATTTGAACCCATGACCTCTAACTCCAAAGCCCGTACTCTTTCCACTGAGCCATGCTGCTTCTCATGCACATCATTAACAAAATAAATAGAATAGTAAATATGTACAAGTAAAATAAATGGAGTAATAAATCTGTACAAACATACATACAGGTTCTGTGGGGAGGGGACGGAGGTGGGTGGGGATGGGGAGGAGGAGAGGAAAACGGAGACTCAGTCTGGGAGCCCTCAGTCATTTGTTAAGCATTTACTATGTGTTAAGCACTGTTCTAAGCTCTGGGGTAGATACAAGTTTATCAGGGTGGACGTAGTCCCTGTTCCACGTGGGGCTCACAGTCTAAGTAGGAGGGAAGAGAATTGAGTCCCCATTTTACAGTTCGGGAAACTGAGGCCCAGAGAAGTGAAGTGACTTGCCAAGATCACTCAGCAGGTATGTGGCAGAGCTGGGATTAGAACCCTGGACTTCTGACTCCCAGGCTCTTGCTCTTTCCACTAAGCCACGCTGCTTCTCCATTTTCGTGCTTATAAGAATCAGCTCCACCACCCATCCAGCCCAGGACTCTGACTCTGGAGAGGCACCAAGACTCTCGGAGAAATTGGGGGCCAGTTACTCTTCTGGACACCCGCCCCTCGTGGGTGGGGCTGGATCACCCACCACCCCTAAACTCTGCCTTCTCCATCTCTAACTATCCCTCCAGTGACCCAGTGTGACCCATTTGTCCATGGATCTCCCCACATCCCTGTGGGCTCTGCTGGTGTTTTCGACTGCACAGCTTCCTATAGTGGCAAATTCCCCATGCTCATCCCATTACTGTCCCTTAAAAGGAGAAACATGTTTCCAACTGTTATAATTGGGGTGTAAAACCCACGATTTGGGAAGCTTCAAGACCCAACACAAATGCAGATAAAATGGCTCTCACTTAGAACGGCCTTGTGGCACTGAAGCTTGGCATTCTACTGAGTTTGGGCAGCCTGGCCCCAAACTCCCACATTTTGTGGAAATCTCCCTCCCATCGTCATCCCCACCCTCCTCCTCATCCTTCCCCTCCTCTTCTTCCTTCTCCTCTTCCTCCTCCTCTTCTTTCTCCTCTCCCTCTTCCTCTCAGTGTGTTACCAGTCTAAAGGGCAGAAAGTAGGCTCCAAACCCAGCCTCCCATCCACAAAGTAAAGCAGCATGGCCTAGTGGAAAGAGCACGGGACTGGAAGTCCGAGGACCCAGGTTCTAATCCTGATTCTGCCAGTTGTCTGCCGTGTAAACTTGCATGAGTTACTTAAATTCTCTGGGCCTCAGTTACCTCATCTGTAAAATGGGGATAAAGATTGTGAGCCCAGGGCTCTGACTCTAGAGGGGCACCAGGATGCTTGGAGAAAATGTGAGACAGGGACTGTGTCCAACCTGATTAGCATATTTTTGCCCCAACATTTAGCACAGTGCCTGGCACAGAGTAAGCGCTTAACAAATGCCACTGATAGTTGTTGTTGTTATTATTATTATTATTATCATTAAAGACTGATGCCCTCACCTGACAGGGAATAGTCTCCTTTCTGGCTCTCACTCTCCCGGATCAGGAAGGCACCGGGCTCATTCCCCGAGTACAATAGCTGCTTCTCTGCATCCACTCGCTTGATGGCACCAAAAAACCACCTGGAAGGAGAGACAGGCAGATTACCAATGTGCCATGCTAACCCGGTCCTGGGGAAAACGGGGACACAGAGGAGATACGGGGGGTGGAAGTGAAACGGGTGATCTCCATCCCTTGATTTCCTCGCCCCAAGACCCCAGGTCAGTCCTGGGCCTGCAACTGTCTGGTAAGGATTCAAAGTTGACCATTTCCTCTGCCTTAACTGGACAGGGCAGAACCCTGACATCACCCATCTGCCCGCTCTGGACCATGGGGCCAACACCTCGGATTAAGGTTTTGACCCCGGAGTGGTGGGGTGGAGGTCACAAAGTGGTTGATTCTTTCATTTATTCATTCAATCGTATTTATTGAGTGCTTACTGTGTGCAGAGAACGGTATTAAGCACTTGGAAAGTACAATTTGGCAACACATAGATACAATCCCTACCCAACAATGGGCTCACAATCTAGAAAGGGGGAGACAGACAACCAAACAAAACAAAACAAGTAGAGAGGCAATAAATAGTGTCAATATAAATAAGTAGAATTATAGATATATAAACATCATTAATAAAATAGATAGAATAACAAATATGTACATATATACACAAGTGCTGTAAAGCAGGGATGGGGGTAGAGAAGAGGGAGGGAGTCTGGGAGATGCGGAGGGGAGGAGGAGCAAAGAAAAAGGTGGGCTCAGTCTGGGAAGGCCTTCTGGAGGAGGTGAGCTCTTAGTATGGCTTTGAAGGGAGGAGGAGAGCTAGTTTGGTGGAAGTGCGGCAGGAGGGCATTCCAGTCCAGAGCTAGGATGTGGGCTGGGTTTTCGACGGCGGGACAGATGAGAATGAGGCCCAGTGAGGAGGTTAGCAGCAGAGGAGCGGAGTGTGAGGGCTGGGCTGGAGAAGGAGAGAAGGGAGGTGAGGTAAGAGGATAAACCCCTCACCATTGGCTTTAAAGCAGTCCATCACCTCGCACCCTCCTACCTTGCCTTGCTTCTATCCTTCTACAACCCAGCCCACATACTTCATTCCTCTAGTGCTAACCTTCTCAATGTGCTCCGATCTCTCCTGTCTCACCACTGACCCCTGGCACATGTTCTGCTTCTGGTCTGGACCACCCTCCCTCCTAAAATCTGCCAGGCAATTCCTCTCCCCTCTTTCAAAGCCTTACTGAAGGCACATCTCCCCCAAGAGGCCTTCCCAGACTAAGCCCCACTTTTTCTCATCTCCCACGCCCTTCTGTGTAGCCCTGACTTGCTTCCTTTGCTCTCCACCAGCCCCACAGCACTTACATATACGTCTGTCATTTCATTTACTTGTATTGATGTCTGTCTCCTCCCCTCTAGACTATGAGCTCATTGTGTGCAAGGAATGTGACTGTTTATTGTTGGATTTTACTTTCCCAAGCTCTTAGTACAGTGCTCGGCACACAGTGAGCGCTTAATAAATAAGATTGAGTGAATGAAAGAATGACACTCCAGACCTTCTCACCGCCTCAGGGGCAAAGGCCAGTTGGGCCTCCAGCTGGGCGAACAGCCAGGTGGCCCCTTGTTCTCCACCAGCCAGGGGCTAGCTGCACCTCCCACCCGATGAACTCTGACCAGTTGCCCCGTAGGTGTGGGACCCCTTTGGGTTGAAAGACAAATCCCTCTGCCCTGTCAGGCGGCTGGAGCCAGCCCTCATCAAATCATATTTTGACACAAATTCCCTCCCCCCCGCCAACACAATAATAATAATAATTATGGCATTTGTTAAGCACCTACTGTGTACAAAGCACTGTTCTAAGCACTGGGGAGGATACAAGTTGATCAGGTTGTCTCATGTTGGGCTCACAGTCTTACTCCCCATTTTACAGATGAGGTCACTGAGGCACAGAGAAGTTAAATAACTTGCCCAAAGTCACACAGCTAACAAGTGGCAGAGCCTGAATTAGAACTCATGACCTCTGACTCCAAAGCCCGTGCTCTTTCCACTGAGCCACACTGCTTCCCAATCCTCGGCAACACATAGAGACAGTCTCTACCCAACAGCGGGCTCACAGTCTAGAAGGGGGAGACAGAGAACAAAACCAAACATACTAACAAAATAAAATAAATAGAATAGATATGTACAAGTAAGATAAATAAATAAATAAATAAATAAATGGGCTGTAGCTTCTGGGCTCCCCCTTTCTCCCTCCAGCCCTGCCCAAGGATACAGGTCCTGCCAAAGACCAGCAATACAAACACACATTGGGTTGTAACAATCACAATAATAGTAATTGTGGCATTTGTTAAGAGCAGACTATGTGGACTGCACTAAGTTCTGGGGTAGTTGTTTTTTTTTTTTAATCAATTTTGTTAAGCACTTACTATGTATCAAACACTTCTAAGCACTGGGGTAAATTAGGTCAGACACAGTCCCTGTCCCATATGGGGCTCACAGTCTAAGTAGGAGCTAAAACAGGCATCGGAAACTAAGTCACAAAGAAAGTGATTTGCCCAAGGTCACATAGCAAGCAATCGGTCGAGTCGGGATTAGAACCCAGGTCTTTCTGACTCCCAGGCTCATGCTCTCTCCACTAGGCCACACTGCTACAAGATAATCAGGTGGGACACAGTCCCTGCTCCTCAGAGGGGTCTTCGTCTCTGGATTTGGATAATAACAATAATAATAATAATGGCATTTATTAAGCGCTTACTATGTGCAAAGCACTGGGATAGATACAAGGTGATCAGGTTGTCCCATGTGGGGCTCACAGTCTTCATCCCCATTTTCCAGATGAGGTAACTGAGGCCCAGAGATGTTAAGTGACTTGCCCAAAGTCACACAGGTGACAAGTGGCGGAGCCGGGATTTGAACCCATGACCTCTGACTCCAAAACTCGTGCTCTTATCCACTGAGCCACACTGTTTCTCTATGGGGCAGGGGGTCTGGATGTGGGTGTGGGCGCGGGTGGGAGTCAGGGTGGGAGGGGGTGGATGTGGTTTAGGGAAATCTCAGAAACTCCTAGCAGCCCTGGGAAGAAACCGCCAAGGCAGACCAAATTCCTGCTGCAGCTCCAGCCTCTCCACCAAGGCAGACAGAGTTCCCCAGCCTCACAAACCCCCTGATGCCATGCTGAGCGGAGAGGGGGGTCCTGATCCTCTGCAGACCACCATGGGGCTGCAGCCCCCAGGCAGGGTGGGGGTGGGGGTGGGGACCTCAGCACTGAGTAATAATAAATAATGATGGCATTTTATAAAGCACTTACTATGTGCAAAGCACTGTTCTAAGTGCTGGGGAGGTTACAAGGTGATCAGGTTGTCCCACAGGGGGCTCACAGTCTTCATCCCCATTGTACAGATGAGGTAACTGAGACACAGGAAAGTTAAGTGACTTGCCCAAAGTCACACAGCTGACAACTGGCGGAGATGGGTTTTGAACCCCTGACCTCTGACTCCAAAGCCTGTGCTCTTTCCACTGAGCCACTCTGCTTCTCATAGGCACTGAAGCAGGCACCTCGTCCAGCTGCTGTCAGGGAGTCCATGAAGAACTCTAATCCAGAGAACAAACCCAGTGCCCAGCCAGGGCCTGGTCTCTCATGGACCAAAAGAAGCACCTTAAAGTGTTTCCCCATGAAGCTTTTGAGAAATATCTGATCTCTAGTCCCTGATCATCTGTTTCTTCTGAGTGTTTTCGAGGAGGTCAGTTCCATGCTGTGCCCAGAGAAGGGATCCCCTACAGTGCTCTGTCCACAGCAGTCTTGGCAGCAGGATGCAGTGGGTGGCTGCTTCAATCTTTTGAGCCCAGGACCCAGGTTGGGGATGGATGAGGTGCCCAGCCCCACTTCTACCACCCTGCCCCGGTGTCTATCCAGCAATAGCATGAGCCCAGGAGTCAGAGAACTTGGGTTCTAATCCTGGATCTGCCACTTGTCTGCTATGTGACCTTGGGCAAGTCATTTAATTTTCCTCATCTGTGAGCCCCATGTGGGACAAAGACGGTGCCTGATCTGATTATCTGGTAGCTACCCCAGAGCTTTGTACAGTGCTAGGCACATCACAAATGCTTAGCAAATACCACTCATCACTATTCATAACCATTACTAAAGACCCCCAATCACTGGTATTTACTAAGTGCAGAGCACTGTACTAAGAGCTTGGGAGAGTATAATATAGCAGAGTTGATAAACTTGTTGCCTGCCTCTAAAGAGCTCGCAGTCTAGAGGGGGTGTCCCCGTCCCCAGGAACACTTCCTCTCCACCACTCACTACCCACTCCCGACGACAACCCTGAATACCTGCTCTCCACACTGTCCCCATTCCTCTCCCCCTCATCTTCACTGGTATTTATTAGGTGCTTCCTTTATGCAGAGCACTGTACTAAGGACTTACACAGAGTTGGCATACCCATTCCCTGCCCACAACAAGCTTACAGTTTAGAGGGGGAGACAGACATTCCTGTAAACGGAATGGTTTTTGATCTATGGCTCTCAGTTGCGTTGTGTTTTTGGTTTGCTCTTATATCAACTCACACTTCTTCCAGGGATAAGTGGGTCAGGGAGATGAGGAGTAAGAGGAGGAACAGGATAAATTTGCGGTGCGGAGGGGAGTCTCAGATATCCAGCATTCAAGATACACGTATGTATGAGTGCATCTATATTTGGGGAGAGATACAAGTCAAGCAGAGGCATACCCAGTCCATTCCTAGCTTGGGAGTGGCTAGTGAGTGGAAGGCAATCTGCTACAAGTCAAAACTCCCCTGTGTTGGGTAGCAGCAGCAAGGGAGAGAGTCGAAGGTGGAGACTCAAGTTTACTGCACAGAAGGAGGCAATGGTAAACCACTTCCAGGTTTTTACCAAGAAAACTCTCTGGATACACTACAGAAAGATTGCAGGTGGAGGTGGAGTGTTCTGGGAGAGATGTGTCCATGCGTCACTATGGGTCAGAGACGACGTGACAGATTAAGACAATACAAGATGTCCTGTATGTTCAAAGGGGACAGATCTGACATTGAAATCCTGCCCATGCATGCAGGTGGGGCTGATGGGCAGTAATCACTCCCCTCCACACAGGCTAACTCTTCCCCCAGAGCCTACATCTTTATTTTTGTTAAGCATGTCTTAGGTGCCAAGAACTGAGGAAGACAGACATTTATGAGGTAGAACACAGTCCCGATCCCTTATAGGGCTCACAGTCTAAGTAGAAGAATTGAATCCCTCATTTACAGATGAAGAAACTGAGGCCCAGAGAAGTTAAGTGACTGGTCCAAGATCACCCAGCTGGCAGGGGGCAAAACTGGGACTAGAACCCAGATCCTCTGAATCCCAGGCCCCTGCTGTTTCCACTGGGCTACACTGTTTATTGTCATATTTGTTAAGTGCTTACTGTGTACCAAGCACTGTACTAAGTACTGGGGTTGATACCATATAAGTAGATTGGACCCTGAGCCCAAAGTCTAAGAGGAAGGGATAATGCATATTGAATCCTCATTGTACAGATGAGGCAACTGAGGCACAGTGAAGTTAAGTGACTTGCCTAAAGTTACACAGCAGACAAGTGGTGAAGCCAGGATTAGAACTAAAGTCCTCTGACTGGTTGGCCCGTGCACTTTCCACTTCGCACTCTCCATGGTTAACTGCTATTATTATCTTGATAAAATGCAAACAGTCCTAATCAGAAAAGGGAAGGGCAGGAAATCGTCAGGCTATAACCTCCCACTAATTTTCAACTGCCTGTGCTAACAAAGAGAGACAGAGAGAGAAAGAGACAATGAGAAAGACAGAGATATGGAGACAGAAACAGAGGGATGGAGAGAGAGATGCACAGAGAGAGAGACAGAGGGAGGGAGATGCAGATAGAGGGAGAGAGGCACAGAGAGGGAGGCAAAGAGAGAGAGGGAAAGGCTAATTCATTCATTCATTCATTCAATCGTATTTATTGAGCACTTACTGTGTGCAGAGCACTGTACTAAGTGCTTGGGAAGTACAAGTCGGCAACATCTAGAGACAGTCCCTACCCAACAACGGGCTCACAGTCTAGAAGAGGGAGACAGACAACAAAACAAAACATGTGGACAGGTGTCAAGTCTCTTACTACATACTACTCCTCTCTGGGTCTCAGACCTAGCCTCCCTGACTGGCCTCTCTTTTCACCTAGCTGGCTAGAAGGACCTCCAGGTCATCCTGTCCATCCTCCTGTCTCAGAACCACACACAAACACCCCTCAACACATCCTTAGCAATGCTAACTTCTCTCACACATCTGAGTGGCCCCCCACCTTCTCCAATGGTTAGTCCATCCCTTCCAGGTAAGGAGTAGTAATAATAACAATACTGGAATAATAACAATAATGGAAAAGTGATCACGGTGTAGAGTGGGGCAGTGGGTTCTAGCTGGTCGGGGCTGAGCTCATACATCTGGAGCGAACTGGAACTGGTACAGTGATGATGAGCTCAAAGCTGGTGATCATTTTTTTATGATGTTTGTTAAGCACTTACTATGTGCCAGGCACTTTTCTAAGTGCTGGGGTAGATACAAGATAATCAGGTTGGACACAGTCCCTGTCCCACATGGGACTCACACCCTTAATCCCCATTTTACAGATGAGGGAACTGAGGCACAGAGAGGTGAAGGGACTTGCCCAAAGTCACACGGCAGACAAGTGGTAGATCAGGATTAGAACCCAGATCCTTCTCCTAGGCCTGTGCTCTATCCACTAGGCTGTGCTGCTTCCCCAGCGAAAACAATGTAACACACTTAATATTAACAATCCTTTCCTTTTTAAGCACAATTTATGTTCTGGACAAACCCTGTTAGGGAAAACTCATGCTCATCATCATCATCATCATCAATCGTATTTATTGAGCGCTTACTATGTGCAGAGCACTGTACTAAGCTCTTGGGAAGTACAAATTGGCAACATTTAGAGACAGTCCCTACCCAACAGTGGGCTCACAGTCTAAAAGGGGGAGACAGACAACAAAACCAAACATACTAACAAAATAAAATAAATAGAATAGATATGTACAAATAAATTAAATAAATAAATAGAGTAAAAAAATATGTACAAACATATATACATATATACAGGTGCTGTGGGGAAGGGAGGGAGGTAAGATGGGGGGATGGAGAGGGGAACGAGGGGGAGAGGAAGGAAGGGGCTCAGTCTGGGAAGGCCTCCTGGAGGAGGTGAGCTCTCAGCAGGGCCTTGAAGGGAGGAAGAGAGCTAGCTTGGCGGATGGGGAGAGGGAGGGCATTCCAGGCCCGGGGGATGACGTGGGCCGGGGGTCGATGGCGGGACAGGCGAGAGCGAGGTACGGTGAGGAGATCAGCGGTGGAGGAGCGGAGGGTGCAGACTGGGCTGGAGAAGGAGAGAAGGGAGGTGAGGTAGGAGGGGGCGAGGTGATGGACAGCCTTGAAGCCCAGGGTGAGGAGTTTCTGCCTGACGCGCAGATTGATTGGTAGCCACTGGAGATTTTTGAGGAGGGGAGTGATATGCCCAGAGCGTTTCTGGACAAAGATAATCCGGGCAGCAGCATGAAGTATGGATTGAAGTGGAGAGAGACACGAGGATGGGAGATCAGAGATGCTCCTTTTTGCACATCTTACCTAAAACCATGCATGTGCACATATGTTTCTCCTGATATCACATTATGATCTACCTAGATAAATATCTGTGTATAATCCACCCTCTCATAGTTGAAGGCCTGTTTGCCTTTTAAGCAGATTTATCCAATTCATTGATTAACAAGATGCTTCCACTGGAGTTTTGGTTATTGTAACAGTATTCATCACACACAGAACATTCATTCTTTCATTCAATCAATTGTATTTATTGAGCACTTACTGTGTGCAGAGCACTGTACTAAGCACTTGGGAAGTACAAGGCAACATATAGAGACGGTCCCTACCCAACAACGGGCTCACAGAAGGGGGAGACAGACAACAAAACAAAACATGCAGACAGGTGTCAAAATCATCAGAACACATGGAATTAAAGCTCTGTGCACATCATTAACGAAATAAATAGAATAGTAAATATGTACACGTAAAATAGAGTAATAAATCTGTACAAATATATGCAAGTGCTGTGGGGAGGGGAAGGAGGTAGGGCGGGGGGAATGGGGAGGAGGAGAAGAACACTGCACTAAGTACTGGGGAAGAATATCTAGGTGGGAATTAGTCATGGTTCCTGTCCCTCAGGGGTCTCACAATCTAAAAATAAAAAGAGGGGAAGGGGACTGGCAAGGGATTCTTAAGGAGAGTTGAAACAAAACGCTGAGACAATATAAAAACAAAAATAAAGCTCGGTAAGGTGACTGCAACGTCCAGCCCCAGCTAGGCAGGGAGCAGGTGAATCTGGGTTTCCATGGCTTCTGTTTACACTTCTGAGGAGCAGCAACAACGACTGTCCAGGGTGACATATGGTTTGAGGAAGAAACTGACTTTCCTGGAGGCCCCTGACAGAGTAACCCTGCCTTCTTCCTGCTGCTCTTCAGCCTTTCCCTCCCAACGCCCCCTCCTTCCTTCCTCTCTCCAGATTCCACATCTCCCAAGGACGATTCCATTGTCATTTTCTGATCTGCCCTGATGGACGGATATGTGTGTGTGTGTGTGTGTGTGTGTGTGTGTGTGTCCTTCCCTTGACTTTCCCATCATTGTAAACAACAACACCATCCTCCCTTCTCACAAGTCCTAAACATCGACATTATCCTCCACTCATCTCTCTCATTCAACTCGCACATATAAATCTGTCACGAAATCCTATCAGTTCAACATTCACAACATCTCTAGAATCCACCCTTTCCTCTCCATCCAAACTTCTGTCATGCCAATTTGGGTACCTGTATCCCACCTAGACTACTACTTCAGACTCCTCGCTGACCTCCCTGACTCCTATCCCTATCTCTCCCCTCTTCCCCTCCCCTCTCCCCTCTGCAGTCTGGATCATTTTTCTGAAAAACCGTACGGTCCATATCTCCCCAGTCAATCAATCAATCAGATGTACTTATCAAGCACTTTCTGTGCACCGAGCACAGCACTAAGCACTTGGGAGAGTACAATATAACAAAATAACAGACACATCCCCTCCCCATAGTGAGCTTACAGTCTAGGGGAGACAGACATTAATATAAATAAATAAATTACAGATATGTACGTAAGTGCTGTGGGGCTGGGAAGGGGGGTGAATAAAGGGAACAAGCCAGGATGGTGCAGAAGAGAGTGGAGGAAAAGGAAATGAGGACTTAAGTAAAACCTCTTGGAGGAGATATGCCTATCATAAGGCTTTGAAGGTGGTGAAGGAATTGCCCTCGAAGACCACCAATGGTTGTCCATCCATCTCAGCATCAGAAAGAAACTTCTTACTATCAGCCTTAAGGCACTCAATCAGCACTCCCCCTCCTACCTTCAGTGATTTCCTACTACAACCCAGCCCTCACACTTTGCTCCTCTATTGAGGGCTTACTTTGTGTAGCGCACTGTACTAAACATTTGGAAAAGTACAGTGCAATAGTCTGGGAAGACACCATCTCTGCCCTCAAGAAGCTTGCAGTCTATGGGAGGAAGCAGACAGTAAAATAGATTACAGATATGGGAAATGGGAGAGTGTAAGGATGTGTACATAAGTGCCTTGGGGGGCTGGGGTGAGTATCAAAGTGCTTCTCACTTTGCTGTGAGAAGCAGCGTGGCTCAGTGGAAAGAGCACAGGCTTTGGCGTCAGAGGTCATGGGTTCAAATCCCAGCTCCACCACTTGTCAGCTGTGTGACTTTGGGCAAGTCACTTCACTTCTCTGTGCCTCAGTTACCTCATCTGTAAAATGGGGATTAAGACTGTGAATCCCATGCGGGTCAGGGACTGTGTCCAACCCAATTTTCTTGTACCCACCCCAATGCTTAGTATAGTTCTTGGAACATAGTAAGTGCTTAACAAATACCGTTATTATTATGAATGAATGGTGGACACTCAGTTACCCTAACAGCTGCTGCATGGAGAATGGGAAGGGATGATTCATTCATTCATTCAATCATATTTATTGAATGCTTACTGTGTGAAGAGCACTGTACTAAGCGCTTGGGAAGTACAAATTGGCAACATATGGAGACGGTCCCTAACCAACAACGGGCTCACAGTCTAGAAGGGGGAGACAGACAACAAAACAAAACATGTAGACAGGAGTCAAGTCTTCAGAACAAATGGACTTAAAGGTAGATGCACATCATTAACAAAATAAATAGAATAGTAAATATGTACAAGTAAAATAGGGTAATAAATCTGTACAAACATATATACAGGTGCTGGGAGGCGGGGGGAAGGAGGTAGGGCAGGGGGGATGGGGAAGAGGAGAGGAAAAAGGGGGCTCAAACTGGCAGATGGGCAGACCGACACATTACAATCCAGAAAGGAGCAGTACTTCCTGGGCAGAGTTGGTCAATCAATCAGATAATAATAATAATGGTATTTGTTAAGTGCTTACTATGTCCCAGGCCTTGTTATTTATTGAGCACTATTTTAAGCCCTTGGTAGAGCCGCAGAAGTTGCCTAAGGGTCGTGAGACCAGATAGGAGAAATGAGACGGCCTCCTGTCACTCAAAAGGCCACAAAACAGCACCAACAAAGGACAGTCTGTGTGCCTTTTAGACTGTGAGCCCACTGTTGGGTAGGGACTGTCTCTATATGTTGCCAACTTGTACTTCCCAAGCGCTTAGTACAGTGCTCTGCACACAGTAAGCACTCAATAAATGCAGTTGATTGATTGATTGATTGATTGATTGCATGCATGGTGTGGTTGGTACTGTGGACACTTCATTGTCTTTTCATTCACACTCACACCCACAGGCCAACTTCACAGTCAGTGTTGCCTCTCCTGAAGGGACAGAATCCAGAATATGCAAATCTCCAAATCTGCTCCTTCCCCTTGAAACCAAACTGCCACTCCCCTGGTCCAGACACTTGACATATCCCAACCCAACTACTACAGCTGGCCTCCCTGCCTCTAGTCTCTGCTCTCTTAGCTCCATAATTCATTCTGCCGCCCGGATCGTTTTCCTAAAACATTGCGTTTCACATCTTCCCACTCCTCTAAAACCTTCAAACGTTATCAATTCCGCACCACATCAAGCAGAAATTCCTAACAGTTGGTTTTAATACATTCAATCAGTTCTCTTCCCCTACCTATTCTCGTTCATCTCCCACTACATCCCAGCTCACGTCCTTCATTCCTCTCATGACACTTACTCACAGTACCTCATTCTCATCATTCATTCATTCAGTCATATTTATTGAGCGCTTACTGTATGCAGAGCATTGTACTAAGTGCTTAGTACTCTCAGCACTCATTCTCATCACTCTCAACACTCCAATCTTTTTTGCTCACAGTCTTCATACTCCCTGGAACTCCCTCCCCTTTTCATGTTACAGCTCCTCCTCCCTGATTACTCTGTCATCTCCTATTTCTCTCCCAACTGCCACTTCAGTGCTTCCGTGTCACCTAAGCACTTGGGTACACACACTTCACTCTATCCCCATTGTACCTCTCTGCATATCTTTGCACTCTATTGCAAATTACTCTCTGTCTGTCTCCCCTGCTAGAGCATAAGCTTCTTAAGCGCTTAGTACAGTGCTCTGCACACAGTAAGCACTCAATAAATACGATTGATTGATTAAAGGCAAGGATCATGTCTACTACTCTTTATGGACAAATAATGTATCTACCAACTCTGCTGCATTATACTCTCCTAACCTCTTAGTGCAGTGATCTACACATAGTAAGTGCATGAAAAAAACCATCGAATGACTGATGGATTGCTAACTCTATTACACCCTCTCCATCACTTAGTGCAATGCTCTGCACACAGTAGGCGGTCAATAAATACCATTCATTGACTGATTGATTTTTAATTCTATTATACTCTTCCCAACACCAAGTACTATCCCCTGCATACAGTAAGCGCCCAATAAATATCATTGATTGACTGATTGATTAGAGAAGCAGCGTGGCTCAGTGAAAAGAGCAGGGGCTTGGAAGCCAGAGGTCAGGGGTTCTAATCCTGCTCTGCCACATGTAAGCTGAGTGACTTTGGGCAAGTCACTTAACTTCTCTGGGCCTCATTTCCCTCATCTGTAAAATGGGGATTAAGACTGTGAGCCCCACGTGGGACAACCTGATCACCTTGTATTCCCCCCCCCAGAGCTCAGAACAGTGCTTCGCACATAATAAGCGCTTAACAAATGCCATCATTAATTAATTAATTGATTGATTAGTAACTCTATTATACTCTCCCCGGCACTAAGTACTATCCCCTGCATACAGTAAGCACCCACTTGATTGACTGATTGATTAGAGAAGCAGCATGGCTCAGAGGAAAGAGCACGGGCTTGGGAGGCAGAGGTCATTAGTAAAGTGCTCTGCACACAAAAAGCGCTCAATCAATCAATCAATCAATCAATCGTATTTATTGAGCGCTTACGGTGTGCAGAGCACTGTACTAAGCACTTGGGAAGTACAAGTTGGCAACATATACAGTCCCTACCCAAAAGTGGGCTCACAGTCTAGGAGGGGGAGACAGAGAACAAAACCAAACATATTAACAAAATAAAATAAATAGAATAGATATGTACAAGTAAAATAAATAAATAAATAGAGTAATAAATATGTACATGAATGAATACGATGCACTGGTTGATCTCTAACTCTAATATACTCTCCCAAGCATTAGTAAAGTGCTCTGCACACAGAAAATGTTCAATAAATACTGTTGAATGATTGACTGGTTCTTAGAATCAATTAGTGGGAAAGTTTGCAAATTGAATGTGTGTGACTATGTGTATGTATGTGTGGGCATACGGAAATATGCTTGAGTGAGGGTGACTGAGAGGCTGCCCTTTGGGTACAGAGAGGTTGCACCTGAGGCGGAGATTTTATCAGTGTGTGTGTGGGTGTGACTGATCAAACTGATGCAAGGTGGACAGTACATTCCCTTCTGCACTGTGTGTTGCTGTACAGACTGCCCCGTGCTGCACTATTGCATCTGTTCATTCATTCATTCGATCGTATTTATTGAGCACTTACTGTGTGCAGTGCGCTGTACTAAGGGCTTGGGAGACTACACTATAACAATCACTAGACACATTCCCTGCCCACAGCGAGCTTTGTTAAAATTGCTGGTGCTGTTTTCATTTCACCCTCTTGCTGTCTCAGTTTTCCCCGAGCCTCTGTTCTAAAGCAGTGGCCCCATTTCAGATTGTTGTACCTGTCCGTTACTGCTGTCTCCCAACTGGCCCCATTTTGGCCACTTTGTCTGATGGGTGGGTCCACACTGCCCATACCTAAAATCCCAACCACACCAACCCCTTTTCCTCAGCACTTGTTGGCAAATCATTTCTTATATAAATGGGTAAATTGAATGTCTTCCCCATTCAGTGGTCATCTGTGGCTAGGAGAGGCGCCTGACGTGCTGTGGCCCTTGATCTCCATGGTATGCCAGGTCCATATCTGTGCACCCTGGGATTTTTTTTATAATAATGGTATTAATAATAATGATGGTATTTGTTAAGTGCTTACTATGTGCCAAGCGCTGTTCTAAGCGCTGGGGGAGATACAAGATAATCAGGTTGTCCCACGTGGGGCTCACAGTCTTAGTCCTCATTTTACAGATGAGGTAACTGAAGCACAGAGAAGTTAAGTGACCTGCACAGGGTCACACAGCTAAGTGGTGGAGTCAGGATTAGAACCCACGACCTCTGACTCCCAAGCCTATGCTCTTTCCATTAAGCCACGCTGCTTCCGTAGATACAAGATCATGAGACTGTCCCAGGTGGAGCTGACAGTCTTAATCCCCATTTTACAGTTGAGGAAACTGAGGTGCCTACTGTGTGCAGGGCACTGTACTAAGCACTTAAGAGGATACAATAGGACAGCAACAAGATTTAAAGACTCGGTCCCTGCTCCCTGGAAAAGGGCATATCTGGGATCGATCGATCCATCGATGACATTTATAATAATAATAAATGATGGTATTTGTTAAGAGTTTACTCTGTGCCAACCACTGTTCTAAACTCTGGGGTAGATAGAAGGTCATCAGGTGGGGCTCACAGTCTCCATCCCCATTACACAGAAGAGGAAACTGAGGAGCTTACTGTGTGTGGAGCACTGTACTAAGCACTTAGGAGAGTACACTAGGACAGCAACAAGACTTGAAGACTTTGTTCCTGCTTCCTGGAGAAGGGCAGACCAGGGATTGATTAATCAATCGATGGCATTTATAATAATAATAATGATAGTATTTGTTAAGGGCTTACTCTCTGCCAACCACTTTTCTAATCGTTGGGGTAGATAGAAGGTCTCCAGGTTGTCCCAGGTGGGGCTCAAGGTCTTAATTCCCATTTCACAGAAGATGGAATGGAGGAGCTTACCATGTGTGGATCCCTGTATTAAGTGTTTATGAGAGAACAATGGGACAGCAACGAGACTCCAAGTTTGGGTCTCTGCTCCCTGGAGATGGGCAGACCAGGGATCAATTGATTCCCCCTTCTAGAATGTGAAACCATTATTGGGCTCTATATGTTGCCATCTTGTACTTCCCAAGCACTTAGTACAGTGCCCTGCACACAGTAAGTGCTCAATAAATACAATTGAATGAATGAATGAATGAACCCATCGATGGCATTTGTAATAATAATAATGATAATAATGGTACTCCTCATCCTGGGCCTCAAGGCTGTCCATCACCTTGCCCCCTCCTACCTCACCTTCCTTCTCTCCTTCTACAGCCCAGCCCACACCCTCTGCTCCTCCGCCACTAATCTCCTCACCGTACCTCGTTCTCGCCTGTCCCGCCATCGACCCCCGGCCCACGTCCTCCCCCGGGCCTGGAATGCCCTCCCTCTGCCCATCCTCCAAGATAGCTCTCTTCCTCCCTTCAAGGCCCTGCTGAGAGCTCACCTCCTCCAGGAGGCCTTCCCAGACTGAGCCCCTTCCTTCCTCTCCCCCTCGTCCCCCTCTCCATCCCCCCCATGTTACCTCCTTCCCTTCCCCACAGCACCTGTATATATGTTTGTACATATTTATTACTCTATTTATTTATTTATTTATTTATTTATTTTACTTGTACTTAGCTATTCTATTTATTTTATTTTGTTAGTATATTTGGTTTTGTTCTCTGTCTCCCCCTTTTAGACTGTGAGCCCACTGTTGGGTAGGGACTGTCTCTATATGTTGCCAATTTGTACTTCCCAAGCGCTTAGTACAGTGCTCTGCACATAGTAAGCGCTCAATAAATACGATTGATGATGATGATATTTGTTAAGGGCTTACTCTGTGCCAAGCACTGTTCTAAGTGCTAGGATAGATAGAAGGTCACCTAGGTTGTCCTAGGTGGGGCTCACAGCTGCTTCTCACAGAGAAGCAGCATGGCTCAGTGGAAAGAGCCCGGGCTTTGGAGTCAGAGGTCATGGGTTCAAATCCCGGCTCTGCCACTTATCAGCTGTGTGACCTTGGGCAAGTCACTTAACTTCCCTGGGCCTCAGTTCCCTCATCTGTAAAATGAGGATGAAGACTATGAGCCCCACGTGGGACAACCTAATCACCTTGTAAACTCCCCAGCGCTTAGAACAGTGCTTTGCACATAGTAAGCACTTAACAAATGCCATCATCATTATTATTATTATTAATCCCCTTCTCGCAGAAGAGGGAACGGATGCACTTACTGTGTGCGGAGGCCTGTACTAAGCGCTTAGGAGAGAACAGTGGGATAGAATAGATAGGCAGGCCCTGGATGGCCAGGACAAGCCGGGCACAGGCCTCAATGTGGGGGTTCAGGGGTGGAGGGGAGCAGGCTGGCCAGCGGGCTGGGGTCGGGGTACTCACTGCTCGGCCTGCAGGCTCTGGTCCTTGGCCAAGTAGTTGGAGGGCACGTAGCCCTGGCGCTGCAGACCCGGGTCGGCTCCGCTGTGGCCCAGGAGGCGTGCCAGCCACCAGCCTGGGTGCGACCTGTCCAGGACCTGCAGCCGGGCACCGGCCACGAAGCTCAGGTCCTCGGCTGTGCGAGCCTGGTAGTCAAACAGGGCCACGAAGAAGCCACCCGGCTGGGGCAGCGGGTCGGACAGCGGGTCGGGCAGCGGGTCGGGCAATGTGGGCAGCGGGCGGCAGGCGACTGGGTTGTCGATGCCATGGGGCTTGTGGGCGACACCGTCCCGGAGTCCCTCGTCCTCTGGGCAGAACCAGGCCAAGCAGGGCCGCAGGAAGGAGAGCGGCCACGGGCAGCGCCCTGGGCATGGACAGGTCCCAGCACCAGTGGCACCCATGGCCACACGACCAGGCCCGACCTAACCCTGCGCCCTGGACCCTAAGCCCTACACTCTGTGCCCTGCGCTCTGCACCCTGTTCCTTGTGCTCTGCACCCTACACCCTGCACCTTTAATCCTTCACCCTGCACCCTGCACACAGCACCTTGAGCCCTGCGCTCTACTCCTGGCCCCCTGAGCCCTGCTCTCTTCGCTCTGCACACTGCGCCCGGAGCCCTGCACACCCTGTGAAGCCAGAGGGGGTCCGTTGAGGCCAGCCCAGCCCAGTGCAACCCAGCCCAGCCCAGCCAGGAGTGGCCAGTCCTGTGGGAGGGGACCCCGGGGGGCTCGGCTCAGAGGGGCGCCCTGTCCCCCGTGGCCTCCCTCATCACTCCGGCCCGGGACCCCGGGGGACGGGCTCCCCTCGCCCTCGCCCTCTGCCCGGCTGTCCGTCCGTCCTGCTTTCCTCCCTGCTGTCCGTCCTGCTGTCCGCCCTGCTGTCCGTCAGTCCTGCTGTCCACCCTGCTGTCCGTCCTGTTGTCCGTCAGTCCTGCTGTCCGTCCTGCTGCCAGTCCTGCTGTCCTCCCTGCTGTCCGTCCTGCTGTCCGGCAGCCCTGTTGTCCACCCTGCTGTCCCTCTTGCTGCCAGTCCTGCTGTCCGTCCTGCAGTCCGTCCTGCAGTCCTCCCTGCTGTCCGTCCTTCTGTCCGCCCTGCTGTCCGTCCGTCCTCCTTCCTTCTCTCTCCCTAATGAATAACCCAGCCGGCAGGACCGGCCTGGGGTGGCCAACATCCTCAGCTCCCTCCCTCCAGACTCCAATATTTTTCTCCAGCTTCCTGGTTCCCTTTTGTCTCCCTTCCGCCTGGGATTCCCGGTCACCCCGCCCCTCCCTTTCCCCCCCTCACTCCCCTCCAGCCCCAGGTGACCGGCCCCGGGCTGAACCGAGGGGACCTCAGCCCTTAAAAACTGGTGATTCTCTCTGTACTTCCAAACCCCTCTGAGAGTCCACCTTCTGAGCCCCCAAGCTGGGCAATTCCGAAACCGGACAGGACAGTTATTCTAGGGGAGGAACAGCTCCATTCTTCGGGAGAGGTCCCGAACCCAATGAAGAGGTCGTGGCTATTGTTGTGCTGTAGATAATAATGATAATGGCATTTGTTAAGCACTTACTAGGGGCCAAGCCCTGTTCTAAGCACTGGGGTAGATACAAGGTAATCAGGTTGTCCCTCGTGGAGCTCACAGTCTTAATCCCCATTTTACAGATGAAGGAAATGAGGCCCAGAGAAGTGAAGTGATTTGTCCGAGGTCATACAGCAGACAAGTGGTGGAGCCGGGATTAGAACCCATGTCCTCTGACTCCCAAGCCCCTGCTGTTGCCACTAAGCCACAGGGCTTCCCCAGCAGACCTGATCAGGGCAATGCGTTGCCCAAAGGAAGAAACACAAAGTGCAGAGATTGCGGGCCTGGAGAAAGCAGAGGTCACAGGTCACCTGCCACTCTGGGGAGAGACCCCAGCCGGAGAATGTCCCCATGCCAGAACCAGAGGGGCCAAAATCTCTTTTGCCATTTCCAGGGACAAACCCCAGTGACCACAGAACATTCCTGGCCCCTGGCCAGTGGATCTGACAGGAGCTTTGGGAATGGGGAAATGAACCTTTCTTGCTTTCTGTCTGTGCCCTGTCTGATCGGGCTCAAGCCAGAACCGTTTCTAAAGTTCTCTCTAGCCTGGGAGCCCCAGGAGTTTCTGTACTCCCTGTTTAATCCCCCTCACACTTCCTTTCTATGTGGAAATCATCAACTCTCCAAGCAAAGATTTCCCAATCCTTAGCCAGAGCCAATGCAGCCTCCTAGGAACTTCTCCGAGTGTCACCGGTGGGCTTGGAAAATCAATCAATCAATGGTACTTATTGCCCACTCGATGTGTGCAGAGCAACGCAGTGAGTGCTTGGGAGAGTACGAAAGAGTAATTAGATACCATCCCTGACCTCAAGGAGTTTATGGTCTAAAAGGTTATAGGAGTGTGGTTATAGGAAAGGGATGGCTTAGGCAAGCAGCCGCATTTCCCCAGGAAGACAACTTCCTGGCCCCATAAACTGGACTACAAGTGGGAACAGGACAGCCCTGCAGAAACCAGCTCCTCCATTTGTCTCCTGTGACCTTGGGCAATTCACTTTACTTCTCTGGGCCTCAGTTACCTCATCTGTAAAATGGGGATTAAGACTGTGAGCCCCACATAGGACAACCTGATTAGCTGGTATCTCCCCCAGTGCTTAGAACAGTGCTTGACGCATAGTAAGCGCTTAACAAATACTGTCATCATTACTAACAAATTCCATAATTATTATTATTTTTCAGGCTTGCAGAGTGTGGGACTAGATGTGGGACTAGCAATATAGAGGCGTAGCTGATGTCTGGGAATGGGAGGCAGAGTCCTCCGCCCCCTCCAGCCCCAAATCTGGCCTGCATCTTCCCCACCCCTCCCCAAGAATCAAAGGGGCAGAGGGAGAGACCAGAGTGGCAAGTGGGCTCCTACAGGGGCTGGCAATTGAGAGCAGGGGTGAATCCCATTCCCGGTGGGGAGTGCATAAATTTGGGAGTGAGAGTTGAGCTACCTAGGGCCAGTCACTTAACTTTTCTGTTCCTCAGTTACCTCATCTGTAAAATGGGCATTAAGACTCCAAGTCCCAGTGTCCAAACTGATTAGCTTGTGTCTACACCAGCACTTTAAATAGTGCCTGATACTTGGTAAGCACTTAACGAACATTAAGTCCTCTAGACTGTAAACCCACTGTGAGCAGGGACAATGTCTGTTTATTGTTGTACTCTCCCAAGAGCTTAGTACAGTGCTCTGCACACAGTAAGTGCTCATTAAATACAACTGAATGAATGAAAACCCCTGGAAGAAACCCCAGCTCCTGAGATCCAGGCCCTCCGGGCTCTTCCTCTTTACCTGTCTCAGCCCTCCTTTCCTCTTCTCCCACTCCCTTCTACCTTGCTCTGACTTGGTCCCTTTTTGCATCCCCTCTCCCAGCCACACAGCACTTTGGTACATATCTGCAACGTTTATTTATATTCACGTCTGTCTCCCCCTCTAGACTGTAAGCTCATTGTGGGCAGGAACTGTGTCTGTTTATTGTTATATTGCACTCCCCCAAGTACAGTGCTCTCCACACAGTAAGAGCTTAATAAATACAATTGAATTAATTAATTAATTAATCTCAGCACTGTCCTCCATTTCATTCATTCAATCGTATTTATTGAGCGCTTACTGTGTGCAGATCACTGTACTAAGCACTTGGGAAGTACAAGTCAGCAACATATAGAGACAGTCCCTACCCAACAACAGGCTCACATTTGGGCCTCTGTGGAGCTGGAGAACAGTTAGCCAGATTCCTGCTGAAGAAAATGAGTATCACCCCTGGGCACCGAAACCCACAGGTGAGTCGCAGGGAGTGACTTGCCCAACCTGTTTTGCCCTTTTAATTATTTTATTGCCCAGGTTGGACTGCCAGGCCTCTGGGCATCCTGCATCCACACCCACCTGGGGCCTGAGCCAAGAGCTGGAGTGAAGAAAGTGTCCTAAGAACAGACCCACCATCCTCAGTGCCTCTGGGCCGGTAGCCAGCCTGAAACCAATCCTCCCACAACCCGCCAGCAAACTGGAACAGACTCCAGAGAACTCTTTTGCTACTTCAAACCTCCACACTAGGTCTCTTTCCAGCTTGAAATGGCTCCTTGAAAATCCCACTTGCTTGTTGTATGACCTTGGGCAAGTCACTTCATTCCTGTGTGCCTCAGTTACCTCATCCATTAAATGGGGTTTAAGACCGTGAGCCCCATGTGGGACATGGACTGTATCCAACCTGATGGAGAAGCAGCGTGGCTCACTGAAAAGAGCACGGGCTTTGGAGTCAGAGGTCATGGGTTCAAATCCCAGCTCCGCCAACTGTCAGCTGTGTGACTTTGGGCAAGTCACTTAACTTCTCTGTGCCTCAGTTACCTCATCTGTAAAATGGGGATTGACTGTGAGCCCCCTGTAGGACAACCTGATCACCTTGTAACCTCCCCAGCACTTAGAACAGAGCTTTGCACATAGTAAGTGCTTAATTAATGCTATTATTATTGTTATTATTATCTACTCCAGTGCTTAGAACAGTGCCCGGGACATAGTAGGAGCTTAACAAATACCATATTAAAGAAAAAAAAAACTTGTTTGCATTGGTGGTGAAGTTTGTACTTAGCCTACCGTAGGTGCAATCATTGCAAAGGTGATGGTAGTAATTGTGATATTTGTTAAGTGCTTATTATGTGCCAGACATCGTACTAAGCTCTGAGGTGGATACAAGCAAATGAGGTTGGTTGGAGTCCCCGTCCCACTTGGGGCTCACAGTCTTAATCCCCATTTTACAGACGAGGTCACTGAGGCTCAGAGAACTGAAGCAATTTGCCCACGGCCACACAGCAGACAAGTGGCGGAGTTGGAATTAGAACCCATGGCCTTCTAACTCCTAGGCCCGTGCCCTATCCACTACACCATGCTGCTTCCGCTTAATAAAGTTACAGCCTAAGTGGACTTCACTTTTCCCAAGGGAAAAGTTACCTAAGTATACTAAGATTTAAGGGAAATCTTACCTGTTGGTTAAATTCAAAAGCAGCCCAAATTTTCTCGGTTTCTTGCCTTCCTCTGTAGGTGTGTGGATCGTTGTAAGTTTCTCCAGGGTAGGAATAAGTCTTGTATCTTTTCATTCATCCATTCAATCGTATTTATTGAGTGCTTACTGTGTGCAGAGCCCTGTATTAAATGCAAGACACGGCTCTCTCTGCTGGGCTCCCAAAAACCTATTGGGATGATGCTTTGAGGGGTCAGCCCCAGAAGAACAGAAATTAAGTGTGAAATCCTCCCCAATTACTTTGTCTTCTGCTACTACTACCACCAACACCACTGTCACCATGGATTAGAGCATTGTTTTCATTTAACAGGCTATGAGCATTCATTCATTCAATCATTTATTGAGCGCTTACTGTGTGCAGAACCCTGGACTAAGTGCTTGGGAGAGTGCAATACAACAATAAACAGACACATACCCTGCCCACTAGGAGCTTACAATCGGCGGGGGGTGGGGTGGGGAACAGACATTAATATAAATAAATTACAGATTCTGAGCACCATCAGAAATCCTAGAGACTGTCATTCGGAAGTAGCTCTATGCAGATGACTGCACCCCAGAGGCACACACCCATGAATCAATCAATCAATCATATTTATTGAGCACTTACTGTGGGCAGAGCACTGTGCTAAGCTCTTAGGAGAGTACAACACAACAGAGTTGGTAGACACATTCCTTGCCACAATCCGTCACCAAAACCTGCCAGTCTCACCTCCGCAACATTGCCAAGATCCACCCTTTCCTCTCCATCCAAACTGCTACCCTGCTGGTTCAAGCTCTCATCCTATCCTGACTGGATTACTACATCAGCCTCCTCTCCGATCTCCCATCCTCCTGTCTCTTCCCACTTCAATCCATACTTCACGCTGCTGCCCAGGTCATCTTTGTGCAGAGATGCTCTGGGCATGTTACTCCCCTCCTAAAAAATCTCCAGTGGCTACCAATCAACCTACGCATCAGGCAAAAACTCCTCACGCTCGGCTTCAAGGCTCTCCATCACCTTGCCCCCTCCTACCTCACCTCCCTTCTCTCCTTCTACAGCCCACCCAGCACCCTCTGCTCCTCTGCCACCAATCTCCTCACCGTGCCTCATTCTCACCTGTCCCACCATCGACCCCCGGCCCACATCCTCCCCCTGGCCTGGAATGCCCTCCCTCTGCACATCCGCCAAGCTAGCTCTCTTCCTCCCTTCAAAACCCTACTGAGAGCTCACCTCCTCCAGGAGGCCTTCCCAGACTGAGCCCCCTCCTCCCCCTCCCCATCCCCCCGCCTTACCTCCTTCCCCTCCCCACAGCTCCTGCATATATGTATATATGTTTGTACATATTTATTACTCTATTTATTTATTTCATTTGTACATATTTATTCTATTTATTTTATTTTGTTAATATGCTTTGTTTTGTTGTCTGTCTCCCCCTTCTAGACTGTGAGCCTGCTGTTGGGTAGGGACCATCTCTATATGTTGCCCACTTGTACTTCCCAAGTGCTTACTACAGTGCTCTGCACACAGTAAGCACCCAATAAATATGATTGAATGAATGAACGAGGGGAAACAGTGTGTCATAGTAGGTAGAGCCCAAGCCTGGGAGTCAGAAGGTCTTGGGTTCTGATCCCAACTCGGCCACTTGTCTGTTGGGTGATCTTGGGAGAGTCATTTTACTTCTCTGTACCTCAGTGAGCTCATCTGTAAAATGGGGATTGAGACTGTAAACCCCATGTGGGACAGGGAATGTCCAAACTGACTTGCTTTTCATCCAAACCGGAACCTAGTACAGTTTCTGGCACATAGTAAGTGATTAACAAATACCATAATTATTAAACACTTAGTACAGTGTTTAATTGAGCACACACAGTAAGCGCTCAATAAATACGATTGAATGAACGAGCTTACAGTCTAGGGGGAAGATAGATATTAATATAAATAAATTACAGCAATATACATAAGAACTGTGGGACTGAGGGACTGGTAAATACCAAGTGCCCAAAAGTCACAGGTCTAAGTGCAGAGTGGATGCAGGAGGGAGAGCAAGTCAGGGAAAAGAGGGCTTAATTGGGGAAGGCTTCTTGGAGGAGATGCGACCTTAATAAGCTTTGAAGGTGGGGACAGTGGCAGGCTGGTATATGTGGAGAAGGAGGGAGTTCCAGGCCAGAGGGAGGATGTGGAAAAGGGAGACTGAGACACAGTGAATAAGCTGGAGCTCAAGGAGCAAAGTGTGTGGGCTGGGCCGTAAGCAGATCAGGTAAGCTAGGGGAGGGCGAGCTGATTGAGTGCTCTAATGCAGATTATAAGAAGAGAGCAGATGGCTATAAACTACTTTGCAGAGTCAGGTCAGGACTAAAGGATAACAATAATAATAATAATGGCATTTATTAAGCACTTACTATGTGCAAAGCACTGTTCTAAGCACTGGAGGGGTTACAAGGTGATCAGGTTGTCCCAAAGGGGACTCACAGTCTTCATCCCCATTTTATAGATGAGGGAACTGAGGCACAGAGAAGTGAAGTGACTTGCCCAAAGTCACACAGCTGACAATTGGCAGAGTCGGGAGGTGAATCCATGATCAGGATGGCACCAGGCAGAAATAAACAAGGTTACAATCTGCCTGTCCCAGGAAGACCCCTTCACAAAGAGCTTCATTGACAACAAGGGACAAACACCATCACATAATTTTATTCTCTAGGCACCACACAGTCCAGTGATTCATCCATGGATTTTATTCAGTGGTATCGAACATCTACCACATACAAAGCACTGTAATAGGAAGAGTCTTGTCTTAGGCTGTGGAGTCGTCTACGACCCATAGCTACTCCATGGACACACCTCTCCCAGAATGCCCACCTCCATCTGCCATCATTCTGGTTGTATCTCCATAGAATTTTCTTGGTATAACTATGGAAGTGTTTTATCATTGCCTTCTTTCACACAGTCAACTTGAATCTCTTCCCTTGACTCTCTCCCATGCTGCTGCTGCCAAGGACAGGTGAGTTGTGACTTGTTGCAGATTGCGTTCCACTCACTAAGCCACTGGCCAACCTAAAAATGCAATGGGTATGGCTCTGCTTGACTCTCCCTCCCATAGCCAAGACCGATAGAGTACTGGAAGCTCTCTAGGTGCAATCCTGAGAGGAGAATAGGAAGAGTAGCATGAAGGATACCAATTAGACACACTCCCTGACCCGCAGCAGGCTCACAATCCAAAAGGCTGATGTCATGAGCCCCCAGTTCATACCAACCAGGATCTTCCTGGACTGGGGGAGCCTCTGTGACACGTAGTAGAAGTCAAGCCACACCTCTGATCACCAAGGTTATTGTGAAAAGTTTTTTATTTAATTTTTACCAACGTTCAAGGGAGTGACATATACATACACTCACTCACTCCACCTCCCCAAAAGGTCCAATATCAGTCAGTTGTCAAAGGAGCCCATTCTGCCAATGCTTCTTCTTTTTCTGCTGCTTTCTGCTGCCTTCAAGTGCTGCTCTTCTGCTGCTCTCCAGCGTGCTCCTGTGCCTCCACGCTATCTCCAGATGCCCCTGTGCATGCTTCAAAGGGACTGCCTTTATAGAGAAGCAGCATGGCTCAGTGGAAAGAACACAGGCTTTTGAGTCAGTGGTCATGGGTTCAAATCCCTGCTCTGCCAATTGTCAGCTGTGTGACTTTGGGCAAGCCACTTAACTTCTCTCTGCCTCAGTTACCTCATCTGTAAAATGGGGATTGACTGTGTGCCCCCCGTGGGACAACCTGATCACCTTGTAGTCTCCCCAGCGCTCAGAACAGTACTTTGCACATAGTAAGCACTTAATAAATGCCACCATTATTATTATTATTATCTGCCTTAGGCATGGCAGCTAGGACTCTACGTGGCGGTCATTGATTGGTCCGGGCCTGTTACCAGGTAGAACAGGGAGCGAAGACCCTGCCTCCCTCCAAGCCCACCCCACACAGGCCCACAAACACCTGCCTCAGGTAGAGCCCATCAGTGCCTTTGCAAAGTCTCTTCCTTGTTGTTGTTCACGGGATCTCAGTCAGTCACTAAAGAGGCAGTTTATTGTGGGCTCATCTCATCTGGGAGGTTAGCAACATGAGGAAAGATGAAATATGTAAGGGGGAAACTATGTACAAACACAAGGACAGCGACAAACACCGAATAAGAGTCTCCAGAACGTGGCCTGTGAAGGAGACGTTTTCATAGTCCTCATTGTTCATGCTCAGGCAGAGCTGTCCTTCATTAATTCAATCATATTTATTGAGCACTTACTGCTTACAAAGCACTATATTAAGCACTTGGGAGAGTTCAAAATAGCAACAGACACATTTCCTGCCCACAACAAACTTACAGTCTAGAGACGAGCTTGTGCTGAGCTCAGTAGTCTAGACAGCCACAGACGCAGTGTTCCTAACCAACTAAAGTTCGCAAAGGCCACACTCTTCCCTCTTAGGTCTCTCCTCATCCTGCTGTGGTAAGTCAGATAATAATAATTATAGTATTGGTTAAGAGCTTACTAAGTGCCCAGCACTGTTCTAAGCACTGGCATAGATACAAGATAATTGGGTTGGACGAAGTCCCTGTCCCACATAATAATAATAATGATGGCATTTATTAAGCGCTTACTATGTGCAAAGCACCATTCTAAGCTCTGGGGAGGTTACAAGGTAATCAGGTTGTCCCACGTGGGGCTCACAGTCTTAATCCCCATTTTACAGATGAGGTAACTGAGGCACAGAGAAGTGAAGTGACTTGCCCAAAGTCACACAGCTGACAATTGGCGGAGCCAGGGTTTGAACCCATGACACCTGACTCCAAAGCCCGTGCTCTTCTCCACTGAGCCACGCTGCTCACAGTCTTAATCCCCATTTTACAGATGAGGGAACTGAGGGCCAGAGAAGTAAAGTGACTTGCCCGAGGTCACCCAGCCGACAAGTGGTGGAGCTGGGATTAGAACTCATCACCCAGGCCTGTGCTCTATCCACTAGGCCAAGAAATCAGTTTCCTGTGGTGGCAGTGGGGTGGATGTGATAAATCCTGGGCTGGGTGTTTGTCTCCATGGTCTGGAGGGGCAGGGCAGCAGAAACCTCACGGGAGGAAGTAATAGTAGTAGCAATAACAGTAATGACAGTGCTCTGCACACAGTAAGCGCTCAATAAATACGATTGAAGAATGAATGAATGAATAATGAGAATAATAGTATTTATTAAGTACTTACTGAGTGCAGAGTAATAATAACAATTGTAGCATTTGTTAAGCACTTACTATGTGCCAATCACTGTACTGAGGGCTGGGTTAGATACAAGATAATCATTCCCATATGTAACTCACAGTCTAAGTAGGAGAGAGAACAGGTATTGAGTCCCTGTTTTTCAGATAGAAATGGAGGCGCAAAGAAGTTAAGAGACTTGCTCAGGGTCACACGTCTGACAAGTGGTGGGACAGGGATTGGAATGCAGGTCCTCTTACTCCCAGGTCTGTGCTTTTTCCACAAGGCCATGCTGGTTCACAATGTAGTGTACCAAGCGCTGGGAAAGAATACTAAGTGTTGGGTAGATAGAAGATAATCAGGTTGGCTGAGGTCTATGTCCTACATGGGGCTCACGGTCTTGGTCCCCATTTTACAGATGAGATAACCTAGGCCTAGAGACGTGAAGTGACCTACCCAAAGTCACATATCAGACAAGTGACAGAGCCAGGATTAGAACCCAGTTCCTCTGACTCGCAGGCCAGTGCTCTTTCCATTAAGCTAATTTCGCTAATCCCCTCACTGTGCCTCTCCACCGTCGACCCCCGGCCCACGTCATCCCCCGGGCCTGGAATGCCCTCCCTCCCAACATCTGCCAAGCTAGCTCTCTTCCTCCCTTCAAGGCCCTACTGAGAGCTCACCTCCTCCAGGAGGCCTTCCCAGACTGAGCCCCCTCCTTCCTCTCCCCTTTGTCCCCCTCTCCATCCCCTCGTCTTACCTCCTTCCCTTCCCCACAGCACTTGTATATATGTATATATGTTTGTACATATTTATTACTCTATTTATTTTACTTGTACATATCTATTCTATTTATTTTATTTTGTTAATATGTTTGTTTTTGTTCTCTGTCTCCCCCTTCTCGACTGTGAGCCCACTGTTGGGTAGGGACTGTCTCTATGTGTTGCCAACTTGTACTTCCCAAGCGCTTAGTACAGTGCTCTGCACACAGTAAGCGCTCAATAAATACGATTGATTAAGCCACACTTCTCCATGGTATTGTCCAAAACCCACAACAGACACCACATCTGCTTTATTCCTTTGTTGTCAAATGCCACATCAAATAGCAGGACAGGATCACAAACAGTAGTCCAGAAGGGGCACTCATCTCCTATCACTCAAGCTATGCACTCTCCATTACAGTTTCTCTGGGTTGGACTCATGAGAAAAGAGGACTATGGGGTGTGCACAAACAGCTGCTGGATGGGAGCTGAAATTGGGAAACCAAAAAAATAAAAAATAAAACAAGTGGGCCAGGAGAAGTCTCAGACCAGGGGGCACCATAGCTGTTAATAATAATAATAATAATGATGGCATTTGTTAAGCGCTTACTATGTGCAAAGCACTGTTCTAAGCGCTGGGGGAATACAAGGTGATCAGGTTGTTCCACGTGGGGCTCACAGTCTTAATCCTTATTTTACAGATGTGGGAACTGAGGCTCAGAGAAGTTAAATGACTTGCCTAAGGTCACACAGCAGACATGTGGTGGAGCTGGGATTCGAACCCATGACCTCTGACTCCAAAGCCCGTGCTCTTTCCACTGAGCCAGAGCACTGGCACTGCCAGACCAGCATGACACATGGCAATTTTGGAAGCTGCAGAATGTGAGTGTGTGTGTGTGTGTGTGTGTGTGTGTGTGTGTGTGTGTTTGAGAGTGTGAGTCCCACAATGACTCCTTCAGAAACACACACATGAGTAAATGTTGTTTTCCTCAAGTGTGATGATGTGTGCATTTGTGTGTGTGTGTGTGCCTGTGTTACAGAGTGTGAATCCCACGCCAACCCTTTCAAGCATACACACACACTCACGAGCAAGTGGTGTTTTCTTCAAGCCTGAAGATGTGTGGGTGTGGGGGTGTGGGTAGGTGTGTTATCGAGTATGGGTCCCACACTGACTCTTTCAGAAACACACACACTCATGGGTAAGTGGTATTTTCTTCAAGCCTGAAGATGTGTGTGAGTGTTTGTGTGTAGGTGTAGGGAAAATAAAAATACTGTGAATATCTCCAACTATTCGGTGCCTTGAGGGGTTTGGAGACCAGAACACCAGGGTTCGGTACTAAGTCAACTGCCTTTGTGTATGTGTGTGTGTGCCTGTGTTACAGAGTGTGAATCCCACGCCGACTCTTTCAAACACACACACACACACACACTCATGAGAAAACATCCACATCGAGGCCTCCACTTCCTCTGGGAGAATGGGGCGGGTTGTGGGTAGGGGCTGGATGTGCTGGATGGATGGAGTGGTCCCCGATGCCCTTCCTGCCTCGCTGGGGAAAGACTGAGAAACTCCAGCAGGGAACAGCTCTGTGCTTCCCCTTTAAGTTCGGGATTATCTTGCCTTTCTTCCAGCCAGTGCTGCCCGGCCCAGTCCGGCCCAGTGCTATTTATTCAGCAGATAAAGCACAACATAAGCCTCATTACAGAAGACCCCGGGAGTAGGTCATGCACATACCAAATGAGGAAGAGAATGATTTTAGATTTTATTATCATTATTCTGATCACTCTGGTATTTACTAGGCACTCACTGTGTGCCAAGCACTGCATTGAGCCCTGGGGTTTTCCCCATTCCATAATTGAGGAAGCTGAAGCTCACAGGCATGCAAGTGGTCAGTGGTAGAGCTGGCACTCGAACCCAAGACAGGAGAAGCAGCATAGCCTAGTGGATAGAGCATGGGTCTGTGGTCAGAAGGACCTGGGTTCTAATTGCGGCTCCACCATTTGTCTGCTGTGTGACCTTGGGCAAGTCACTTCACTTCTCTGTGCCTCAGTTCCCTCATCACTAAAAAGAGGATTAAGACTGTGAGCCCTACGTGGGACAGGGACTGTGTCCAACCTGATTTGCTTGCATTTACTCCAGCTCTACTCCTGGCTCTGCCACTTGTCTGCTATTTGACCTTGGGCAAATCACTTCACTTCTCTGTGTTTCAGTTACCTCATCTGTAAAATGGGGATGGAGACTGTGAGTCCTACAAGGGACAGGGACAGTGTCCAACTCGATTTGCTTGTATCTACCCCAGTGCTTAGTACAGTGCCTGTCACATAGCAAGTTCTTAACAAATACAATTATGATGATGATGATGATGACTAGAGAAAGATCACGGCAGACACTGCTAGGGGCAGAGGAAATATCCCAATTCCCTTTCCATCCACCTGCCCTGGGGCAGGGTCATGACTGATCCAGGCAGGGGCAGACCCCCCACAACTAGACGGTGAGCTCGTTGTGGGCAGGGATTGTCACTCTTTATTGTTGTGTTGTACTTTCCCAAGTGCTTAGTACAGTGCTCTGCACACAATAAGCGCTCAATAAATACGACTGAATGAATGGATGGCTGTCAACGCTGATCCTCAACTTCTGAACCTCCATGGGCCCTGGGGGGCTCGCCTACAGCTTCTGGAGCCTGTCTATCCCCTCAGCACGGTGTCTAGGAGTGGGTAGCAGTGAGCATGAAGGGAATGTACGTGTGACTGAGAGGGAGTGTGACTCCTTAAGTGTGCCACTATGATTGTGTGAGTGTTTGAGTGTTTGTGTAAGACTGGCAATGGGTGTTCCTATTGATGGGCGGGTGGGTGACTGTGAATATCTCTGTGTGTGTGTGTGTGTGTGTGTGTGTGTGTGTGTGTGTGTGTGTGTGTGAGTTAATGTATGTCTATGCCTATGTGTGGACATGACAGAATTTGTTAGTGTGTATTTGTGTCTATGAGTATGTGTGCATCAGTGCATATCCATGAGTGTGTGTGTGTGTGTGTGTGTGTGTGTGTGTGTGTGTGTGTGTGTGTGTGTGTGTAACGTGGTCTAGAAGGACCTGGGGTCTAATCCTGGCTCAGCCACTTGTCTGCTGTGTAACCTTGGGCAAGTCACTTCAGTTACCTCATCTGTTAGGGTGGGGATTAAGACCGTGAGCCCCCCATGGGACAACCTGATCACCTTGTGACCTCCCCAGCGCTTAGAACAGTGCTTTGCACATAGTAAGCCTTAATAAATGCCATTATTATTATTCTTATTATTCTCTGAGCCTCAGTTCCCTCATCTGTAAAATGGGAATTAAGACTGTGAGCCCCACTTGGGACAGGGACTGCATCCAACCTGATAACCTTGCATCTACCCCAGTGCTTAGAAGAGTGCTTGGTACATAGTAAACACTTAACAAATACCATTATTATTATTATGTATATATGCTGTGTTCTACCCCTCTAGACAGTAAGCTCATTGTGGACTCGACTCTGTTGGATTGTACTCTCCCAAGAGCTTAGTACAATACCCTGTACACAGTAAGTGCTCAATAAATTGATTGATAATTGATTGATTGAGTTCATGCGTGTTTTTGTGTGATGTTCCCCTGTCTAGGAGAGTTACATCCTCATCTTTAAAGTGGGGATTAAATCTTCCTCCTACCTAGACTGTGAGCTCTATATGACCCAGGGAATTTATCCAACCTAATTATCTTGTATCTACCCCAGGGCTTAGTACAGTGCTTGGCACAGTGACTCGTTCTCGCCTGTCCCACCATCAACCCCTGGCCCACATCCTACTTCTGGCCTGTAATGCCCTCCCTCCTCATCTTCCAAACTAGCACACTTCCCCCCTTCAAAGCCCTACTGAGAACTCACCTCCCCCAGGAGGCCTTCCCAGACTGAGCCCCCCCATCCTCTGCTCCTCCTCCCCTCCACATTGCCCTGACTCCCTTTCTCTGCTCTAGCCCCCTCCTCGCCCCACAGCACTTGTGCATATTTATTATTCTATTTATTTTATTAATGGTGTGCATATATCTATAATTCTGTGTATTTATATTGATGCTGTTGATGCCTATTTACTTGTTTTAATGTCTGTCCTCCCTTTCTAGACTGTAAGCCCGTTGTTGGGTATTGAATTGTCCTTTTCAAGAGCTTACCACAAAGCTCTACACACAGTAAGAGCTCAATAAATATGGTTGAATTAATGAATGAATGAATGACTAGCATCATTATTGTTGCTGTTGTTATTACACACCTGTCAGGGAGATGTATTTACATATTAATAGTGGTTTGTTAAGAAGTTCCTGTGTGCCAAGCAGCACTGGAATAGAGACAAGATAATCAGGTTAAATGCAGTCCCTGGCCCCCATGGAGCTCACAGTCTAAGTGAGAGGGAGAACAAGTATGGACTTCCCCATCTTATAGATGACAACCAGGCAAGGAGAAGTTCAGTGACTTCTCTGTGACTTACTGTCACATAGTAGGCAAAGGCAGAATCAGGAATAGAATCCAGGTCCTCTGACTCACAGGCCTGGGTTCTTTCCACTAGGCCACACTGCATCTCTGTGGTGGGTATGAGCTTATCTCCAGGGCTAAGACAGAGACAGAAGGGTGTTATACAAAAGAGGGATTTAGATGTAATAAAAAAGCAGTACAGGAGAAAGGAGAGTGAAAGTAAGAACCTGTGAGAGAGTGAAAGGTGTTGTAATGCCTGGACCAAAAGCAGCATGATTTTGAGACAGCCTAGCTCAAAATCCTACACACGCTTCACTGGACAGAGTGAGTGTCTGTATATAATAATAATAATGATAGCATTATTAAGCGCTTACTATGTGCAAAGCACTGTTCTATGCACTGGGGAGGTTACAATAATAATAATAATAATGGTGGTATTTGTTAAGCACTTACAGTGTGCGAAGCACTGTTCTAAGTGCTGGGGGGGATACAAGGTGAGTAGGTTGTCCCTCGAGGGGCTCATAGTCTTAATCTCCATTTTACAGATGAGGGAACTGAGGAACAGAGAAGTTAAGTGACTTGCCCAAAGTCACACAGCACACAAGTGGTGGAGCCAGGATTAGAACCCATGACCTCTGGCTCCCAAGCCGGGCTCTTTCCACTGAGCCACGCTGCTTCTCTATGTGTGTATGTGAAGGAGGAGTAGAGTGGGGAAGCAGGCAAAATGCAACCGAGTTGTTAACCTGAGGGTTGATTTTCTGTTTATTGCTCTTGGTGTTTAATTAATGAAGAAGATGCCCAGTTTAGCAATACCTGGGTATTAGATAATGCAATTCCCCAGACACTGAAAGGTTGGGGTGACCTCAGCACACCTATGGACATATCCATTTTCTAGTTATTGATTTTTTATCCACTGCTCTTCATTATTTATATTTGCTGTCATGTTCCTTTAACTATTGCATATTCATCAGATTATGTCTGCTTGTCTTCCCCATTATAAAAAGAGAGCCTCTCTTGGGGCAGGGATTGTAGCTTTTACTTCTGTCTATTCTCCATCCGTGTCTCCTACAGTTTGCTGTCCTCACTAGGTGCAGATGACGACGGGGAAGATGAAATGTTCAAATGCTCAGCAAACGGCACTGAAGTAGAGCTAAACAGCAGCAAGTGGGAACTGTTATCACCAAGGCAGCTGATTGAAGGTGGGCAGGGAATCTATTTATTGTTATAGTGTACTGTCCCAAGCGCTTAGTAGAGTGCTTTGCAGGTGCTTTGTAGGTGCTCAATAAATACAATTGAATGAATGACTGATTGGGGGTGTTCATTAATTGGTTCCCGGAAGGATTAGTGCTATTTTGAGACGCGACCTGTTCACTAAGGAAATCCTTCAAGATGACTGAATAATTGGCCTCCTTATCTGGTGCCTTCTCCATTGCCTAAGTGATTTTAACTACTTGATCAATGGCCTAAAGAGTGACAGGTTCCACTGGGCTTGTCAGTGGAACTTAGCTGTCTGTCCAAATGGTGGGTAGGGTGCAATCTAACTTTAACTCCTGCTTTCAGTTCTGTTTGAAACATAGTAACGTTCCCCAACTTTCACAAGGTTCTTGTTGATTGCCTTCTACTCACCATTTCACTCATTCATCAGTATTTACAGAGCACCTACTGAATACAGAGAACGATAATGAGCACTTACTGGGTACAGAGCCCCATATAGAATGCCTATTGTGCATAGAGCACTGAACTGGCAACGGTGAAACAAAAAGCCTAATTGTTTGTGGCACAGACATAGCTACATGCCTGCACAGCCCAGTTCTGCCACTGGTCTGCTGTGTGACCTTGAGAAAGTCACTTAATTTCTCCATTCATTCAATTGTGTTTATTAATAATAATAATAATATTGGTATTTGTTAAGCACTTACTATGCGCCAGGCACTGTTCTAAGCACTGGGGTAGATACAAGCTATTCAGGTTGTCCCGCATAGGGCTCACAGTCTTCATCCCCATTTTACAGGTGAGGTAACTGAGGCACAGAGAAGTTAAGTGGCTTACCCAAGATCACACAGCTGACAAGTGGTGGAGGCAGGATTAGAACCCATGACCTCTGACTCCCAAGCCCGTGCTCTTTCCACTAAGCCACGCTGCTATTGAGTGCTTACTCTGTCCAAAATACTGTACTAAGTGCTTGGGAGAGTATAATACAGCATCAAACAGACACATTCCCTGTCCACAATGAGCTCACAGTCTCAGTTTCCTCGTCTGTAAAATGGGCATTAAATACTTGTTCTCCCTCTCCCTCAGGCTGGGAAAGGAACAGAGACTGCATCTGAGCTGATTATCTTGCATCTACCCCAGCGTTTAGTCCAGTAAAAATCCATCTTCAACATGTAAACTGAAGGATAGCCCAGAGTGTTTGTTAGTTGACTTTCAGATGGGTCAATATTTGTTTAGGCCCCTTCTCCACAAGAGTTCTGTCAGTCTCTGGATGAGGTACAAAGATTCAACCAGGTATACAATCTTAGTCTTTTTTATGGCATTTGTTAATTATTATTTTGCATCAAGCAATGTTCTAAGCACTGGGGTAAATACAAGTTTATCAGGTTGTCAAAACGACAATCCAAAAACTCTGGTTCTGTTTTAGTTCTGGTTCAGATTCTGGCTCTGGTTCTGTATTATCATCATTAATGGTATTTATTGAGTGCTTACTGTGTGCAGAGCATTGTACTAAGAGCTTGGGAGAGTAAAATACAACTGAGTTGCTAGACAATTTTTCTACCCCCAACAAATCAGAATATCAGCCCTTGTGCTTGGCCCTGCTCAATAATAATAATAATAATAATAATAATAACAACTGTGGTATTAGTTAAGTGCTTACTATGTACCAGGCACTGTTCTAAGCTCTGGGGTGGATACAAGCAAATCAGGTTGGACACAGTCCCTATCCCTCATGGGGCTCACAGTCCTAACTCCCATTTTACAGATGAGATGACTAAGTAAGGTTCAGCGAAGTCAAATGACTTGCCCAAGGTCACACAGCAGAAACGTGGCAGAATGGAATTAGAACGCAAGTCCTTCTGACTCCAAGGCCTGTGCTCTGAACACTGGGTACACTGCTTCTCGTATTATACAAAATTGTACAGAAATTAAAATGAAAGAAGTGATAGTATTTGCGAAATAATAGGAGGGAGAAAATAACCAATACGAACTTTTAAACCTTTTGTACTAAAATAAATACTTTAAAATGGAGTTTATAGAGACAGCACATGGAACAACTTTGTAAATGTAAGCCTGCCACCTTAAGGACAAAATGCGGACTTGCCATATGTATGCCCAATTTATAAGTGTTTTCCCAATCCCAAACATAAATTTTACGATTTGGGGATGCTTACTCATTTTGCAAATTTATCAGTATCATGACAATCACCACATCTGATTTAAATTTGAAGTTCACCGGGTATTACCTGCGGCAGTCTGGCTTCAGCTATTTCTGCTCCTGCAGGAGGGCAAGGCAATTTCACCAAAACACTAGGCAAATTTACATCCCCCGGTCAATAGACATTTCTAGAAAAACCAACAGGGCAGTGAAATCAAGGATAATCCCATATTTCAGGACTCCTGGCTGGCAATATCTGAAGACCTATTATTGCATAGCATGAAAGCTAATTTATCAATAGTGAACTATCAGCATTAAACCCAGCTTTCTGATAGCTTATATGGGAATTGAAGACACGGTTCTCTGGCTTGACAGTGTGGCTATAAAGCCTGTGGATTTGTAGAAGCAGATGGTGAAGTCTGTCTTTTCAAATAACGTAGGCAAATCCCACCTTTCCCCCAGAAAACAATAATGGTTTGGTCAAAGATTTCCACAGTGAGGAAGCTATCGTCAAGTATTTAAAATTAATTTTAGTAAAAATCCTTCTACTACAAATAGCATTTATTTAGTAAGTGCTTACAGTGTGCTGAGCTCTGTATTAAGCACTAGGAAAGAATACATAGATGAGAATTAGAAATAGCCCTGGCCCCTCAGAGGGCTCCCAATCCAAAAAAGAAAAGGGGAGAAAGCAAACTGATAACCGATATGTATGGAGTAATTCATTCATTCATTCAACCGTATTTACTGAGTGCTTACTGTGTTCAGAATACTGTACTAAGCTCTTGGAAAGTACAATTCAGCAACAAATAGAGACAATCCCTGCCCAACAATGGGCTCACAGTCTAGAAATGACAAGAAGGCAACATAAGACAACATAAAGACAGAAACCAAGATCATTAGGGTGCTGTGGCTAGAGGAGCAGAATATCAGGCCACAGTGTAGCCACAGTGTGCACTACAGTAGCACCCGCCGCAGTCTTCCCGAGGTTGTGTGGAGGTGGTGCCAGGCTGGGGCTGTTTTTCTCCATCCCTCAGGGGTGACGCAGAGCAGGCCTAGATGTACTTCCCAAGCGCTTAGTACAGTGCTCTGCACATAGTAAGCGCTCAATAAATACGATTGATGATGATGATGAAGGCTCTTCAGTGACAAGGACAATTGCTAGTGAGGCTCTTTTGAGAGGTCTTCTGCCAAAGAAACACATAAATATTTCTGAATAATAGCTCTCTGGAATAGAATCATCATTTGAAAATAATAACCACTTAGAACAGGTGTAGCTCTACTTGGAATCGCTGATTTCTGTTGTATACATATTTATGTTCACTTTTCCTTACTTAATCTTCCTAACTGTAGTTTAAGCGTCTGTCACCTCGCCCCCAAAACTGTTCAGTTGTGGGGACAGACACAGCCCTCCCAACCTAACCTTTGAACTCTGATTTGCTTGTATCCACCCCAGTGCTTAGTACAGTGCCTGGCACATAGTAAGCTCTTAACAAATACCACAGTTATTATTATTATTACTATTACCTCGCTCTTTACTCTCCTGTCTGCTGTCTTTTGCTTCTGAGACTTCATACTGCTTCCCCCAGCTTGGAATTCCTCAGTCTGGAGGAAAGTACATCACACCTCAGGTCTACCCATATTTAAAGCCCTTGTGAAAGCCCATCTCCTCTGATAATAATAATAATAATAATAACAATAATAATAATAGGCATTTGTTAAGTGCTTACTATGTGCAAAGCACTGTTCTAAGTGCTGGGGAGGACACAGGGTGATCAGGTTGTCCCACGTGGGGCTCACAGTCTTAATCCCCATTTTACAGATGAGGTCACTGAGTCCCAGAGAAGTTAAGTGGCTTGCCCAAGATCACACAGCAGACATGTGGCGGAGTCAGGATTCGAACCCATGACCTCTGACTCCAAAGCCCGGGCTCTTTCCACTGAGCCACACTGCTTCTCTAATAGGTCTTCCCCAATTAATTCCCAATGTCCTATGTCAGGTGAATCCCTTAGGATTCTCTAGCACTTCTGTAACTCCTCATACTCTTCCTCAACAGTTTTCTATACATGGTTCTTCAATTGTTCATTCAACAATTCATTTTGATTATTCTATAAATATTTTTATGTCTCCCCAGTTAGAATGAAAGCTCACTGGAGGTAGGAATTGGTTCACTGGCTTGTGCTAACAATCTTAGTACAGTGCAATGAACCCAATGGGCATTCAATAAATTCTACTACTACCACTACTACAGCTACTACTACTTCTACCACTTTAATAGCATTTAAGTGCTTACTAGATGCAGAGCATGATACTAAGTGCTAGGAAAGAATCCACAGGTGGGAACTAGACATGGTTCCTGGCCTCAAGGGGCTCACAGTTTAAAAACAAAACAGGGGAAAACAGATGCATCAATCCAGCAAGTCATTAATTTTACTTACTGAGCACTTACTGTGGTGCAGACCACTGAACTAAGCACTTGGGAGACTACAATAGAGTAGGTTGATAAAGACTAGTGTGGCTTAGCAGAATGAGCACGGGGTTGGGAGTCAGCAGTCATGGGTTCTAATCCCAGCTGTGTGACTTTGGGCAAGTCACTTAACTTCTCTGTGCCTCAGTTACCTCATCTGTAAAATGGGGATTAAGACTGTGAGCCCAACGTGGGACAACCTCATGACCTTGTATCTACCCCAGCGTTTAGAACAGTGCTTGGCACATAGTAAGAGCTTAACAAATACTATAATTAGTATTATCATTAAGACAGACATTTTAAAAATTACAGAAAAGGGAAATAGCAGAGTATAATGATGAGTACCTTGTGGGCAGGAAACATAAGAATAATAATAATAACAATAATTTTGGTATTTGTTAAGCACTTGCTATGTGCCAAGCACTGTTCTAAGCACTGGGGTAGATACAAGGTAATCAGGTTGTCCCACGTGGGGCTCACAGTCTTAATCCCCATTTTATAGATGAGGTAACTGAGGCACAGAGAAGTTAAGTGACTTGCCCAAGGTCACACAGCTGACAAGTGGCAGAGGCAGGATATGAACCAATGACCTCTGACTCTCAAGCCCAGGCTCTTTCCCCTGAGCCATGCTGCTTCTCTCGACCAACTCCGTTATATTGTACTCTCCCAAGTGCTTAGTACAGTCCTCTGTTCACAATAAGTGCTCAGTAAATGCAATTGATTGATTAATGCTGGGAGGCAGGGGGTGGGGTGACTATCAAGTGCCTACAGTATAGAGATTCAAGTCTATAGGTGATGCAGAAAGGAGGGCGGATGGGGGAAATTAAGGACTGATGAAAAAGGCTGTCTTGGAGGAGGTGTTATTTTAGTAGGGCTTTAAAGGTGGAGAGAGAGGTAGTCTGATGGATATGAATGGGGAGCGAATTCCAGGTAGGAAGGAGGATCTGGGAATGGGATTGACAATGAGACATATGAGATAGAGGCTCAGGAAGTAGGTTGGCATTAGAAGATTGAACTGTGTGGTTTGGATTGTAGTAGATCAGAAAGGTAAGGTAGGAGGGGAAGAGCAGATTCAAAAGAATCTTAAAGTTGATGGTAAGGAGTTTCTGTTAGATGTGGAGGTAGATGGGCAGCCATTGGAGGTTTATGAAGAGTGAGAAGACATGGACTGAGCATTGTTTTAGAAAAATGATCAAGACAGCAGAGTGAAGTATGGACTGGAGAGGGGAGAGACAGGAGGCAAGAAGGTCACCAAGAAGGCTGATGCAGTAGTCAAGGCAGGATATCATAAGTGCTTGGATCAGTGTGGTTATAGTTTGGATGGAGAGGAAAAGGTGGATTCAAGAGATGGCGTGAAGGTATAAATGGTTTGGTGACTGACTGAATATGTGGGTTGAAGAGAGAGATGAGTTGAGGTTGCTTGTGAAACAGGGAGATTAGTGATACTGTAATAAAAATAATAATAATGTTGGTATTTGTTAAGTGCTTACTATGTGTCAAGTACTGTTCTAAGTGTTGGGGTAGATATAAGGTAATCAGGTTGTCCCACATGGGGGATCACAGTCTACATCCCCGTTTTGCAGATGAGATAACTGAGGAACAGAGAAGTTAAGTGACTTGCCCAAGGTGACATAGCAGACAAGTGGTGGACCGTGATTAGAACACAGAGAAGCAGTGTGGCTCAGTGGAAAGAGCCCGGGCTTGGGAGTCAGAGGTTGTGGGTTCTAATCCCGGCTTTGGGAAAGTCACTTAACTTTCTCTGTGTCTCAGTTCCCTCATCGGGAAAATGGGGATTAAGACTGTGAGCCCCATGTGGGACAAACTGATTACCTTGTATCCTCCCCAGTGCTTAGAACAGTGCTTGGCACATAGTAAGTGCTTAACAAATGCCATTATTATTATTATTATTATGACCTTCTGACTCCCAGTCCCTTACTGTATCCACTACACCATGCTGCTTCTCTCATGACAAGCTTACATTCTCGAAGCAGGGAGACAGACATCAATCCAGTTAAATAAATGACAGATCTGTACATAAGTGCTGTGGGGCTGGGACGGGGGAAGAACAAAGGGAGCAAGTCAGGGTGAGGCAGAAGGGAGTGGGAAAAGAGGAAAGGGGGGCTTAGTCTTGGAAGACCTCTTGGAGGGGAAGTGCCAATGATCTCCTTCTTGCCAAATCCAACGGCCTCTACTCCACCCTAATACTCCTTGACCTCTCTCTCAACTGCCTTTGACACTGTAGACCACCCCCATCTCCTGGAAACATTATCCAACCTTGGCTTCACTGACACTGTCCTCTCTTGGTTCTCCTCCTACCATTCTGGCCACTCATTCTCAGTTTCTTTTACGGGCTCCTTCTCTGCCTCCCACTCCCTTACTATAGGAGACTCAAGGCTCAGTGCTGAGTCCCCTTCTATTCTCCGTATATACTCATTTGCACTCATGGTTTCCACTACCATCTCTATGAGGATGATCCCCAAATCTACATCTCCAGCCCTGATCTCTCTCCGTCTCTACAGTCTCGCATTTCCTCCTACCTTCAGGACATCTTTATCCAGTTATCCCGCCAATGCCTGAAATTTAACATGTCTAAAACAGAATTCCTTACTTTCTCACCAAACCCTGTCCTCCCAATGACTTTCCTATCATTCTAGACAGCACCCCATCCTCCCTGTCTCATAAACCCATAACCTTGGTGTTATCCTCAACTCATCTCTCCCATTCAACACATATATTCACCAAATTCTGTCGATTCAACTTCATTCATTCATTCAGTTGTATTTATTGAGCACTTACTGTGTGCAGAGCACCATACTAAGCGCTTGAAAAATACAATTCGGCAACAGAGACAATCCCTAACCAACAATGGGCTCACAGTCTAGAATTGGGGAGGCAGACAACAAAACAAAATAAAACAAGTAGACAGGTATCAATGGCACCAATATAAATCAATAGAATTATATATACATACACATCATTAATAAAATAAACAGAATAATAATGTGCACATATACACAAGCATGTACATAGTAAATGCTCAATAAATATGATTGACTGAATGAGGAGAGAGGTCACAGCTGGGTAGATAAATTTGGGAATCATCTGTGTAGAGATGGTAGGTGAAGCCATGGGAGCAAATGAGTTCTCCAAGGGAGTGGATGTAGATGAAGAATAGAAGGGGAAACAGAACTGATCCTTGAGGGCCACCCACAGCTAAGGGAGACATTAGAGAAGCCTGCAAAAGAGTCTGAGAAGGACTCAGCCAGAGAGATAGGAGGAGAAACAGGAGAGGACGGTGTCAGCCAAGCCAGTGATTCCAGAAGAAGGGGGTGACACAGTGTTGAAGGCAGCTGAGAGGGTAGAGAAGGATTAATAATAATTATGGTACTTGTTAAGCATTTACTATGTGCCAAGCACTGTTCTAAGCACTGAGGTAGACACGAATTAATCAGGTTGGACAACAGTACCTGACCCACATTGGGCTCACTCTCTTAATCCCCATTTTTCCCAGATGAGGTAACTGAGGCACAGAGAAGTTAAGTGACTTGCCTAAGGACACACAGCAGACACGTGGAGGAGCTGGAATTAGAACCCAGGTCCTTCTGACTCCCAGGCTCGTTCTCTATCTCCTAGGAAATCCTGCTTCTCTATTAGGATAGAGGTCGTTGGTGGCCTGACAGAGGACAGCTTCCTTGGAATAAAGGGGGCAGAAGCCAGATTGGAGGGGGTAGAGAATTGGAGGAGAGAAAGCGGAGGTGTAAAAAACTTGCTGTAGGGGTTTGGAAAGGAATGGTAAGAATGAGATGGGGCAATAACTGGAGGGGACTGTAGGTCATGGGAGATCATTTTTTGGGGGTAGGGGATATGTTAGTGTGTTTGAAATCAAGGGGAAGGAGACATTGGAGGTTGAATAGTTGAAGATAAAGATCAGGGAAGGAAGGAAGGGGTTTTTTTTTTTAAAGAAAGTGTAAAGGGGTGGGGTTGGAAGTACAGGTGGAAGGGACAGATTTTAAGAGGAGTCGGGAGATCTGCTCTTGAGATATTCCAGGGAAGGATGGGAGAGTCAAAGAGGGGACAGGAAGAGAATAATAATAATAATAATAATAGTTGCATTTCTTAAGCACTCAGTAGGTGACAAGCACTGTACTAAGCACTGGGGTAGATACAAGCTAATAAGTACATGTCCCACATAGGGTTCACAGTCCTAATCCCCATTTTACAGACAAAGTAACTGGCACAGAGAAGTTTAGTGACTTGCTCCAAGTCACAAAGCAGACAAGTGGCAGAGCCAGGATTAGAACCCAGGTCCTTCTAACTCCCAGATTGGAGAGAAGTAGAGGAGATTTAAGGAAGATCACATCTGATGGTTTCAATTTTATCAATGAAGTACATGGCCGGCTCATTAGGGTCAAGAGCTTGAGGAGTGAGTTAATAGTATGAAACAGTTTGCATGGAAATAGGCATGGGAGTCACTAAAGATAGAGAAATATCATTCATTCATTCATTCATCTTTACTCAGCGCTTACTGTGTGCAGAGAAGTGTACTAAGAGCTTGGGAAAGTACAGTACAACAATGAACAGTGACAATCCCTGCCCACAACGAGCTCATAGTCTAGAGGGCTATCATCTCTGGGCAGAGAGAGGGCAGAGTTAAAGCAGGTGAGGATGAAGTTGAGAAGGACAAGATAGACCTAGTGTCTGGATTTACGTTAGCAGCACGGCCCAGTACGGGCACAATACGTGCACAGGAGCAGGGGAAGTGTACTGTGAATTTGATCCAGTCTGTGGGCTGGTGGTATGACTGATGGAAGGACAGCAGAGGAGGGAGTTGAATTCAGTGGAGAGGACAGAGTTGATGGTGTGGATTTATGCGTTAAGAGAAGGGAGATTGGGTACGGAGATCAAATGGTACACAGTGTCGAAGAATAATTGGAGGGGGTCAAGGGGTTTGAGTTTCTGAGAGAGAACAGGACACTTTTACAGAGCAGGGTGTTGTTGGCATGCATAGCCTAGTCCAAAGGGCACAGACCTGAGAATCAGGAGACCTGGGTTCTAATCCTAGCTCCTCATCTTACCTGCTGTGTGACCTTGGGCAAGTCACTAAACTTCTCTACTCCTCATTTTCCTCTCTCATTAGATCCCATTTAATAAACTAAATCCCTGTGATTCCCCATATGCATCAGGGGCTGTGTCCAACTTGGTTGTCTTTTGCCTACCCCAGTGCTTAGTACAGTGCTTGGCACATAGTAAAGAACAGATGCCACAGTTATTACAATAGTTATTATTGTTGTTGCATACATCCAGTCTGTGTTTCTGAAAGTTTAAAGTCTTTTTCTCGGTGGGGGAATAACACTGTTTGTGAGCAGGGGGTGAGAGGGAGAGAAGGCAGGTGAGGAGTTTGTGATCAGAGAGTGGGATTTCTGAGTTGGTGAGGTTAGAGACCCCCTCTCAGGGTCACACCTGGAGAGTTCCCAGTACTCTACCAGTCTTGACTACCTACAGCAGGGAGAGTCAGGCAGAGGCATATCCATTCCATTCCTAGCTTGGGCAGTGGCTAGCGAGTGGAAGGCAATCTGCTACAAGTCAAAACTCCCCTGTGCTGGGCAGCAGCGACATGGGAGAGAATCAAGGGCCAAGACTCAAGTTTACTGCATGGAAGGAGGCAATAGTAAGTAAACCACTTCCATATTTTTACCAAGAAAATTCTATGGTTACACTACCAGAATGATTGCAGATGGCAGTGAGGTGTACTGGGAGAGATGTGTCAATGAAGTCGCTGTGGGTCGAAGACGACTCCACGGCATAAGACAAGGGGTTAGAGACCAGTGCAATAAGGACTGATGTGATGAATCAATAAAACACTAAAACAACATAAAAGACAAGGGCAAAATTCACAAAATAAAAACTATGATTGTACTCCCCCAGGGGCTTTAAATAGTGCTTTGCAAGCAGTAGGCACTCTGTAAATATAATTGATTGATCGAATGAGTCCATTGATTGATTGATGGACTGAGTCTATTGAAAATCCAAATCTATGTCTGGAAAATTTATAAAAGAGCGACAGTCTCCATCATTCAGTCAATCAATGGTATTTATTGAGTGCTTACTGTGGGCAGAGCACTGTTCTAAGCACCTGGGAAAGAACAATGCAACACAGTTGGTAGATACATTCCCTGCCCACAACAAGCCTAAAGTCCAGAGATGAGCACAGACTGCAAGTTTCTGCCTTGAAGGCATTTCTGTGTATCGAGGCCTGTAGTACAATTGGTAACTTGGGACTGTAAATCAGATAGGGTTTTTTCACATCTGCGCTCTTGCTAGAAAGCCTCTAATATATGGCAAGACAAACGTTATCTAAGTCACATCATATTAACTGGCAAATTTAAAATCTCATTCATAGAACGAGAGAGTAATCGGCATCTGTATAGAAAATCGAACTGCTGGTTGTCGAGTGTAAAAACTACAATATTTCATCATCAGCCTATGTAATCAGGACTTGGAGGGAGGGGAGGGGGAGAGAGGAAATACAATTTATTGATTTGAAAGTAAAGCATCACGAGACAATAAAAATACAAAAAGTCATCATTGAAGTTCAGAGCCTTTTCTGTTTGTGACTCATGAGGTGGCCAGGTGGGAGGGGAGTGCACTGATTCACCAAAATTCATTCGATCGCATTTATTGAGCACTTACTGTGTGCAGAGCACTGTACTAAGTGCTTGAATGAAGCTGATATCCAGAGAATGTGGTCATGAACTCAAGCTATGGAACACAGATGCGCACGTGCGTGTGTTTGTGTGTGTGTGTGTGTTTGTGTGTGTGTATCTATGTCCTCACCCTAACACAGGCCCCAAAATGGAGGGGAGTTAGCAGGAGATCTTGGCCCCTCTCAATTAATAGGATTGATTGTTTATTCATTCATTCATTCAATCATATTTATTTAGCTCTTACTGTGTGCAGAGCACTGTACTAAGCATTTATTGTGTGCAGAACTCTGTATTAAGTGGTTGGAGAGTACAATACAATGGAATTGTTATGCACGTTCCCTGCCCACAATGAGCTTACAGTCTAGAAGGGGTTCTCCTCATCTTCAAACTGTAGGAACCCAAGCCTCAAACCTAGGTGTCGATGGCATGATTTAGAAAGCCTGGCTCAAGTTTAGAGGAGCTTCTCTGGTGTTCAGCAGTGTGAGCACTACAAATAATAATAATAATCATAATAATGGAATTTGTTAAGTGTTTACTATGTGCCAAGCACTGTTCTAAGTACTGGGGGGGATACAAGGTAATCAGGTTGTCCCACGTGGGGCTCACAGTGTTAATCCCCATTTTACAGATGAGGTAACTGAGGCACAGAGAAGTGAAGTGACTTGCCCAAAGTCACACAGCTGACAAGTGGCGGAACTGGGATTAGAACCCATGACCTCTGACTCCCAAGCCCGGGATCGTTCCACTGAGCCACGCTGAAGGATTTGGGGTGAGCGCTCAGGAGCATGGCTGGTCTCTCCTTCATCTAGACTGTAGGCTGTAAGCTTCTTGAGGGTGGGAATGTGTCTTTCATATTGTTGTGTTGTACTCTCCCTAGCGCTTAATACGGCACTCAGCACACAATAAGTGCTTATTAAATATGATTGACTGATTGATTGCTCCTCTATTGTTTTTTTCTCTTTGCTTTTAGTCCATAAATAGTAATAATAATAATAATTGTGGTATTTGTCAAGTGCTTACTACGTGCCAGGCACTATATTAGGTGCTGGGGTGGATACAAGTAAATCGGGCTGGACACAGTCCCTGTCTCACATGAGGCTCACAGTCTCAATCCATGTTTTATAGATGAAGTAACTGAGGCACAGGGAAGTGAAGTGATTTGCCCAGGGTCACACAGCAGACACTTGGTGGAGTCGGCAGACCCATGACTTTCTGACTCCCAGGACTATGCTCTATCTACTATACCATGCTGCTTCTAACGATAGCGATGAATTTGTAGCTGAGAGCCTGCTTCCTGAGGGGACTGAATAGACAGGAATAAAGGGGCCTATTTTCATTCATTCATTCAATCGTACTTATTGAGTGCTTACTGTGTGCAGAGCACTGTACTAGGCACTTGGAAACTACAATTTCTGCAGCATTTCTATTCTTTAGACTTCCTAGATTAGCAGAACCATTATGAAATCAATCAATCAATCAATCGTATTTATTGAGCACTTACTGTGTGCAGAGCACTGTACTAAGAGCTTGGGAAGTACAAGTTGGCAACATATAGAGACAGTCCCTACGCAATAGTGGGCTCACAGTCTAAAAGGGGGAGACAGAGAACAAAACCAAACATACTAACAAAATAAAATAAATAGAATAGATATGTACAAGTAAAATAAATAATTAGATAAATAGAGTAATAAATATGTACAAACATATATACATATATACAGGTGCTGTGGGGAAGGGAAGGAGGTAAGATGGGGGGGATGGAGAGGGGGACGAAGGGGAGAGGAAGGAAGGGGCTCAGTCTGGGAAGGCCTCCTGGAGGAGGTGAGCTCTCAGCAGGGCCTTGAAGGGAGGAAGAGAGCTAGCTTGGCAGATGTGCGGAGGAAGGGCCTTCCAGGCCCGGGGGATGACGTGGGCCAGGGGTCGATGGCGGGACAGGCGAGAACGAGGTACGGTGAGACGATTAGCAGCGGAGGAGCAGAGGGTGCGGGCTGGGCTGAAGAAGGAAAGAAGGGAGGTGAGGTAGGAGGGGGCGAGGTGATGGACAGCCTTGAAGCCCAGGGTGAGGAGTTTCTGCCTGATGCGCAGATTGATTGGTAGCCACTGGAGATTTTTGAGGAGGGGAGTAACATGCCAGAGTGTTTCTGGACAAAGACAATCCGGGCAGCAGCATGAAGTATGGATTGAAGTGGGGAGAGACACGAGGATGGGAGATCAGAGAGAAGGCTTATGCAGTAGTCCAGACGGGATAGGATGAGAGCTTGAATGAGCAGGGTAGCGGTATGGATGGAGAGGAAAGGGCGGATCTTAGCAATGTTGTGGAGCTGAGACCGGCAGGTTTTGGTGACGGCTTGGATGTGAGGGGTGAATGAAAGAGCGGAGTCGAGGATGACACCAAGGCTGCGGGCTTGTGAGACGGGAAGGATAGTAGTGCCGTCAACAGAGATGGGAAAGTCAGGAAGAGGGCAGGGTTTGGGAGGGAAGACAAGGAGTTCAGTCTTGGAAAGAGAATGCTATTCCTCTGGGTACTGACATGGTGAAAACCTGACCAGTCAGGCAGAGGGACACAAGTATAGATTCAAAAGACAGCAGGTTCAGTGGGTTCTTGTCTTGTCTTATGCTGTCGAGTCGTCTCTGACCCATAGCGACTCGGTGGACATGTCTCTCCCAGAGCGCCCCACCTCCATCTGCAATTGTTCTGGTAGTGTATCCAGAGGGTTTTCTTGGTCAAAATATAGAAGGGTTTACTATTGCCTTCTTACGCACAGTAAACTTGAGTTTCTGCCCTTGACTCTCTCCCATGCTGCTGCTGCCCAGCACAGGTGCAGATTGCCTTCTACTCAGTAGACAGGCCTCTGCTTGACTCTCCCTCCCATAGCCAAGACTGGTAGAGTACTGGAAACTCTCCAGTGCAAAATCCTGAGAGGGGGTTTAGAGGGTTAGGAGGGATCCAGCCTTTAGGCAAAACTCTTTGAGGGCGGGGATTGTGTCTACTTCCTCTGTTGCTCTGCACATAGTGCTCCTCACAGTAAGTGCTCAATAAATGTCACTGATCTCCCTCCTCAAATCCGATAGACAATTACTCTCCCCACTTCCAAAGCCTTATTGAAGACACATCATCATCATCATCAATCGTATTTATTGAGCGCTTACTGTATGCAGAGCACTGTACTAATCGCTTGGGAAGCACAAATTAGTGCTTGGGAAGTACAAATTAGCACTTGGGACACATCTCCTCCAAGAGGCCTTCCCTGACTAAGCCATCCTTTCCTCTTTCCCCACTCCCTTCTACATTGCCCCAACTTGCTTCCTTTGCTCTTTCCCCCTTCCCAGACCCACAGCACTTATGTACATATCTGTTATTTATTTATGTATTTATATTAATAACTGTCTCCCCCTCTAGACTGTAAGCTCGTTGTGGGCACAGCAGGACACAGTAACCACTCAATAAATATGATTGAGTGATTGATTGATTGAATGTTGCCCCCTTCAAATGGCTTTGGGTCACTGGCCCGGGCAGTTCAGTGAAAGATTCCAGTATGTTCACCTAAGGGATCCCTCTGTCAGCTGGACTAGTAGCCAGTGAGAACTCTACTCAGTGCCAGTACTCAGCTGGCAAATTGCCCAATCAAAATGGACAATAGTACAATTTGCCAGAATAGAATGTGAGTGGTCCATATTATTTTGGGATTGAAGGATAATACAGCTCATTTTTCAAAGTGGAAGTGATCCAATATCCTACCAGGTACTGGGTTTTCCGTTCTTATGGCATTTGTTAGGCACTTACTATGTGGCAGGCACTTTACTAACACTGGGGTAGATACAAGATAATCAGGGTGGACACAGCCTCTGTCCCTCATAGGGTTCACACTCCAAGTAGTGGGGAAGTGCTCTAGAGAACTGTTTTGTGAGATATTGAATTGATTTGGGGCCTCTCACCAGGGTTCTGATAAGATCAGAGGTGTTTGCCCACAGGGCTGAAGAGAACTTAGAGTTTCTGGATCAGGGTGAAAAGGCCCCAAACAAGTTCCGTGTCAGGTCACATCTAATATTTATCGGAAGCCTCACACTGTGCTTACGATCAATTGAAGATTGCTAGTGGGTTAAGAAAGGGTTCCACATCAGAGGGGCAAAAACAAGTTCTTTGTGAATTCCAAGTGGATTAAACACCTGGCCGATTGAATCCCAACTGAGGAATCCCCTCCCATGACTCTTGTCTCAGCTGCCCCCATTCCTGAAGGTTTTCAGGATCCTTCCTGAAGGAAGGAACTCATGGGGGGGACGGGAAGGGGAGCTGCACCTCCCTTCCCTCTTCCTCCTGCACACATCCCCCTCCCCACCCTGGGAGGAGGGAAGGAGGAGGACACAGAATATTACCTAGTTCAGTTAATCATTAATAATAATAATAATAATAATAATTGTGGTACTTGTTAAGTTCATTCATTCATTCAATCGTATTTATTGAGTGCTTACTGTGTGCAGAGCACTGTACTAAGTGCTTGGAAAGTACAATTCAGCAACAGATAGAGACAATCCCCACCCAACAATGGGCTCACAGTGTGCCAACACTGTACTAAACAGTGGGTTAGATACAGTACAATCAGGTCAGACACAGCTCCTGTCCCACATGACCTCAGAATCTAAAGAGGAGGGAGAACAGATATCACCCCCATTTTCATAGATGAGGAAACTGAAGCACAGAGAAATAAGTGACTTTTCCAAGAGTAAAGAGCAGACAAGCAGGAGCAGCATTTCCTAGTAGAAGGCGCACAGGCCTAGGAGTCAGAGGACCTGGGTTCTAATCCCAGATCTTCCAATTGCTTGCTGTAAGACCTCTGGCAAGTCAATTAATTTTTTCCTCTTCTCCCTCCTTCTTAGACTGTGAGCCCCATCGATCAGTCAAATGTATTTATTGAACGCTTTCTGTGTGCAGAACACTATACTATGTCCCACGCAGAGCAGAGACTGTGTCCAACCTATCTCGTATCTACCGCAGCACTTTGAACAGTATTTCTCACATAGCAACAGCTTATAAATACCATTATTATTATTATTATGTGCCATCAAGTCATTTTCGATTCATAGGTACTCCATGGATATACTTTTCCAGAATGTCCTGTCCTCTGTCATAATCCGCAACCTTTCTAATGGTTCTTCCGTTATTGTTGTTAAGGTCTCTATCCATCAGGCTGCCAGTCTGCCTTTGCCATGTTTTCCCTGGACTTTTCCTAGCATTAGTGTCTTCTCCAGAGAATTAGTCCTCCTGATTATGTGTCCAAAATATGCTAATCTAATTAGAAAAAAAAGTGGCAGATTATATTAGAACCCAGGTCTTGCGATTTCCAGGCCCATATGATTTCCACCTGGCAACAGTGCTTCTCAGTCAGTCAATCAATGATATTTTTATTGATTGCTTTTCTTGTGCAGAGTACTGTACTAAATGCTTGGGAGCATATGATTCAATAGAGCAGGTAGACACAGTCTCTACCCACAAGAAGTATACAGTCTAGAGTGAGGGAAAGGCAAAATAAATTAAAGATGGGGAAATGGCAAATTATAAGAATATGTACATAAGTGCTTTGGGGCTAAGGATCTGGTGAATATCGAAGTGCTTAAGGGGTGCATAGTTGATGGAAGTGCTTAGTATAGTGCTTTGCACACAGTTGTTGCTCAATAAACTATTTATTTTACTTGTACATATTTACTATTCTATTTTGTTAATGATGTGCACATAGCTATAATTCTATTTGTTCTGACGATTCTGACACCTGTCTACGTGTTTTGTTTTGTTGTCTGTCTCCCCCTTCTAGACTGTGAGCCCGTTATTGGGTAGGGACCATCTCTCTATGTTGCCGACTTGTACTTCCCAAGTGCTTAGAACCGTGCTCTGCACACAGTAAGTGCTCAATAAATACGATTGAATGAATGAATAAACATTATTGAATGAATGAAAGGAGGGTATATAGGGGAAATGAGGGCTCAGTCAGGGAAAACCTCTCAGAAGAGATGTAATTTTAGTAAGACTTTGAATATGGGGAGAGTTCTTATATGTCAGATATGAATGGGGAAGGAGTTCCAGGCCAGAAGGAGGATGTAAATAAGGGGTCAGAGATGAGACAGACAAGATCGAGGTACAACAAGTAGGTTGGCGTTAAAGGAGTGAAGTGTACTAGTGGACTAGGTAGAAGCAGCGTGGCTCAGTGGAAAGAGCACGGGCTTTGGAGTCAGGGGTCATGGGTTCAAACCCCAGCTCTGCCAATTGTCAGCTGTGTGACTTTGGGCAAGTCACTTTCCTTCTCTGTGCCTCAGTTACCTCATCTGTAAAACGGGGATTAAGACTGTGAGCCCCCTGTGGGACAACCTGATCACCTTGTAACCTCCCCAGCGCTTAGAACAGTGCTTTGCACATAGTATTATTAATTAATTAATTAGTAGGAAATCAGCAAGATGAGAAAAGAGGGGCAGAACTCATTGAATGCCTTAACGCCAATGGTAAGGAGTTTCGGTTTGATTTGGAGGTGGATGGGGAGCCATTAGAAGTTTCTGAGGACTGGAGGGATGTGCTCCATTTGAGACAGAGACTGTAACTAACTTGATTATCTTGTATTTTACTCTTCCAAGTGCTTAGTATACCACTCTGCACACAGTAAGCGCTCAATAAATATGATTGAATAAATGAACTTTATAAAAAATGGTCTGGGTAGCAGAACGAAGTGTGGACAGAGGGGAGAGACCAGAGGCAGGGAGGGGGCAGATACAGTAGTCAAGGCAGGAAATGATAAGTGTTTGGATCAGAGTGGAAGCAGTTTGGATGGAGAGGAAGAGGCAAATTCTTGAGATGTAAAGAAGGTAGCGACTGCTGTCAGGCTCACACCTGGAGAGTTTCCAGTACTCCACCAGTCTCGACTATTCATTCAGTCAGTCAGTCAGTCACTCAATCGCATTTATTGAGTGCTTAGTATGTGCAGAGCACTGTTCTAAGCGCTTGGAAAGTAGAATTCGGCACAGGTAGAGACAATCCCTACCCAACAATGGGCTCACAGTCTAGAAGGGGGAGACAGACAACAAACAAAACAAGTAATAATAATTATAATAATGTTGGTATTTGTTAAGCGCTTACTGTGTGCCAGGTGCTGTTCTGAGCTCTGGGGGATATAAGATAATCAAGGTTGTCCCTCGTGGGGCTCACGTTCTTCATCCCCATTTTACAGATGAGAGAACTGAGGCACAGAGAACTGAAGTGACTTGCCCAAAGTCACACAGCTGACAAGTGGCAGAGCTGGGATTGGAACCCATGACCTCTGACTCCCAAGCCCATGCTCTTTCCACTGAGCCACACTGCTTCATAGCATCAAAATAGATAAAGAGAATTATAGATATATGCACATCATTAATAAAATGCAGTAATAAATATGTATAAGTATACACAAGTGCTGTGCTGCAGGGAAGGGGGTAGAGCAGAGGGAGGGAGTAAGGGTGACAGGGACGGGAGGTGGAGCAGAGGAAAAGGGGGCTCAGTCTGGGAAGGCCTTGTGGAGGAGATAAACTCTCAGTAGGGCTCTGAATGGGGGAAGAGAGCTATTTTGGCGGATGTGCGGAGGATGGGCATTCCAGGCCAGGGGGATGAAGTGGGCCGGGGGGTCAATGGTGGGACAGGCGAGAACAAGGCACAGTGAGGAGGTTAGCACCAAAGGGGCAGAGTGTGTGGGCAGGGCTGTAGAAGGAAAGAAGAGAGGTGAGGTAGGAGGGGGCGAGGTGATGGAGAGCCTTGAAGCCAATAGTGAGGAGTTTTTGCTTGATTTGAAGGTTGATAGGCAACCATTGGAGATTTTTGAGAAGGGAGGTGACTTGCCCAGAGTGTTTCTGTAGAAAGATAATCCAGGCAGCAGAGTGAAGTATAGAATGAAGCGGGGAGAGACCGGAGGATGGGAGATCAGAAAGGAGGCTGATACAGTAATCCAGTCAGGATAGGATGAGAGATTGAATCAGCAAGGTAGCGGTTTGGGTGGAGAGGAAAGGGCAGATCTTGGCGATGTTGTAAAGGTGAGACTGACAGGTTTTTGTGATGGATTGGATGTGTGGGGTGAATGAGAGAGCGGAGTCCAGGATGACACTGAGGTTGCGGGTTTGTGAGACGGGAAGGAGGGTAGTGCCATCCACAGTGATGGGAAAGTCAGGGAGAGGACAGGGTTTGGGAGGGAAGATAAGGAGCTCAGTCTTAGACATGTTGAGTTTTAAGTGGTGGGTGACCATACAGGTGGAGATGGCCTGAAGGCAGGAGATATGAGCTTGGAGGGAGGGAGAGAGAACAGGGGAGGAGATGTAGATTTGGGAGTCATCTGCATAGAGATGATAGTTGATGATTGTTCACTATGGGAGGGAGAGTCAAGCAGAGGCCTGTCAATTCCATTCCTAGCTTGGGCAGTGGCTAGCAAGCAGAAGGCAATCTGCTACAAGTCAAAACTCACCCATGCTGGGCAGCAGCAGCATGGGAGAGAGTAGAGGGTGGAGACTCAAGCTTACTATGTGGAAGGAGGGAAAGATAAACCACTTTCATATTTTTATCAAGAAAACTCTCTGGATCCACTTCCAGAATGATGGCTGATGGAGATGGGGAGTTCTGGGACAGATGTGTCCATGGCATCACGATGGGTTGGAGGTGACTCGACAGTCTAAAGCAAGACAGGAGAAGAAGCATGGCAGCCCTGCTTAGTGGAAAGAGTCCAGGTTTCGGAGTCAGAGATCGTGGGTTCTAATTCCGCCTCTGCTGTGTGCTGTCAGCTGTGTGATTTTGGGCAAGCCACTTCACTTCTCTGTGCCTCAGTTCCCTCATCTGTAAAAGGGAGATGAAGACTGTGAGCCCCACGTGGGACAACCTGATTACCTTGTATCTACCCCAGGGCTTAGAACAGTGCTTGGCACATAGTAAGCGCTTAACAAACACCATCATTATTATTACTCTCCGTGACTCAGTTCCCACATCTGCAGAATGGGGATTCAATACCTGTTCTCCCTCCTACTTAGACTGTGAGTCCCAGGTGGGATCCGGATTACCTTGTATCTACTCTAGTGCTTAGTACAATGCTTGGCAAATAGTAAATAGTTAACAAATGCCACACATTACCAATATAAATAGAAGCAGTAGCGGCGTGGCTTAGTGGCAGGAGCCCGGACTTGGGAGTCAGAGGTCGTGGGTTCTAATCCTGCCTCCGCCACTTGTCTGCTGTGTAACTTTGGACAAGTCACTTCACTTCTCTGTGCTTCAGCTACCTCATCTGTAAAATGGGGATTAAGACTGTGAGCCCCATGTGGGACAACCTGATGACCTTGTATCTACCCCAGTGCTTAGAACAGTGCTTGGCACATAGTAAGCACTTAACAAATATCACTATTATTATTAGTGGTAGTAATAGTAGTAATAGTAATTTCCCTCCTTTTCCCTTTTGTTCCCAACCCTACTCTGACTGAGGCAAGTGGCATAGCTTAGTGGATAAAGCACAGGCCTCAGAGTAAGAAGTGGCTCTGCCACTTGTCTGCTGTGTGACCTTGGGCAACACACTTTATTTCTCTGTGCCTCAGTTACCTCCTCTGTAAAATGGGGATGAAGACTGTGAGCTCATTGTGGCCAAGGATTGTCTTTCGTTAGGCCTGTATTCTACTTTCCAAGTGCTTAGCACAGTGCTCTGCACACCATTTTCATTATTATTAAGTGTTGTTGAGTCATTTCTGATTCGTAGTGACTCCATGGATATACTTTCTCCAGAACCTCTTGTCCTCCTGAACACAGTAAGCACTCAATAAATATGAGTGAATGAATGAATGAACAATAATGATGATAAAGAGGGCATTTGTTAAGTGCTTACTATGTGCCAAGCACTGTTCTAAGCGGTGGGGAGGATACAAGGTGATCAGGTTGTCCCATGTGGGGCTCACAGTCTTCATCCCCATTTTACACAGGAGGGAACTGAGGCCCAGGGAAGTGAAGTGACTTGCCCAAAGTCAAACAGCTGACAATTGGCAGAGCCGAGATTTGAACCCATGACCTCTGACTCCCAAGCCCGGGCTCTTCTCCTTCTTTCTTCTTCTTCTTTCTTCTTTCTTCTTTCTTCTTTCTTCTTTCTTCTTCTTCTTCTTCTTCTTCTTCTTCTTCTTCTTCTTCTTCTTCTTTCTTCTTCTTCTTTCTTTTTCTTTCTTCTTCTTCTTCTTCTTTCTTTTTCTTTCTTCTTTCTTCTTTCTTCTTTCTTCTTTCATCTTTCTTCTTCTTTCTTCTTCTTTCTTCTTTTCTTCTTCTTCTTTTCTTCTTTTTCTTCTTCCTCATTTGTTAACTGTTTACTATGTGCAAAGCACTGTTCTAAGTGCTGGGGAGGTTACAAGGTGACCAGGTTGTCCCACAGGGGGCTCACAGTTTTCATCCCCATTTTACAGAAGTGAAGTGACTTGCCCAAAGTCACACAACTGACAAGTGGTGGAGCCGGGATTAGAACCCATGACCTCTGACTCCCAACCCCGGGCTCTTTCCATTGAGACATGCTGAATGAATGAATGAATGAATGAATGAATGACAGGGACTGTGTCCAATCTGATTAGCTTGTATCTACCCCCGTGCTTAGAGAAGCAGCATGGCTCAGTGGAAAGAGCATGGGCTTTGGAGTCGGAGGTCATGGGTTCAAATCCTGACTCCGCCATTTGTCGGCTGTGTGACTTTGGGCAAGTCACTTAACTTCTCTGTTCCTCAGTTACCTCATCTGTGAAATGGGGATGAAGACTGTGAGCCCCACTTGGGACAACCTGATCACCCTGTAACCTCCGCAGCATTTAGTACAGTGCTTTGCACATAGTAAGCACTTAATAAACGTCATTATCATTATTATTATTAGTGCCTCACACATAGTAAGCACTTAACAAATACTATTGTTATTATTATTATTATTATTATCATCATTAGGGGCTTATCCTCCACCCTACAGCGCTGTCTGGCCCTTTGGGCCTAGGCCGTGCCCCGTCCGCTAGCCGAACCTGCAGGCCCGAAGCCCCGCCCCCTTCAGTCACTAATAATAGTAATAATAATGGCATTTGTTAAGCGCTTACTATGTGCCAAGCACTGTTCTAAGCTCTAGGGGATACAGTGTGATCAAGTTGTCCCACGTGGGTCTCACAGTCTTCATCCCCATTTTCCAGATGAGGGAACTGAGGCTCAGAGAAGTGAAGTGATTTACCCAAGGTTGCACAGCATTCATTCATTCATTCAATCATATTTATTGAGTGCTTACTGTGTGCAGAGCACTGTACTAATCGCTTGGGAAGTGCAAGCTGGCAACGTATAGAGACGGTCCCTACCCAACAGCGGGCTCACAGTCTAGAAGGGGGAGACAGACAACAAAATAAAACATATTAACAAAAAATAAATAGAATAATAATAATAATGGTATTTGTTAAGCGCTTACTATGTGCAAAGCACTGTTCTAAGTGCTGGAGAGGTTACAAGGTAATCAGGTTGTCCCACCGGGGGGGCTCACAGTCTTCATCCCCACTTTACAGATGAGGTAACTGAGGCATAGAGAAGTTAAGTGACTTGCCCAAAGTCACACAGCTGAATAAATATGGAGAAGCAGCGTGGCACAGTGGAAAGAGCCCGGGCTTTGGAGTCAGAGGTCATGGGTTCAAATTCCGGCTCTGCCAACTGTCAGCTGTGTGACTTTGGGCAAGTCACTTCACTTCTCTGTGCCTCAGTTCCCTCATCTGTAAAAATGGGGATGAAAACTGTGAGCCCCCCGTAGGACAACCTGATCACCTTGTAACCTCCCCAGCACTTAGAACAGTGCTTTGCACATAGTAAGCGCTTAATAAATACCATTATTATTATTATTACAAGTCAAATAAATAAATAGAGTAATAAATATGTACAAACATATATACATATATATAGGTGCTGTGGGGAGGGGAAGGAGGTAAGGCAGGGGGATGGGGAGGGGGAGAGGAAGGAGGAGGCTTCGTCAGGGAATAACTTAACTTCGGTATTTGTTAAGTGCTTACTATGTGCAAGGCACGGTTCTAAGCGCTGGGGAGGATACAAGGTGATCAGTTTGTCTCATGTGGGGCTCACAATCTTACTCTCCATTTTACAGATGAGGTAACTGAGGCAAAGAGAAGTTAAATGACTTCCCCAAAGTCACACAGCTGAAAAGCGGCGAAGTAAGGATTTGAACCCATGATCTCTGACTCCCAAGCCCGTGCTCTTTCTACTGAGCCACACTGCTTCTCTAAGGAAGGCCTCCTGGAGGAGGGGAGGTATCAGTAGGGCTTTGAAGGGAGGAAGAGAGCTAGCTTGCCGGATCCAACTTGTACTTCCCAAGCGCTTAGTACAGTGCTCTGCACACAGTAAGCGCTCAATAAATATGATTGAATGAATGAATGTGAGGATTGTGAGCCCACTGTTGGGTAGGGACCGTCTCTATATGTTGCTAACTTGTACTTCCCAAGCGCTTAGTACAGTGCTCTGCACACAATAAGAGCTCAATAAATACGATTGAGTGAAAGAATGAGAGGAGGGAGGGCATTCCAGGCATGTTGCTGAGCTGGGATTTGAACCCACGACCTCTGACTCCCAAGCCCGGGCTCTTTCCACTGAGCCATGCTGCTTCTCTAGGGAAGGCCTCCTGGAGGAGGGGAGCTCTCAGTAGGGCTTTGAAGGGAGGAAGAGAGCTAGCTTGGCGGGTCCAACTTGGACTTCAAGAGTAAGAGCTCAATAGATACTATTGAATGCTTAGTCCAGTGCTCTGCACACAGTAAGCGCTCAATAAATATGATTGGTTGAATGTGAGGACTGTGAGCCCACTGTTGGGTAGGGACCGTCTCTATGTGTTGCCAACTTGTACTTCCCAAGCGCTTAGTACAGTGCTCTGCACACAGTAAGCGCTCAATCAATGCGATTGAATGAATGAGTGAGACTGACTGAGCCCCCTCCTTCCTCTCCCCCTCCTCCCCCTCCCCATCCCCTCCGCCTTACCTCCTTCCCCTCCCCCCAGCACCTGTATAGATGTATATATGTTTGTACATAATTGTTACTCTATTTTACTTGTACATATTTATTCTATTTATTTTATTTTGTTAATATGTTTGGTTTGGCCTCTGTCTCCCCCTCTAGACTGTGAGCCCACTGGTGGGTAGGGACCGTCTCTCTATGTTGCCAACTTGGACTTCCCAAGTGCTTAGTCCAGTGTTCTGCACACAGTAAGCGCTCAATAAATACGATTGAATGAATGAGTGAGTGTTGCGGAGGCGGAATTCGAACCCACGACGCCCGACTCTCAAGCCCGGGCTCTTTCCACTGAGCCACGCTGCCTGTCCACGCTGCTTTTTAGACTGTGAGCCCGTTGTTGGGCAGGGACGGTCTCTCTATGTTGCCAACTTGTACTTCCCAAGCGCTTAGTCCAGTGCTCTGCACACAGTAAGCGCTCAATAAATATGATTGATTGATTGATTGCACACAGTAAGCACTCAATAAATATGATTGAATGAATGAATGTGAGGAGGGAGGGCATTCCAGGCATGTTGTATATATGTATATATATACAACACCTGTATATATGTATATGTTTGTATGTATTTATTACTCTATTTATTTATTTATTTTACTTGTACATATTTATTCTATTTACTTCATTTTGTTAATATGTTTGGTTTTGTTTTCTGCCTCCCCCTTCTAGACTGTGAGCCCACTGTTGGGTAGGGACCGTCTCTCTATGTTGCCAACTTGTACTTCCCAGCGTTTAGTCCAGTGCTCTGCACACAGTAAGCGCTCAATCAATACGATTGAATGAATGAGTGAGTGTTGCTGAGGCGGGATTCGAACTCACGACTCCCGACTCCCAAGCCCGGGCTCTTTCCACTGAGCCACGCTGCCTGTCCACACTGCTTTTTAGACTGTGAGCCCACTGTTGGGTAGGGACCGTCTCTATATATGTTGCCAACTTGTACTTCCCAAGCACTCAGTGCAGTGCTCTGCACACAGTAAGCGCTCAATCAATACGATTGAATGAATGAGTGAGTGTTGGGGACGCGGGATTCGAACCCACGACGCCTGACTCCCAAGCCCGGGCTCTTTCCACTGAGCCACGCTGCCTGTCCACGCTGCTTTTTAGACTGTGAGCCCACTGTTGGGTAGGGACCGTCTCTCTATGTTGCCAACTTGTACTTCCCAAGCGCTTAGTCCAGTGCTCTGCACACAGTAAGTGCTCAATAAATATGATTGATCGCACACAGTAAGCACTCAATAAATATGATTGAATGAATGAATGTGAGGAGGGAGGGCATTCCAGGCATGTTGTATATATGCATATATATACAACACCTGTATATATGTATATATGTTTGTATGTATTTATTACTCTATTTATTTATTTTACTTGTACATATTTATTCTATTTACTTTATTTTGTTAATATGTTTGGTTTTGTTTTCTGCCTCCCCCTTCTAGACTGTGAGCCCACTGGTGGGTAGGGGCCGTCTCTCTATGTTGCCAGCTTGTACTTCCCAAGCGCTTAGTCCAGTGCTCTGCACACAGTAAGCGCTCAATCAATACGATTGAATGAATGAATGAATGAATGTTGCTGAGGTGGGATTCGAACCCACAACGCCCGACTCCCAAGCCCGGGCTCTTTCCACTGAGCCACGCTGCTTGTCCACGCTGCTTTTTAGACTGTGAGCCCACTGTTGGGTAGGGGCCGTCCCTATATGTTGCCAGCTTGTACTTCCCAAGCGCTTAGTCCAGTGCTCTGCACACAGTAAGCGCTCAATAAATACGATTGATTGATTGATTGCACACAGTAAGCACTCAATAAATATGATTGAATGAATGAATGTGAGGAGGGAGGGCATTCCAGGCATGTTGTGTATATATATATATATATATATACAACACCTGTATATATGTATATATGTTTGTATGTATTTATTACTCTATTAATTTTACTTGTACATATTTATTCTATTTATTTTATTTTGTTAATATGTTTTGTTCTCTGTCTCCCCCTTCTAGACTGTGAGCCCACTGGTGGGTAGGGACCGTCTCTCTATGTTGCCAACTTGGACTTCCCAAACGCTTAGTCCAGTGCTCTGCCCACAGTAAGCGCTCAATAAATACGATTGAATGAATGAGTGAGTGTTGCGGAGGCGGAATTCGAACCCACGACGCCCGACTCTCAAGCCCGGGCTCTTTCCACTGAGCCACGCTGCCTGTCCATGCTGCTTTTTAGACTGTGAGCCCGTTGTTGGGCAGGGACGGTCTCTCTATGTTGCCAACTTGTACTTCCCAAGCGCTTAGTCCAGTGCTCTGCACACAGTAAGCGCTCAATAAATATGATTGATTGATTGATTGCACACAGTAAGCACTCAATAAATATGATTGAATGAATGAATGTGAGGAGGGAGGGCATTCCAGGCATGTTGTATATATGTATATATATACAACACCTGTATATATGTATACGTTTGTATGTATTTATTACTCTATTTATTTATTTATTTTACTTGTACATATTTATTCTATTTACTTCATTTTGTTAATATGTTTGGTTTTGTTTTCTGCCTCCCCCTTCTAGACTGTGAGCCCACTATTGGGTAGGGACCGTCTCTCTATGTTGCCAGCTTGTACTTCCCAAGCGCTCAGTGCAGTGCTCTGCACACAGTAAGCGCTCAATCAATACGATTGAATGAAGGAGTGAGTGTTGGGGACGCGGGATTCGAACCCACGACGCCCGACTCTCAAGCCCGGACTCTTTCCACTGAGCCACGCTGCTTGTCCACGCTGCTATTTAGACTATGAGCCCACTGTTGGATAGGGACTGTCTCTCTATGTTGCCAACTTGTACTTCCCAAGCGCTTAGTCCAGTGCTGTGCACACAGTAAGCGCTCAATAAATATGATTGATTGATTGATTGCACACAGTAAGCACTCAATAAATATGATTGAATGAATGAATGTGAGGAGGGAGGGCATTCCAGTTATGTTGTATATATGTATATATACATGTGTATATATGCATGTGTATATATGTATATATACAACACCTGTATATATGTACATATGCTTGTATGTATTTATTACTCTATTTTACTTGTACATATTTATTCTATTTATTTCATTTTGTTAATATGTTTGGTTTTGTTGTCTGTCTCCCCCTTCTAGACTGTGAGCCCGCTGGTGGGTAGGGACCGTCTCTCTGTGTTGCCAGCTTGGACTCTCCCAAGCGCTCAGTGCAGTGCCCTTCACACAGTGAGCGCTCAGTAAATAGGACCGATTGCGGGTCGGTAAACCCCGCCCCTTCTCCCCCTGCGGCGGGCGGGCCCAGGCTCCGCCCGCCGGAGCCGTTTCCCGCTGTGGGCGGCCGTTTTCCTGCCGGTGTCCGCGGCCATGGCGCAGCCCTTCTCCCTGGACATGTGCGACGTGGTGGGCTATGATCTGGACCACACGCTGGCCCGTTACCGGCTGGCCCGCAGCGCCCCGGTGAGCGCCCGGGGGACGGGGGGCGGGGGGCGGGCGGCCAGGGCCTGCCCCAGGCCCGGAGGACCCACGCCGGGGGCCTAGCCCTTCATTCCTTCCATTCATAATCAATCAATCAATCGTATTTATTGAGCGCTTACTGTGTGCAGAGCACTGGACTAAGCGCTTGGGAAGTCCAAGTTGGCAACATACAGAGACGGGCCCTACCCAACGTTCAATCAATCAATCAATCAGTCGTATTGATTGAGCGCTTACTGTGTGCAAAGCACTGGACTAAGCACTTGGGAAGTACAGGTTGGCAACATAGCGAAACAGTCCCTACCCAACGTTCAATCAATCAATCAATCAGTCGTATTTATTGAGTGCTTACTGTGTGCAGAGCACTGGACTAAGCGCTTGGGAAGGACAAGTTGGCAACATAGAGAGACAGTCCCTACCCAACATTCAATCAATCAATCAATCGTATTTATTGAGCGCTTACTGTGTGCAGGGCACTGGACTGAGCGCTTGGGAGAGTCCAAGTTGGCAACATATAGAGACAGTCCCTACCCAACAGTGGGCTCACTGTCTAGAATCAATCGATCAATCAATCATATTTATTGAGCGCTTACTGTGTGCAGAGCACTGGACCAAGCGCTTGGGAAGTCCAAGTTGGCAACATAGAGAGACGGGCCCTACCCAACATTCAATCGATCAATCAATCGTATTGATTGAGCGCTTACTGTGTGCAGGGCACTGGACTGAGCGCTTGGGAGAGTACAAGTTGGCAACATAGAGAGACAGCCCCTACCCAACAGTGGGCTCACAGTCTAGAATCAATCAATCAGTCGTATTTATTGAGCGCTTACTGTGTGCAGGGCACTGGACTGAGCGCTTGGGAGAGTACGAGTTGGCAACATATAGAGACGGTCCCTACCCAACAGTGGGCTCATTGTCTAGAATCAATAGATCAATCAATCGTATTTATTGAGCGCTTACTGTGTGCAGAGCACTGGACTAAGCGCTTGGGAAGTCCAAGTTGGCAACATATAGAGACAGTCCCTACCCAACGTTCAATCAATCAATCAATCAATCAATTGTATTTATTGAGCGCTTACTGTGTGCAGAGCACTGGACTAAGCTCTTGGGAAGTCCAAGTTGGCAACATATAGAGACAGTCCCTACCCAACGTTCAATTAGTCAATCAGTTGTATTTATTGAGTGCTTACTGTGGGCAGAGTACTGTACTAAGCGCTTAGGAAGTACAAGTTGGCAACATATAGAGACAGTCCCTACCCAATGTTCAATCAATCAGTCAATCAATCAATCGTATTTATTGAGCACTTACTGTGTGCAGAGCACTGGACTAAGCGCTTGGGAAGTCCAAGTTGGCAACATAGAGAGTCCCTACCCAACATTCAATCAATCAATCAATTGTATTTATTGAGCACTTACTGTGTGCAGAGCACTGGACTAAGCGCTTGGGAAGTATAAGTTGGCAGCAGTGGGCTTACAGTCTAGAAGGGGGAGACAGAGAACAAAACCAAACATAGTAACAAAATAAAATAAACAGAATAGATATGTACAAGTAAAATAAATAAATAAATAGAGTAATAAATACGTACAAACATCAATCAATCAATCGTATTTATTGAGCGCTTACTGTGTGCAGAGCACTGGACTAAGTGCTTGGGAAGTCCAAGTTGGCAGCAGTGGGCTCACAGTCTAGAAGGGGGAGACAGAGAACAAAACCAAACGTATTAACAAAATGAATAGATATGTACAAGTAAAATAAATAAATAGAGTAATAAATATGTACAAACATATACACAGATGCTGTGGGGAAGGAAAGGAGGTAAGACGGGGGGGATGGATTCGAATGGATTCCATCTTTTAAACTGTGAGCCCACTGTTGGGTAGGGACTGTCTCTATATGTTGCCAGCTTGTACTTCCCAAGCGCTTAGTACAGTGCTCTGCACACAGTAAGTACTCAATAAATACGATTGATTGATTGATGGAGAGGGGGACGAGGGGGAGAGGAAGCGCTCAATCCTATTTATTGAGCGCTTACTGTGTGCAGAGCACTTCAGAGCACTGGACTACGTGCCAAGTTGGCAACATATAGAGACGGTCCCCACCCAACAGTGGGCTCGCAGTCTAGAAAGTCCTTCATTCCATCGTATTGATTGAGCTCTTACTGTGTGCACAGCACTGTACTAAGTGCTTGGGAGAGTACAAGTTGACAATATAGAGACGGTCCCCACCCAACAGTGGGCTCACAGTCTCCTTCATTCCATCTTATTGATTGAGCGCTTACTGTGTGCACAGCACTGCCCTGAGTGCTGGGGAAAGAGAGAGACCGTCTCTGCCCACCACAGTCCCTAATAATAATAATGATGGCATTTATTAAGTGCTTACTATGTGCAAAGCACTGTTCTAATAATAATAATAATAATAATAATAATAGTGGTGGTATTTGTTAAGCACTTACTATTCATTCAGTCATATTTATTGAGCACTTACTGTGTGCAGAGCACTGTACTAAGCACTTGGGATAGTACAAGTTGGCAACATATAGAGTCGGTCCCCACCCAGCAGTGGGCTCGCAGTCTAGAAAGTCCTTCATTCCATTGTATTGATTGAGCGCTTACTGTGTGCACAGCAATGCCCTGAGCGCTGGGGAAAGAGAGACGGTCCCTGCCCACCACAGTCCCTAATAATAATGATGGCATTTGTAAAGCGCTTACTATGTGCAAAGCACTGTTCTAAGCGCTGGGGAGATTACAAGGTGATCAAGTTGTCTCACGGGGGGCTCACAGTCTTCATCCCCATTTTACAGATGAGGGAACTGAGGCACAGTGAAGTGACTTGCCCAAAGTCACATAGCTGACAACTGGCGGAGCCGGATTTGAACCCATGACCTCTGACTCCAAAGCCCGGGCTCTTTCCACTGAGCCACGCTCTAGACTGTGAGCTTGTTGTTGGGTAAGGACCGTCTCTATATGTTGCCAACTTGTACTTCCCAAGCACTTAGTACAGTGCTCTGCACACAGTAAGCGCTCAATAAATACGATTGAATGAATGAATGAATGGGCTCCCATTTGTTTGGTGGTCAGCTGCCGCCAAGGCCAGGGGAGGCCACCAGACCCTGTCTGGGATCCTTCGGGTGCTGCCAGGGGGCATCCAACGGGCACGGGAGGCCTGGAGCCTTGGGGTTGTGGGATAATAATAATGATGGCATTTATTAAGCGCTTACTATGTGCAAAGCACTGTTCTAAGCACTGGGCAGGATACACGGTGATCAGGTTGTCCCATGCGGGGCTCACAGACTTAACCCCTATTTTACAGATGAGGTAATTGAGGCACAGAGAAGTTAAGTGACTTGCCCAAAGTCACACAGCTGACAATTGGCAGAGCCGGGATTTGAATCCATGAACTCTGACTCCAAAGCCCGGGCTCTTTCCACTGAGCCACGAGCCCTTAGGGGGACAGGGGGGAGATATAGAGGCAGAAACGGAGAGCCCTTGGGGGTTGTGCAGGCCACTGCCTTCGTGTACGACCCAAGCTCGTCCTTACTCGTCACTTGAAAATGTTAAAATACTTTCTGATCCAGAAAGGTTCCCCAGAGGAAACGCTTTCTGATCCACAGACTCTCCAGGGGGAGCACGTTCTGATCCATTCATTCAGTCGTATTGATTGAGCGCTTACTGTGTGCAGAGCACTGTACTAAGCGCTTGGGAAGTACAAGTTGGCAACATATAGAGATGGTCCCTACCCGACAATGGGCTCAAAGATCCAGACAGGTTCCCCAGAGGAAATGCTTTCTGATCCAGACAGGTTCCCCAGAGGAAATGCTTTCTGATCCGGACAGGTTCCCCAGAGAAAATGCTTTCTGATCCTGACAGGTTCCCCAGAGGGAAACACTTTCTGATTCAGACAGACTCTCCAGAGGGAGCACATTCTGATCCATTCATTCAATTGTATTGATTGAGCACTTACTATGTGCAGAGCACTGTACTAAGCGCTTGGGAAGTACAGGTTGGCAACATATAGACATGGTCCTTACCCGACAATGGGCTCAGAGATCCAGACAGGTTCCCCAGAGGAAATGCTTTCTGATCCAGACAGGTTCCCCAGAGGAAACGCTTTCTGATCCAGATGCGCTCCCCAGAGGAAATGCTTTCTGATCCAGACAGGTTCCCCAGAGAAAATGCTTTCTGATCCAGACAGACTCTCCAGAGGGAGCACGTTCTGATCCATTCATTCAATCGTATTGATTGAGCGCTTACTGTGTGCAGAGCACTGTACTAAGCACTTGGGAAGTACAAGTTGGCAACATATAGAGATGATCCCTACCTGACAATGGGCTCAAAGATCCGGACAGGTTCCCCAGAGGAAATGCTTTCTGATCCAGACAGGTTCCTCAGAGGAAACGCTTTCTGATCCAGATACGCTCCCCAGAGGAAATGCTTTCTGATCCAGACAGACTCCCCAGAGGAAGCACTTTCTAATCCAGACAGGTTCCCCAGAGAATATGCTTTCTGATCCAGACAGGTTCCCCAGAGGAAACGCTTTCTGATCCATACAGACACTCCAGAGGAAAAGCTTTCTGATCCAGACAGGCTCCCCAGAGGAAGTTCTTTCTGATCTAGAAGGTCATGGGTTCTAATTCCAGCTCCACAACATGTCTGCTGTTTGACCTTGGTCAAGTCACTTTACTTCTCTGGGTCTCAGTTCCCTCAGCTGTAAAATGAAGATTGAGACTCTGAGCCCCACATGGGATAGGGACTGTGCCCAACCTGATTTGCTTGTATCCACCCTTGTGCTTAGTATGGTGTTTGACACATAGTAAGCGCTTAACGAATACCACAGTTATTATTATCATTATTAGACAGGCTCCACAGAGGAAATGCGTTCTCATCCTGAAGGCTTCCCAGTGGAGCTCAGTGGTTGCTGACCACAGTAGAAGCCCCAAACAATGCCCTCTGAACTTGGCAGTGCCTGGCATGGTCCCTTGTAGTAATAATAATAATTACGGTATGTGTTAAGTGCTTACTATGTGCCAGGCATTGTTCTAAGCGCTGGGGTAGATACAAGATATTCAGGTTGGACACAGTCCCTGTCCTACTTAGGGCTCACAGTCTTAATCTCTGTTTTCCAGATGAGGTAACTGAGGGACAGGGAAGGGTTTTGTTTTGTTGTCTGTCTCCCCCTTCTAGACTGTGAGCCTGTTGTTGGGTAGGGACCGTCTCTATATGTTGCTGACTTGTACTTCCCAAGCGCTTAGTACAGTGCTCTGCACACAGTAAGCACTCATTACGATTGAATGAATGAAAGTGACCTGCCCAAGGCCACAGAGCCGGCAAATGGTGGAGCCGAGATTAGAACCCATGACCTTCCGACTCCCAGGCCCATGTTCTATGGTAACAATAGTCTTTAGTAAGCCCTCACTGTGTACAAAGCACTGTACTAAACACTGTGACAGAAGTACAAGAATGAAATTGACTTTCTCAAGCCCCCCCCACCCAAGGAACTCCCAATCCAAGCAATGAGCGGGTGGAGGGAGCCGGCGATCAGATACCTAATGAAAGATGAAATGGAAATATAAGAGATAAGGATGATGATAAATATTAAGTGCCAAGTAACGTATTCCTTCAATAAATTCTATTGATGGTGATGCAAGAAGAGAGGTCAGAGCTTCATCAGTGTAATGCCAACCCGTTATCCAGTCAGGTCTCCTCTAGAGCTCCAGTAATGTCCCTTCATTTTTTTTTTTTAATGGCATTTGTTAACCGTTTTCTCAGTGCCAGCCACTGTACCAAGCGCTGGGGTAGTTAGAAGATAATTAGGGTGGACACAGTCCATTTCTCAAACAGTCTAAACTGGAGGGGAAGAGTACTTAATCCCCATTTTACAGATGAGTTAACTGAGGCACAGAGAAGTTAAGCGGTTTGCTGGTTCAGCTCCTTTGGCCTGCCTTCCAAGGGTAGGACTAGGCCGAGTGGGCACTCAGCACTGCTGGGCACTCGTGTGTGAGCTCCCTGGGAGGGAGGTTGACTATGGAAATCAGCGCCACTTGGGGGTGGGGGGTGTCTAGATCAATCAATAGCATTTATTGAGCGCTTACTATGTGCAGAGTACTGTACCAAGCCCTTAAAGTTTGGCTTCTGGCAACCCTCCGAAGCAGCCTGAGACATGGGTATTTTAACATACCTTCAAAAAAGTAAAAACTAAGGTCCTCTGGCCGCGCTTTAAACAGGAATGCCTCTGTTTATAATGTCCTGAGTTTCTGCTCTCCAAGAGACCTACAATAAGATTTCTTGCTGAGTATGTTATATCTACCTAAAGGTTACCAATAACTTCCATTATGTACATTTCATCTTGCACCAGTTTTACCTAAGGAAAACAATCAGAAAACAGCCATTTAACAAAAGGTTATCTGCATTCTGAATTTTGACTCCTAGACCTCAACTGGTTGGCTCAAACAAAATTGAAAATATATTAGTACTGCAGGATTATTAAACCTCAGAACCTCAAAAATTTGCAAATGAATTTTTCTTCCATTTGTCCTAAGTTTTTACAGCGTAAGAATTGCTATTTCCAGTTGTGTGTATTTACTATTGCTCTTTTTATTTGTAGCTCATCTACAACAGTTTTGCTCACTATCTGGTAACAGAGAAGGGTTACGATAAGGAATTGCTAACTCCATCTCCGGAAGGCTGGGACTTTTGGTAAGCAGTTTAATTATGAGGGGTGCATAAGGTAATTGCATTTTAGAAAACTGCGATATTCGACACACCATGAGGGAATGTTTGTTTACCCTGCCCCCTCTCTATGGATGATAACCTACTCATGTCTTAGTGCTTGATTTTCTATATCTGCAGAAGCTGTGAAATGGAAAATTATATCCAGTGTTGGTTCATCTTAAACATGAATGATATGTTATCTATCCAAACTACTAAAAATTTATGTACAGCAGAGGGTATTTTCTTACAAAGTGATACAAAAGCCCTTTGAGGTTAATTAAATGAAGTAGACCGTAGCCATGTTCTTTCTGAAATCAAACATTTAGAGTAATGTAACATTCACAGAGAGCAGTTGTGCTTCCTTGGGGTGTGTGTGGAGACCGTTTAGACCGTCTAGGTTGACAACCCAGAATATTTTGATGTTTTCCCAGTGCACACATGGTTTTGTGCAAAAGGGACCATTGACCTTCTAGAGAAAGGGCCTCAGGACAAGGGGAAGAATAATAGCTTCCCTAACATAGGAATCAGCACTCACTTCCCAACCCCCTGTGTCCCATGGGAGTGTAGTCAATAGGTACGAAGAGTTCAGCACTGGTTTCCCAACCCCCTATGAGTCATGGGAGTATTATAGATGTGTACCTAGCCAGGTCTTGCCCCCTTGCTCTCCGTTGCAACTTTTTTCTAGTCCTACAATGTAGGATTCTTTAAAATGCCAGTGCCTTCCCTGCTCTGGGCAGTCATTTCTCACACACTCTCCTGAGCTGAGTAGAAGAGCGATGTGTGAATATGCACTGATGACCACAAGAAGAAGGGTCTTTTTGGCTACAAAGATAATTTAAAAAGCAGTGTAAATACCCAAAGGCTGGGTCCCCTATAAAGTAAAATTCTATCAAGTCAGGGTCTGTTTCTTATTATTGTATTTAAGCGCTTACTATGTATCGAGAACTGTTCTAAGCATTGAAGTAGGTACGAGTAATAATAATAATGGTATTTCTTAAGTGCTTACTATGTGCCAAACCCTGTTCTAAGCCCTGGGGCAGATACAAGGTAAGCAGGTTGTCCCATGTGGGGCTCACAGTCTTAATCCCCATTTTACAGGTGAGGAAACCGAGGCCCAGAGAAGCTAGAACCCATGACCCCTGACTCCCAAACCCGTGTTCTTTCCAATAAGCCAAGCAGTCGGTCACAGTCCATGTCTCACAAGGGGGCTCACAGTCTAAGTAGGCGGGAGAACAGGCATTTTTTCGTTTAAAGCCCTAAATTCAATTAATCATATTGTTATTGAGTGCTTACTGTGTGAATAGCACCATAGTAAGCATTTGGGAGAGTACAGTGTAGCAGGGTGCGTAGCCACATTCCCTGCCCCAAACAAGCTTACAATCTAGAGGGGGAGACAGGCATTAAAATAAATTATGGATATGTACATGAACACTGTGGGACTGAAGGTGGGGTGAATGAAGGGTAAAAATACAAATGTAAAGGTGACGCAGATGGGAGAGAGTGGAGGGGAAATGAGGGTGCAGTCAAGGAAGGCCTCTTGGAGGAAGTGTGATTTTAATAAGGCTTTGAAGGTGGGGAGAGTGGTGTGCTGTTGATTATGAAGCGGGAGAGATTTACAGGCCGAAGGTAGGACGTGCACGAGGGGTTGGTGATGAGAGAGACGAGAACGAGGTACATTGAGTAGATCGGTAGTAGAGTAGCAAAGTGAGTGTGTTGGCTTGTAGTAGGAAAGCAGCGAGTTAAGGTGGTGGGTGTGGGGTGGGTGGAGGTAGATGGGCAACCATTGGAGATTCTGAGGAGTAGGGAAACACGGACTGAACATTTTGGTACAAAAAATATGGGCAGTTGAGTAAAATAGGGATGGAGTAGGGAGAGATAGGAGGCAGGGAGGTCAGCAAGGAGGCTGATGCAGTAGTCAAGGAAGGATAGGATAAAGATCACCATAGAGCAGTTTGGATGGAGAAGAAAGGGTGAATTTTAGCAATGTTGTGAAGGTAAAACTGGCATGATTTTGTCAGATTGAATAATTAGGTTGATTGAGGGAGATGATTTGAAGATAATACCAAGGTTATGGGTTTGTGAGAAAGGGAGAGTGGTGGTGCTGTCTACAGTTGGATTGCACTTGGATTTGCACCCTTTATTCACCCCTCCCTCAACCCCACGAAACTTATGTACATATCCATAATGTATTTATATTAATGTCTGTCTCCCCCTCTAGACTGTAAGTTCATTGTGGACAGGGAGCACATTCACCAACTCTGTTATGCTGTACTCTCCCAAGTGCTTAATACAGTGCTCTGTGCACAGTCAGCACTTGGTAAATGCAGTTGATTGATTGATAGATGCAGCGATGGGAAAGTAGTGGAAGGACAGGGTTTCTGTGGGAAGATGAGGACTTCTGTTTTGCACTCGGTAAATGTCAGTGGGGCATTTCTACTTGGACATCCTGAAAGAAGGAGGAAATACAAGAATGCGGAGGAGAAAGACCAGAGCTAGAGATGTAGATTTGGGTATCATCCGCTTAGAGGTGGTAGTTGTAGACATGGAAGTGAATGAGTTCTCCAAGGAAGTGGGAGTAGGTGGAGAATAGAAGGGGTCCCAGAACTGAATCTTGAGGGACTCCCACAGTTAGAGGGTAGGATGCAGAGGAGAAGCCTGTGAAAGAGATGGAGAATGAATGGCTAGAGAATGGCTAAATACGATTGATAGAGAGTTAGGAGAAGAACCAGGAGAAAACAGTGTTGATGAAGCCAAGTTTGGATAATGTTTCCAGGAGGAGGGGTGGTCCACAGTGATGAAGACAGCTGAGAGGTTGAGAAGGGTTATGCGTTAAAGGTCGTTGGATTTGGCAAGCAGGAGATGACTGGTGACTTTTGAAAGGGTAGTTTTCTATGGAAGGAAGGGGGCAGAAGCCAGATTTGTGATTGAAGGTGGGGGGATGGGGGAGGGAATGGAGGGCGAGAGGAGGAGAAGTGGAAGAGAGAATTGGAGGAGAGGAAGTGGAGACTGTGGGTGTAGACAACTCGCTCTAGGAGATTGGAGAAGAACAGTAGTAGGAAGATGGGATGATAACTGGATGAGCTGTGGGGTCAAGGGAGGGTTTTTTAGGATAGAGGATACATGAGCGCGTTTGAAAACCACTAGAGAGTGAACAGTTGAAGATGGCAGTCAGGAAAGGTGTTAGGGAGGGAAGCAGGGGTGGTGTTTCCCCCCAAGGGCGGCAGATGGGAAACCATGGGGGACATCTTGCTTTCAGGCAGCCACTCGAGACCCGAAAACCCTGATGCTGCGGTTGTTCGGGGCCAGAAGGTCCTGGAAGAAGAAGCCACAACCGTTATCACAGGCACCACTCAGATGGGAATATGGGTGAGACCCAAGTCCACATCCCTGAGCTGGGTCTTGCTCTTAGTGGTATAGACATAGATCATGGGTGATCTGTGGCCTGGAGTCAGTAGTAAGCAGGGAGATTCATTCATTCATTCTTTCAATTGTATTTAATAAGTACTTACTGTGTGCAGAGCACTGTACTAAGTGCTTGGGAAAGTATAATGCAGCAATAAAGAGTGACAATCCCTGCCCACACAAGCTCACAGTCTCGAGAGGGGGAGACAGTTATCAATACAAATAAACAATCATCGATATAAATAAAATTAGAGATATATACGTAAGTTCTATGGAGCAGGGAGGGGGGAAGAGCAAAGGGAGCAAGTCTGGGTGATGCAGAAGGGAGTGGGTGATGAGGAAAAGTGGGGCTTAGTCTGGGAAGGCCTCTTGGTGGAGATGGGCCTTCAGTCAGACCTTGAATGGAGAGAGATTAATTGTCTAGCAGGTCTGAGGAGGGAGGGCATTCCAGGTCAGAGGTAGGGTGTGGGTTATGGTCGGCGGAGAGATGGGTGTGCGGGCAGGGCTGTAGAAGGAGAGAAGTGAGGTGAGGTAGGAGGAAGCAAGGTGATGGAGAGCTTTAGAGCCAACGGTGAGGAGTTTTTGTTTGATACAGAGGTGGATAGGCAACCACTGGTGATTTTTGAGGAGGAGGGTGACATTCCTGAACGTTTCTGTAGAAAGATGATCTGGGCAGCAGAGCGAAGTATGGAATAGAGCGGGGAGAGGCAAGAGGTTGGGAGGTCAGCAAGGAGGCTGATGCAGTAGTCAAGGTGGGATAGGACAAGTGATTGTATTAACATGGTAGCAGTTCGGATGGAGAGGAAAACGGCAGATTTTAAAGATGGTGTGAAGGTGGGACCAACAGGATTTGGTGAGGAATTGAATATGTGGGTTGAATGAGAGAGAGGAGTCAAGGATAACACCAGGGTTATGGGCTTGTGAGACTGGAAGGATGGCGGTGCTGTCTACAATGATGGGAAAGTCCAGGAGAGGAAAGGGTTTGGGTGGAAAGATAAGAAGCTCTTTTTGGGCATGTTAAGGTTGAGGTGACAGGAGGACATCCAAGTAGAGATGTCTTGAAGGCAGGCAGAGATGTGAGCCTGGAGACAGGGAGAGAGATCGGGGAGGAGATGTAGAAGGGAAGGATCTTGTGAGGGCATGCTTTGTGGTCCTCTCACTGCCATGGGCCTCAGAAAAAGTGCACTGAAAGGTAAGAGTGAGGCTCTGATCAGCTAATTTTTTATGACATTTAAGTTCTTACTACGTGCCAGGCACTAATAATAAGAATAATAATACTAGTACTCGTTAAGCGCTTACTGTGTGCCATGCAGTGTACTAAGCACTGGGGTAGATACAAACTAATCAGGTTAGACACAGTCCATTTCCCACATAGGGCTCACAGCCTTAATCTCTATTCGTACAGATGAGATAACTGAGGCACAGAGAAGTTGTGACCTGCCCAAGATAATCCAGCAGATAAGTGGCTGAGTGGGAATTAGAACACAGGTCCTTCTGACGCTCAAGCCCATGCTGTATCCATTAGGCCATGCTACTTCTCTCTGCATAGGGTAAATATAACATAATTGGTTGGACGCAGTCCCTGTCCCATCAAGGGCTCACAGTTTAATCACCATTTTGCAGATAAAGTTGAATAGTGCCTCAGCTTCCTTGTTGACCTCCCTGCCTCTCCCTGCTCCGGTTCATAGTTCACTCATCTTCCCGAATTGTTTTTCTACAAAAATATTCAGTCTGTTTTCCTGCTTCTCCAAAACCCCCAATGGTTGGCCATTAAACAGAAACTCTTTACCATCAGCTTTAAATCACTCAGTCACCTTGCCCACTCTTACCTCAACTCCCTGATTTCCTGCTACAGCCCAGTCCACATAATTCATTCCTCTAATGCCACCCTACTTACTGTACCACAGTCTCATCTATCTCACCTCCAACCTCTCACCCATGTCTTGCCTATGGCCTGGAGCAGCCTCCCTCTTCACATCCGACAGATGATAGCTCTCCCCAACTTCAAAGCTTCATTGAAGGCTCGTCTCCTCCAAGAGGCCTTCCCTGACCGGGACCTCATTTCCTCTTCTGCCACTGTCTTCTGCATCACCCTCGCACTTGGATTTGCATCCTTTAGTCACCCTTCTCTCAGCCCCACAGCACTAATGTACATATCCCTCTTGTCTTATGCAGTTGTCGTTTAATAATAATAATAATAATAATAATAATGGCATTTGTTAAGCACTTATTATGTGTCAAGCACCGTTCTAAGCGCTGGGATAGATGCAAAGTAATCAGGTTGTCCCATGTGGGACTCACAGTCTTAATTCCCCTTTTACAGATGAGGTAACTGAGGCACAGAGTTGTTAAGTGACTTGCCCTAAGTCACACAGCTGATAAGTGGCAGAGCAGGGATTTGAACCCATGACCTCTGGCTCCCAAACCCATGTTCTTTCCACTAAGCCATGACACCACGGATACATCTCTCCCAGAACTCTCCATCTGCAATTGTTCTGTTAGTGTATCCTTAGAGTTTTCTTGGTAAAAATACAGAAGTGGTTTACCACTGCCTCCTTCTGCGTAGTAAACTTGAGTCTCCCCCCTCGACTCTCTCCTGTGCCGCTGCTGCCCAGCAGGGGTGAGTTTTGACTGGTAGCAGATTGCCTTCAGTTCGCTAGTCAGTGCCCAAGCTAGGAATGGAATGGGTAGGCCTCTGCTCCACTCTTCTTCCCGTAGACGAGACCTGTAGAGATCTGGAAACTCCAGGTGTGACCCTAAGAGGGAAATGTATCTGTAGTTTATTCATTTGTATTAATGTCTGTTTCCCCCTCTACTCTGTAAGTCCACTGTGTGCAGGGAACAGTGTCTACCAACTGTGTTATCTGGTACTCTTCCAAGTGCTTAGTACATGCTCTGCAAACAATAAGCACTCAATAAGTATGATTGATTGACTGATAAGGTAACCAAGGCACAGAGAAGTTAAGCACTTTGCCAAGGTCACACAAAGCTGACAAGTGGTGGAACCGAGATTGGGCCTCTGGCTCCCAGGCCTGGGCTCTTTCCACTAGGTCACAGTGCTCTTTAATTGGTGAAAAAACATCACCATACAGCTCTCTGTCCTTCTTTGATAAAGGAAATGTCTAAAGGAACATTTATTCATTCATTCAATCATATTTATGGAGTGCTTACTGTGTGCAGAACACTGTACTAAGCGCTTGGGAAGTACAAGTAGGCAACATCTAGAGACTGTCTCTATCCAACATCGGGCTCACAGTCTAGAAGGGGGAGACAGGCAACAAAACATGTAGACAGGTGTCAAAATTGTCAGAGCAAATAGAGTTATAGCTATATGCACATCATTAACAAAATAAATAGAGTAGTAAATATGACCTTGGGTAAGTCACTTAATTTCTTTTGTCTCAGTTTCCTCCACTGTGAAATGGGGATTCTATCCCTGTCATTAATAATAACAATAATGATTGTGGCATTCATTAAGTGCTTACTATGTACCAGGCACTGTACCAAGCGCTGGGGTAGATATAAGCAAATTGGGTTGGATGCAGTCCCTGTCCCACGTGGAACTCACAGTCTCAACCCCAATTTTACAGATGAGGGAACTGAGGCCCAGAGAAGTGAAGTGATTTACCCAAGGTTACATAGCGGATAAGTACTTTTGGTCCCACACTGAACCTGATATTGTATCTACCCCAAAGGTTAGTACAGTGCTTGGCACATTATTATCATGGTATTTGTTAAGTGCTGGAGCACATACAAATTAATCAGATTAGACACAGTCCCTGTCCCATAGGAGACTCATAGTCTAAGTAAAATGGGGGACGACTTTAAATCCCCATTTTACAGTTGAGGAAACTTTGGCACCAAACAGTTCAGTGACTTGCCCAAGGTCACACAGCAAGCAACTGCTAGAGCCGGGCTGAGAACCCCCAGCCCCGTGCTCTTTCCACTAGGCCACCCTGCTTGTTTTTTGTCGGCCTCTCTCTCTGGACTCCTGAGGCCAGGGGTCATCTCAATTCTAATGATCTCCCCAAATGCTTAATACAGTGCTCAGGACACAGCAGGCACTCAGCCAATACCACGGACTGGAATTGTACGTGCTGACCAGATACTACAATGATGTTTGTTACTAGGTGTTATCGTTACTATTTGTGTATAGTACCGTGTTGTCTCCCCCGTTAGAATTTCAGCTTGTCGTGGGCTGGTAGCACATCTACCAACTCTGTTCTACTGTACTCTTCCGAGCGCTTAGTCCGGTGCTCTGCACACAGTAAGTGCTCAATAAATACCACTGGTCGATTAGGTGACTTTCCTGGGGTGACCGGAGCGGGAAGGCCAGCGGGACAGTCAGCCACTGGCTACCCAGGTGCTGAGATTTCGAGGAGACTCGCCTCTCGGCCACACTTCTCTGTTCAGGTTGGCAGAGTGGCACGGAGGGGGCTGTGCGGGGGAGGAGGGAATGGGGGAGGCCTCAGCCCCATCTCTTTGCCTACGGAAACCCGATCGTGGCCACCTGCGTGGGTGGGAATCACCCTAGGGTTATCAGGGAAGGCCTCTTGGAGGGGGTGTGACTGCAGGCTCTTGAAGATGGGGAGAGCAAGGCACTGTGAGTGGCTTGACTTGAGAGGAACCAAGGGTGTGAGCTGGGGTGGAATGGGAGAGGGGAGTGGATGGGTAGGAAGGAGAAGGCTGATTAAGCCAATGTTCAGGGTTTTCTGCTTGGTGTGAAGAGGCATGTGTGGTCTCCCCCTCCCCCCCCCTTTTTTCTAAAAGAAAAAGCAGGTATTTGTTATACACTTACTGTGTGTCAGGCAGCTTTCTAAGGGTTGGGGTAGATACAAATTAATCAGGTTGGACACAGTCCCTGTCCCACATGGGGCTCACATTTTTAATCCACATTTTACAGATGAGAAGTGAAGTGAAGCAACTCGCCCGAGGTCACACAGCAGACCAGTGGTGGAGCCGACATTAGAACCCAGGTCCTTCTGATTCTCAGGGTTGGGCTGTATCCAACAGGCCACACCACTCGTCAATGGTAGTTTTTGAGGAGCGGGGAGATGTGTGCAAAACGTTCTAGGAAATCCAGGGAGCAGAATAAAGGTTGGGTTGGAGCAGGGATTGAGGTGAGGAGGTCAGTGAGGAGGCTGATGCAGTAATCAAGGTGAGAGTGGATAAGTGCTTAGAGCAGTGTGATGGCAGGTGGGATGCCCTACTTCATTCCCCTCCCCACAGCACTTGTATATATTTGTACAGGGGATTTAATGGCCCATTCAAACTGAAATAGCTACATTTTCAATAGCCTTTAAGTCCTTGAGAATGAAGTCATGTCATTCTAGAATTATCATCTGTTAGGCTTTAGTCTCAAAAATGGCTTTTGGAGCTGAAGGTGAGTGTGGTAATTAAAACACTTTTTACCGAGGCTCACCATTTATGTCTCTGGAAACTGAATTAGAAAACATTTTCCTAGTGACTAGAACTTAAACTGAGACTTTGCCTGGATGTGTTGGTAATGAGCTATTATTTTTCCCCTGCTGAGTCTTTAATCAATTAATCAGTAGTATTTATTGAGCACTTAATATGTGCAGAGCATTGTACTAAACTCTTGGGAGAGTACAGTAAAACAGAGTTTCTCACCATCAGTTCATCAGGAAAAGACAGAAATTCACTTGTTTTTTAATCACAAAATCCTTGACTAGACCATCTAGACCAATACCTTTTACAATCAAGAAACTGAGGTAGTTTTCAGTGGGAAACTCCATGTTACAAGGAGCCCGTGAACAGATGTAAAAGGCCTATTTCCCAAGGTCTCTCGAATTCCTTATAATGAAAACCCTTGCCATTTCTGGTCTCAATCAATCAGTGGTATTCATTGCACATTTACTGTGTGCAGAACATTATTCTAAATATTTAGGGGAGTACAATAGAGTATGTAGACACAAACCCTGCCTTCAGAGAGCTCAATCAATTAATCGTATTTTTTATGGTATTAGTTAAGTGCTCACTGTGCGCCAAGGCACGGTACTAAACGCTGTCATAGTTACAAACTAATCAGGTTGGACACAGTCGTAATCTCCATTTTACAGATGAGGAAACTGAGGCACAGAGAAGCTAAGTAACTGGCCCAAGGTCACATAGCAGGCAAGTGGCGAAGCTGAGATTAGAGCCCAGGTCCTCTAACTCCTAGGCCTGTGCTTTAATCACTAGGCAACCCTGCTTTATTGAGCACCTACTGTGTTCAGAGCACTATACTAGGCACTTTGGAGAGAACAGAATAACAGAGTTGGTAGATATGTTCCCTACCCGCAAAGAGTTTATAATCTAGAAATTACAGTTTACAACTAACAAGGGAGACAGACATAAAATTACAGTTAGGGGAGACATCGGATTATAAGGATAAATAAATATGTGCTTTTGAGAGGGGGTGAGTATCTAAATGATGATGATGATGATGGCATTTGGTAAGGGCTTACTATGTGCAAAGTACTGTTCTAAGCTCTGGGGGGATACAAGGTGATCAAGTTGTCCCACGTGGGGCTCACAGTCTTAATCCCCATTTTACAGATGAGGTAACTGAGGCTCAGAGAAGTTAAGTGACTTGCCCAAGGTCACACAGCATACATGTGGCGGAGCCGGGATTTGAACCAATGACCTCTGACTCCAAAGCCTGTGCTTATTCCACTGAGCCACACTGCTTCTCTAAATGCTTAAGGATTATCTGCCTAGGGTGCTTAGAACTCTTTTCCCTGTTTAATTTTTGGCTCTAGGACAGAAACGTTGGCTTCAGTTCTTCCCTGCCTCCTACTGCTCTCTTTGAAATATTGAGCTTCTAAACATTGTATTTGGCGTGCTTTTACAGACTGTCCACTGTGACCCTAACTTCCAAAAGAGTTTTTTAATGTAACTTGAACCAAAGCAAGTTCCCAGGAGCATAGAAAGGAGTTTGGGCAAGAATTCAAAAGGAAAAACCTCAACTGTGGGTGGTTTTCAAAAATGTCTGAAGTTTGGGGGGAGAGAGAGGGGTTGTTGTTTTTTATTGTGGGGTTTAAAAAAAAAAAACAATTGGACCAGATTCTGTCTTCTTCTTGACTCGCAGATTCCTCACCTGCAGTACGTAGCAGGTGAGGAATAAATAGATATATTAAATATATATTATATATATTATAGCAATACATAAATGAGTAAACAAGATTCATTGATCATCAGGCTGCTCAGCAGCTGAGGGAATGAGGTACACTGACTTACTAATTTACCCAGTACTTTTCACTGAGCTTCCCTTTCCTTAGCCTCATGTTTGGGTGATTTGATTCATTGGTGGGTAGCCCCACTTTCCAAAGTTGCAAGACAGAACACCCCACCACTTTAGTGGGGTACATAATCGGAGAACAGGTCTGCCTCAGTAACTTAATCTTTGTGCCTTTCAGTTGTAAGGGCCTGGTGCTAGATCTCGAAGATGGGAACTTCCTCAAACTCGCCGATGATGGAACCATTCTGAGGTAATGAGAATGAAGTTCATTTGAGTCAACAAGGCCACCATTTCCTGGGCTCCTTTCTATTTACCCACCATCACACTTCTTGTGAAGTAAAATGGCAACGCCATCTATCACTTTGATAACTGGAAGGGCAAAACTCTGACAGCTTTGTGAAGGTGGAGGAGGATCTCAGACAATTGGCCCAACTCCAACTTCACGCCAGTTCTGCAGAATCTACTGGGAGTTGTGACTTAAAAATTGCAAGATGAAGTGGAAGCATCTTCTTCATCTATTACTACCCAAACAGATAATGCTTCACAGCCTTAGCCAGGGGCTTGCCCTCTGAATCTTGGATTTCTGAGTCTTCTCCCTGGATCCTCACTACCACCCAGAGAGGATTGGAAGGTCTTCTCTCTGTCTAGAGTGTCTATGACACTTTTCTTTGCACATAGTAAGCGCTCAAAAAATACGATTGAATGAATGGCTGAACTCAGGAGTTTTTCAATAATAATAATAATAATAATAATAATGATGATGGCATTTGTTAAGCGCTTACTATGTGCAAAGCACTGTTCTAAGCGCTGGGGGGATACAAGGTGATGAAGTTGTCCCACGCGGTGCTCACAGTCTTCATCCCCATTTGACAGATGAGGGAACTGAGGCTCAGAGGACTTGCCCGAGGTCACACAGCAGGCGTGTGGCGGAGCCGGGATTCGAACCCACGACCTCTGACTCCAAAGCCCGTGCTCTTTCCACTGAGCCACACAATCAGTGTGAGATTCCAGTCTCCATTTTCCTCACGGAGACCAATTTGATTGCGTTAGTACCGTCACATTGATTTGATGCAGGTTGCTGGTACAACTGCTTTGGGAATGAATGTAGCTGGATCTGGGGCAGCGCTCTCCACTTGGACAAGTAGAAAGAGAGTAGGAAGCAGGAGGTGGAGGTGTGATCTTAGCTCAGATGTCTAATCATCCTCTCGAGCCATTGCTGCTCTCATGATATCTTCGAATGTTCAAGTACCCTTTGGCCTGTGGTGCCATACAACAGATTAGTAGATACGCCCCCCTGCCCATAGCAAGTTTACAGTCTAGAGGCTTAGAGAGCATTCATTCATAACTTCCCCCCGAATACATCTTCTATTTCAGTTCAATGCCAAAGTAATTCTGGTGTCTTGACTACCGCCTCCTCTACATTTTCTTTTTCTTTCCTACAAGGTCCCTATTAAACATTTGCCTGTCTTTTTCACTTTTACCTTCCTGCTCAGTATTATAGCCAAGGACCTGTACATATTTATACATATTTCTCCCCCCTTCTAGACTGTAAGCCCGTTGTGGGCAGGGATTGTCTCTCTTTATTGCTGAATGGTACTTTCTAAGCGCTCAGTACAGTGCTCTGCACACAGTAAGCCTTCAATAAATATGACTGAATGAATACCAGGCCATATTCCCTTCCAGTGCTTATCACCGACACTGTCCCTGCCCTGTAGAATCTTCCCAGACAAGAGAGATGGCGATGACCCTAAGACATTCAGATTTTGAAGCAATTTCTATACTGGGTGCAGACAAAGGGCACGGTACATTCTGAGAGGTGACCTTGAAGGTGTGATTCTTGAGAATTGTGTGGTGTTGCCTCCTTTTTTCCAACTAGTCTAGCGAGACTTCATGGAGGAAGTGGATTTTCTGGAAAGGTTTGGTTCCAGGGAAAGAGAGAGTTTTGTGAGTTGGGGGCCCCAGGCCTCAGTTCTGGAGCAGATGAGCACTGCCCCCCGTGCCCCCCAAGAGAGCAATGTTGGGAGCATTTGGGTGGGGCTGTTGGGGCAGACTGAGTGGGAGGGGACTCCAAAACTGCCCCCCCTCTGACATTCTTCCCACCATAGAGGGTAGAGATAAGGAGAAAGGGCGACGGCGCCATTGGTTTAGGGGATTATTCGGAATATCTATTCATTCATTCATTCAATCGTATTTATTGTGCACTTACTGTGTGCAGAGCACTGTACTGAGTGCTTGGAAAGTACCATTTGGCAACAGAGACCATCCCTACCCAACAACAGGCTTACAGTCTAGAAGGGGGGAGACAGACAACAAAACAAAGGAAGTAGACAGACATCAATAGCATCAATATAAATGGAATTATAGATCTATACACATCATTAAGAAAATAAATAGAATAATAAATATGTACATATATACACAAGTGCTGCAGGGTGGGGAGGGGGGTAGAGCAGAGGGAGGGAGTAGGGACTGTGTGGCCTCCTGAAAAAAATACAGGCCCAGGAGTCAGAGGATCCTGGTTCTAATCCCGGCTCCATCAGTTGCCTGCTGGGGTCACCCATCCATCTCGTGTGCAGAGCACTGGACTAGAGAAGCAGCGTGTCACAGTGGAAGGAGCCCAGGACTGGGAGTCAGAGGTCATGGGTTCTAATTCCAACTCCTCTTTTGGGTGACTCTGGGCAAGTCACTTCTCTGGGCCACAGTTCCTTCATCCAGCAACGGGCTCACGGTGGCAGAGCACTGTGCTAAGCGTTGGGGAGGGGTCCCCATAACCTGCCTTTTCCACTTGTAGCCTTTGAAAGAGCCAGGGGCCGCCAAACGGTTGAGGAACCCAGCTGTGCCTCTTCTCAGTAAGGAAGCCAGTGGCTTAGGCCAGAACTTGGCTCACCATCTCATTCAGATCTAATACCTTCTGCAAACTTCAGCCCATAGCAGTGAGTGCTCCCTAGCAGCAGCTGCTGTCGGTATTTTCTTAGTGCCCACTAGGTACAGAGCGCTGTAGAGGATACTTGAGAGCATGCGAAACTGGAGGACACAGTCCTTGCCTTTAAGCTTGTCATTTGTCATCCAGTATGTGCCACGGGACATTAAGCTGTATTGATATTACAGTCCTATGGACTGTAAGCTCATTGTGGGCAGGGAACATGTCTACCTACTCTGGACACAGTAAGCACCTGATAAATAGCATTGATTGATTGACATTACATATATATGAATTTTCTTCTCAAATCAGGGCAAGCCATGGAACTAAGATGATGACTTCCGAAGAGCTCCAGGACGTGTACGAAAAGAGAAAGTGGAAGCATTTTAAATCGGATAGTGAAATGGCCTGCCGCTCCGGTATGATATAGATATTACTGTGTTACCAAAATTGGGGGAGGGAGAGTGGCTCATTTGCCTTGGGCTCAATTCTGTCTCTGTTGCCCATGTTTTCAGGACCTAGGATGTGGGGACAGCCAGGCTGTGATGACAGCAGCATTATCTTGTGATTAGAGCACAGGTTTGGGATTCAGAAGAACTGGGTTCTAATTTTGGCTCTGCTACTTGCCTGCTGTGTAACCTTGGGCAAGTCACTTTTCTGCATCTCAGTGTCCTCATCTGCAAAATGGGGATGCAATACCCGTTCTCTCTCCCTCTTAGATTGTGAGCCCCTTGTGAGATAGGAACTGTGTTTGATCTGATTACCCAGTATCTGCTCCATTATCTACCACGGTTCTTGTCACGCAGTTAACCCTTAAAAAAATAGCACATTTTTATCATTATTTAGTGCGACTCAACCGCAAGGGGCTCAGGACAGCTTAGCAGAAGAGTTGAAAGCTGCTTCATTTTTTTTCTCTGGTTTCAGTTTGGCTTTTAAAGCACAGCCCAACTTCCCCTTCCTGTAACATACTCTGGGACAGAAGGGGCCGATGAAACCGCAGTGCCAGACCCCTTTGGTTTCAGTTGTCTCAAGGCTTAGCAGTGTTTTCTTCTGCTCTATCTCCATTACTCCCCTTGGGACTTGGTTGGAGTTTCTGCCCCTGCATTCTTCTCCTCTTCCTTCTCCCCACCTCTGCATGGCACAACCAGCCTCTGTCTCTTCGTCTCTCTCTCTCTCCAATTCTCCCATCTTCCCTCATATCAACAATGTCAAAATTATCTATAGTAAGGCTTCCTCCACCTTCATACCCAACAGAGCACTACTCCCCCATCTTCAAAGTCCTACTAAAATCACATCTCCCCCCAGAAGCCTTCACTGACTAACTTCATCTCCCCACCCTATTTACCCTCCTTCTTGTGTCCTCTATCCATTAAAGTCCATATCCCCAATCATTTTGATATTGGCCCCTCCCCGACAGCATCCATGTGCCTACCTAACCCTACCTGTGATTTGTATGAATGCCTGTCTCCCCCAGTAGATTAAAAGTTTCTTAAGGGTCTACCAACTCTATTATGCTCCCTTAACCACTTTGTATGGTGCTGTACACACCATAAGCGCTCAGAAAATACTGTTGATTGATTGAATGCCAAGATGGGTTTGTTTATGAAAGCCAGAACAGTTGGTACAGATGAAATTAAAATCAGAGGTCCAGGATGCCGCAGGACGTTATCTTCAACGACAGTGCATGCTGGGCATTTGGGCGGGTTTTGATTTTCTCTACTGATTGAACGATTCTTTGTGGAATCAAGCCACCATGCTTCCAATCCCAGAATTTTCTGAATGTTATTTGAATGGAACTCCTCCAGAATTTGGGGGAGAGATGGATTCAGGCGACATAGCACACTTGAATGAATCATTAACCCAGTCTGGTCAGGATTCATGGACTTGGGTCATCTTTGAGGCCTCCCAGGTTGTCTTGAAGGCTGGGGAGGTGTTTTTTTTCTATTAGAGAATACATGGGTATCTGGAAGTTGTTACATTTACTCTGATTCTTGCTGCCCTTCCATCCTCTTTGCCTTTGCCACCTTTTGAGGATGGGTGTGTCAGAAAGTAGGGGTCCTCCAGAGAAATGGAAGGGAAGAGTGGAACTTTGCCCAGTGGTTGATATATAGAGTTCTCTCCATTCAAGCCAGCCAGTGAGAATCAATCAATCATATTTATTGAGCACATACTATATTCAGAGCACTGTACCAAGCGCTTGGGAGAGTGCAATAAAACAGTTGGTAGGCCCATTCCTTGCCCACAGAAGCCTTGGACTCGTGGAAGTGGAGGGTGGTTTTTGTATTTATTCCAGAGAGACTGTTGTTCAATTTAAGACATGAGCTGTCATCCAGTCAGTAAGTCAATCATCCCCTAGACTGTAAGCTTGTTGTGGGAGGGAACATGTCTACCCACTCTTATATTGTTATATTGTACTCTCCCAGGCTCTTAGGGTAGTGCTCTGTGACAGTGTTACATAAATATGATTGTTTGATTTATTAATTGGTGTTTATTGATCATCTCTTAAGCATGAGGCACTGTACTAAGACCTTGGGAGAGTACATCAGAACCAAATACATTTCCCTACCCTTGAGAAGTTTACAGTCCATTTGTTTCCTCGGGATATAGGGATAAGGAGAAAATAAGGATATAACAGATAGCACCACAAATATATCAGTATAAAATATCTAAATAAATAAATAAATGAAAGAATAACTATTCTTGTGCAGTGTCAAGCACTGTATTAAGCATTGGGAAAGATACAAATTATCATGTTGGCCACAGTCCCTGTTCAATGTGGGGTTCACAGTCTAAGTAGGAAGGAGCACAGGTATTGATTCCTCATTTTGCAGATGAGGAAACTGAAGCCCAGAGAAGTTGTGACTTTTTCCAAGGTCACCTGGCAGGCAATATTATTGTCATAGTATTTATTGCACACATACGTGCTAAACATTTTACTAATTAAACATATAAATCAATATAGAAATACAAAAAGATGTTATCATTATGGCATTTATTGTGCCCTAATTTTGTGCCAAAAATGGTTTACTGCTGGGGTAGATAGAAGAAAGACCATTCAGACATAGTCCCCGTCCTGTACAGGTTTCATAGTCTAAGGAGGAGGAGAGCAGATATCTTACCCCTGTTTTACAGCTGGGGAAACAGAGACCCAGAGTGGTTAAGCGACTTGCCCTAGATCATCCGTCAGACATTATTATTGTCATGGTATTTATTACGCATTAACTAGCCAAACATTTTGCTAATTGAATATATAAATCAATATATAACTACAAGAAGATATTATTATTATGAAATTTATTATGCAGTTATTTTGTGCCCTCAAACTGGTTTACTGCTAAGATAGAAGAAATACAGATCTCTCTTCTAAGCCCTACAGTCCTCATAATCTAAGAGGGAAGAAAGCTAATATCTTACCCCCATTCTACAAATGGAGAAACAGAGGTCCAAGATCCCCCAACAGGCTATGATAGAATTAGGTTGAGAAAGTGGGTTTCCTGACTCCCAACCACCATGCTCTTTCTACTAGCCCACCCTTCCTCCCAGTGAAGAGTTACGCTCTTCATCTGGCTGATATCTACTCTCAGGAGCTCCCTTGTCACTGATCCTGAAACCGCAGGATTTCTACTCAGGTAGAGGCCACCTCTCAGGGTTGCATCTAGAGAGTTCCCAGTACTCTACCAGTTTCAACTCTGGGAGGGAGAGCCAAGCAGAGGGATACCCATTCCATTCCTAGCTTGGGCAATGGCTAACAAGTGGAAGGCAATCTGCTACAAGTCAAAATTTACTTATGCTGGGCAGCAGAGGCATGAGAGAAAGTCGAGGGTGGAAACTCAGGCTTACTGCGTGGAAGGAGGCAATGGTAAACCACTTCTGTATTCTGAAAACTGTCCGGATACGCTACCAGAGCGATTGCAGATGGAGGTGGGGCGTTCTGGGAGAGATTTGTCCATGGCATCGCTATGAGTCGGACACGACTCAACAGCATAAGACAACAAGAAAAGGAGCCTCCAGGCTATGCCTGCATTCTTTTTTTTTTTGCTTGTGTGTGTATGTGTGTGCTGGGTTTTTTTTAAGGGCTATGTGCCAGTTACTGTACTAAGCGCTAGGATAGCTTCAAACTGATCGGGTTGGACAAAGTCCATGTCCCATATGAGGCTCATAATATTAATCCCCATTTTACAGATGAGGCATAGAGAAATGAAGTGACTTGCTCACATCAGATGAGTGGTAGAGCCGGGATTAGAACCCAAGTCCTTATGACTGGGTGGTGGTCCCTGTATTTGATGGAAGCCTTAAGAGCTAGTTCCCGCCTCCAAGTGTACCAGTGCCACGAAATGAGCCTATCCCGTCATCTGGCATCTGCCTGGTCAATTTGGTCTCCATTTTCGCATGCTGCCTTGCAAGCTACAAAGCCCTCCCACCCCACCGCCTCATTAACGAGAGACCTTGGTTAGCCCCATGCCCTCCCAGAGCACACTCCCTGTGCTCCACTCAGGATACAGTGCTAGAGGGATCCTTGAAATTCAACGGCTTTTCCCTTCCCATGTGCAGGCAATTGGTGGTGGCTCAGGCCACCGAGGATAGTCACGTGGCGGGGTAGGTGGACGTGACCTCTCCGCCTTCCGCAGCCTCCCATCCCGGGGCACCGGGCCCAATCAGGCAGCTCTCAGGAGAGCGGGACAGAAAGGAGGTAATCCCTTCCCATGTGGCTCCTGCTTCGTGTGTGACTACCGCTAATGCTTCTCCAGGCCAGAGGCACTGTAGTGTAGAAACCATGACTAACAATCAGAGCTTTTAACATCCAGCAGGCAGTGGCGATCGGTGCGTTACCTTGTTGTTTTCTACCCGCCTTGCAATTGCTTCCTGTTGGAAAAGCGACTCAGTAGCATCATTAGTCACATTTTGGGGTGGGGGCTCAGGGTCTAGGAAAGCACCTCTTTGTGTTTTTTAATTTAAAAAATCATCTTATTTTTGTTTCACTAGCTCAATATTATTTTTATGACAACTACTTTGACCTGCCAGGATCCCTTCTTTGTGCAAAGCTTGTGGACTGCTTGACCAGGGTAAGTGCACTATTGCTTTGTTTTGGCATAGGCTATATTTGATGAGAAATGTGAGTCGTGGTAATGATATCTAGCAATGTTCTTAGCTAGAAATATTCTTAGCTAGCAATGTTCTCAGTGTTTGCAGGAGGGGGCAGAAGAGGCTTTCATAAGATTGCAGAGCAAACTACCAGATTTTTCTTTCCTTTCTTTTTTTTTTTTTCCTGAATTGTGGTGTTTGTAAAGTGCTTCCTATGTGTCAGGCACCGTACTAAGCTCTGGGGTAGATGCAAGCCAATCAGGTTGGAACCAGTCCATGTTCTACAGAGGACTCACAGTCTTAATTCCTGTTTTACACTCTCCCTCAGTTAGATGAGAGAAGCAGCGTGGCTCAGTGGAAAGAGCCCAGGCTTTGGAGTCAGAAGTCATGGGTTCAAACCCCAGCTCCGCCAGTTGTCATCTGTGTGACTTTGGGCAAGTCACTTCACTTCTCTGTGCCTCAGTTACCTCAGTTACCTCATTTGTAAAATGGGGATGAAGACCGTGAGCCCCCTATGGGACAACCTTATCACCTTGTAGCCTCCCCAGTGCTTAGAACAGTGCTTTTACTGCATCAGCCTTCTCTCTGATCTCCCATCCTCGTGTCTCTCCCCACTTCAATCCATACTTCATGCTGCTGCCCAGATTGTCTTTGTCCAGAAATGCTCTGGGCATGTTACTCTCCTCCTCAGAAATCTCCAGTGGCTACCAGTCAATCTGCGCATCAGGCAGAAACTCCTCACCCTCGGCTTCAAGGCTCTCCATCACCTCGCCCCCTCCTACCTCACCTCCCTTCTCTCCTTCTACAGCCCAGCCCGCACCCTCCGCTCTTCTGCCACTAATCTCCTCACTGTGCCTCGTTCTCGCCTGTCCCGCCGTCGACCCCCAGCCCTCGTCATCCCCCTGGCCTGGAATGCCCTCCCTCTGCCCATCCGCCAAGCTAGCTCTCTTCCTCCCTTCAAGGCCCTACTGAGAGCTCACCTCCTCCAGGAGGCCTTCCCAGACTGACCCCCTCCTTCCTCTCCCCCTCGTCTCCCTCTCCATCCCCCCCGCCTTCCCTTCCCCACAGCACCTGTATATATTTATATATGTTTGTACATATTTATTACTCTATTTATTTTACTTGTACTTATCTATTGTATTTATTTTATTTTGTTAATATGTTTTGTTTTCTTCTCTGTCTCCCCCTTCTAGACTTTGAGCCCACTGTTGGGTAGGGACTGTCTCTATATGTTGCCAACTTGTGATTCCCAAGTGCTTAGTACAGTGCTGTGCACACAGTAAGCGCTCAATAAATATGATTGATTGATTGATTGATTTGCACATAGTAAGTGCTTAATAAATGCCATCATTATTATTATTATGAGATTGAAAATGATTTAGAAATGTCATCTTAACACAAAACGTGATCAGAGAAGGGTATTGCTGATAGGTGGAGACCCCCATCACTTTTTAATACAAATTTTGGTTCTGAAACTTTTATTATCAGTGTATGCAGTACCCTCACTTTAGACTGTGAACTCGTTGTGGGCAAGGAATGTGTCTGTTTATTGTTGTATTGTAATCTCCAAAGTGCTTAGTACAGTGCTCTGCTCACAGTAAGTGCTCAGTAAATACAGTTGAATGAATGAATGAGTAGTACTACTAGTACTATAGTACTATTAGAAGCAGCAACATTTATTGAGCACGCCCTTGGTGCTGTGCACTGTAATAGACGCTTGGAAAGTACAGAGTACCAGAGCAACATTTCCCCGGCCCACAAGGAACTTGTAGTTCATCTACATAGTACTTGTAGTAGCAACAACATTAGTTGAGCACTCACTTGTTGTGAACTGTAATAGATGCTTGAAAGTACAGAGTGACCAAAGTGACATGTCTCCTGTCCACAGGGAACATGCACTCAAATGGGAGAGATAAGCATAAAAATATTTAGAACACCATCAAAATAAATAAATGGAGCAGGCATAGATATATAAGTGACAAGGAAGGTTTAAATAAGTTCACAAGTGCTTAAAATCTGCTTCTTTTATTTTTCATATATGAATAGGATATCTGTGTGGATTCCGTTTTTCTTCTCTAAATCTTGTCTGTAAACAGCTCTGACCACAGATGCCCTGAGTCTTCTCTACTGCCAACCATGACTAATCCTTATCAAAGCCCATTGTCCTGCTCTTAAAGAAGAAACCCTTCATGGGGTTTTCATTCAGTCAGTCATATTTATTGAGCACTTACTGTGTGCAGAGCACTGTACTAAGTACTTGGAAAGTATAATCCGGCAACAGATAGAGACAATCCCTAACCAACAAAGGAAGAGAGCCAGGACATTCCAGGAGACTAAACAGCTTCCAGTCAGTCAGTCATTGGTATTTACTGTGTGCAGAGCACTGTACCTAAGCTCTTGGGAGAGTACAATATAACAGAGTTGTAGACATGTTCCCTGCCCATGGAGCTTGTAGTCTAGAGGATGGAATTCTCTCTTGGGAAAAACTGTATTTGCAAGTCATTTCCTTTTCTAGAGCACTGTTGCTAATCTAAAGGGTGGTGTTGAGAGAGAGAAAGAAGAAGAGAGGAGAGAGAAGTTTTATCTGTTTTACATAGAAATGTACGTTAATAAGTATTAACTGCCTAAACCTTGATGGCCAGTACTTTTTCTAATTAGGGATAGTGCTGATTTTGAGCATTACTCTTGGCTGTAAATCTTATCTGTTGATCTCTACAGTAATAGTCTCCTCCTTCTTCTTAAAACCACGTTGTCATTGAAAACACGCTGTCATGTCTGTATTAGCAGTTATTTATGACAGTGAGAGCTGGGTCTTTCCCAGTCATTTCTCAGTTGTGACTATTGCTGTGCGTGTGACTGCAGGATGTAGAGATCTTTTCTGTTCTTTGGATTTGAAAACAATCTTTGTGCAGGACACAGAGAGGAAGACTGTGTAGTGTTTTGTGGCATTTACTTGTTCTGTAATCCATTCCAAAGATAGGAATGTAATGTTTCTTGTAAGAAAATTAGGAATATGTAACTCATGTGGCTTTGGGATTCTTTGAATTGACAGAATGGAGTCCAGAAACCTTTTGAGTTTTGGAAGGATATCGTTGCTGGGATACAGCATAATTATAAAATGTCTGCTTTTAAAGGTGAGTCCCCTCTGGTGCCTCATGAAAGAGTACCTGTGACTTCAGTTTTTTGGTCTTTCTAGGGAAATAAAAATGCTTTCATGCATTCTATGTTCTAAATTGTTTTAAGCCTACCTGATCTATGCTTAAGAGTATTGGTTACATTTTTGTGGCACCGTTATTACTAAATAAGGATGGTTACTGCTCTTTGATAAAATTCACCTCCGCAGTTTGGAGTTGGGTAGTGAGGAAGTAAAGTAATACGAATAGGTGCTGAATCAAGGTTACTGTGTAAAAACGTGAACAAAAAGACCTGTTAACACAGTGCTTATTGTATAGCTTACTTTAGCGTATCTTAAATCCTCTTAGTATTAAATCTGCACAAGATGGGGAGAAGGCAGAACACACAGACAGATTGCAGTTGAAAAATGTACCAAAGAATTCCTTAAACTAATCAGGTAGGACACAGTCAGTGTCACACATGGAGCTCTCAGTCTTAATCCCCAGCTGAGGTGACTGAGACCCAGAGAAATTGTCACACAACAGAAAAGTGGCGGAACTGGGACTAGAACCCAGGTCCTTCTGACTCCCATGCCCGTGGTCTATCTACTAAGCCATGCTGTTTAAGTGCTTGGGAGAGTACAATACAGCAGAGTTGGTAGACGTGTTCCCTGCCCATAATGAGTGCATTTATAATTTAATCGTCAGTGCTGGTACTGAGGCTTTTGTTATAACTTGCATAGCATTGTAGCAAATGTAATAATAATAATAATAATAATGGCATTTATTAAGTGCTTACTATGTGCGAAGCACTGTTCTAAGGACTGGGGAGGTTACAAAGTGATCAGGTTGTCCCACGTGGGGCTCACAGTCTTAATCCCCATTTTACAAATGAGGTAACTGAGGCCCAGAGAAGTTAAGTGACTTGCCCAAAGGCACACAGCTGACAGGTGGTGGAGCCAGGATTTGAACCCATGATCTCTGACTCCAAAGCCCGTGCTCTTTCCACTGAGCCACGTTGCTTCTCTAATAGTGTAGTAGAGGTAGTAATAGCAGTAATAACATTTAGTGAGTGCCCACTGGAGTAGAAGCTTGTCTTGTCTTATGCTATCGAGTCGTCTCCGATCCATAATAACGCCGTGGACACATCTCTCCTAGAATGCCCCACCTCCATCTACAATCATTCTGGTAGTATATCCAGAGAGTTTTCGTGATAAAAATACGGAAGCGGGTTACCATTGCCTCCTTCCGTGACGTAAACTTGAGTCTCCGCCCTCGACTCTCTCCCATGCCGCTGCTGCCCAACACAGGGGAGTTTTGACCTGTAGCAGATTGCCTTCTACTTGCTAGCCACTGGCCAAGCTAGAAATGGAATGGACAGGCCTCTGTTTGACTCTCCTTCCTGCAGTCGAGACTGGTAGAGTACTGGAAACTCTCCAGGTGCTGGAGACATACAAAAAAATGAAGTGACCCATTCCCTGTCTATAAGGAGCTTTCACTGTAATGGGTGACAAACGTAATAATCTGTACTAGGTTGTGAAAATAAATAAATTGAACAGGCAGAGGCAGTGAGGCCTAGTGGCCTTTAAACTGTAAATTCCTCTCTACACTGTAAACTCAATATGGGCAGGGTACATGTCTACTGATTCTGTTATATTGTACTCTCCCAAATGCTTAGTACTCTGCCGTTAGTAAGTCCGCAATGAATATGATTGTTAATTGATTGATAGTGGAAAGAGTACAGGGCTGGGAGTCAGAGGACCCGAGTTTTAATTCTGTCTCTGCCACCTGTCTGCTGTGTGACCTTGGGCAAGTCACTTCGCTTCTATGGGCCTCAGTAAAATGGGGAGTCAATACCTCTTCCCCCTCCTACTTAGACTGTGAACCCCATATGGGACAAGGACAGTTTCTGACCTCATTAACTTGTATTTATCCCAGTGCTTATTCATTCAATTGTGCTTAGAGAGTGCTTGCTTGACACACAGTAAGTGCTTAAAAAAAACTGTAATTATTATTAATTGTTATTGTTACATATACACACAAGTTCAGTATCAGTGGAAAGAGCACAGGCTTTGGAGTCAGAGGTCATGGGTTCAAATCCCACCCCCTGCCACTTGTCAGCTGTGTGATTTTGGGCAAGTCACTTAACCTCTCTGGGCCTCAGTTCCCTCATCTGTAAAATGAGGATTAAGACTGTGAGCCCCACATGGGACAACCTGATCACCTTGTAACCTCCCCAGCACTTAGAACAGTGCTTTGCACATAGTAAGCACTTAATAAATGCCATCATTATTATTATTATTAAATCCAAATGATACCCCCAGAAGAGGTGGGATAAGTACTGTAAAGTTATATTATGTAGGTTCCGTACCAGATGCCAGGAATGATTGACGCTGCTGTAAAAAGCCCTCCCCATTATTCCCTAAGCCCTTGGTTTTAGCAACCAAAGTTTGGCTAATCAATCAAATTTATTTAGCGCTTAATGTGTGCAGAGCACTGTACTAAGTGCCTGGGAGAGTACAATATGACAGTTGGTAGGCACATTCCCTGCCCCCAAGGAGCTTACAGTCTAGAAGGGGAGACAGATGTTAAAGTAAATCCCGAATATGGATGAAAGTGCAGCCTGGCTATTGGTGGGATGAGTAAAGCGGGCTAATCCAAGTGCAAGGGTGACACAGAATGGGGAAGAAGTAGGGCCTAATGAGATGTAGCTTGGCTTAGAGGAAAGAGCACGGGCCTGAGAATCAGAGGACCTGCGCACTAGACTCGGCTCCACCACTTGTCTGCTGTGTAACATTGGGCAGTCCCCTTAATTTCTCTGTGCCTCTGTTACCTCATCTGTAAAATGGGAATTAAGACTGTAAACCCTATGAGGTTGGACTTTGTCCGACCCGATTATCTTGGATCTTCCCTAGGACTTAGTACAGTGCCTGGCACATAGTAAGCACTGAACAAATACCATTTAAAAAAAGGAGATGGGATTTTAATAAGGTTTTGAATCTTGGGAGAGTGATGGTGTGATATGAAAGGGGAGGGCGTTCCAGGCCTGAGGCAGGATGTGGGCGAGGGGTTGATGGCAAGATAGATAAAGTGGAGGTATCATGAGTAGGTTGGCACTAGAGGAGTGAAGTGAGTGGGCTGGGTTGTAGAAGGAGAGAAGCGAGGAGAGGTAAGAGGGGGCAAGGTGATGAATGCTTTAAGTCATTTCTGTTTGATGCAAAGGTAGAGAGCAACCAGTGGGAGGTTCTTGAGGAATAGGGAGATAGGAGCTGAGAGGTGTTTTTTTTAAAAAAAATAATGATCCAGGCAGCTCAGTGAAATATGGACTGGAGTGGGGAGAAGTGGGAGGCTGGAAGATCAGCAAGGGAGCTCAGGGTGGGGTGAGTAAAGGGTGCAAATCCAGAGAAGCAGCGTGGCTCAGTGGAAGGAGCACGGGCTTTGAAGTCAGAGTTCATGTGTTCAGATCCCGGCTCCACCAGTTGTCACTGTGTGACTTTGGGCAAGTCACTTGACTTCTCCGTGCCTCAGTTACCTCATCTGTAAAATGGGGATTAAGACTGTGAGCCCCCCGTGGGACAACCTGATCACCTTGTAACCTCCCCAGCGCTTAGAACAGTGCTTTGCACTTGTAAGTGCTTAATAAATTTCATTAAAAAAAAAAGTGCAACGGGGACACATAATGGAGAGGAAGTAGGGCCTAGTGAAAAGCAGGAATTAGGGATAAATGCTTGGATTAATGTGCTAATGACCAGACCTTTAGGAAACACCCTAAGGGATTCTTATCCATCACTTGTTTGTGTGATTGTGATGGAAGGACAAATGGAGAACAATAGCCAGTGACTGTTTTTACAAATCTTTACCACTTTTATTCACTTTGAATCTGTGAACTATGGAAAATGAAAAGAGTAATAAGGATAGTTTACAGTAAGAATTATGCAGGTATCTAATGAATTCAGCATAAAACATCAGCGGATGTAGGATTGCAGTGAAACTAAGGAGGAAAAAGACAAAACATTTGCACCTTCAATAATAGATTTGGGCTCCTAGTGAAAGATTTTTGAAACAGCAATGTAAAAAATACAACACTAAATAAATAATCGAAATCATTTCTAGTCGAACTGTTGAAGCCCTTCATGTCAGGGACAATTTCGGTAAAACTCGGTGGAAAGATTTGTGGAGGCACCACTAGAGGAGATAAAATCACATTGAATCCAGGTGGAGAAGAAGTTAAATAATAATAATAACAATGATGGTATTTGTTAAGCTCTTACTATGTGCAAAGCACTGTTCTCAGCGCTGACACCGTTCTAAGCGCTATGTATTCGGTGAACCAAGCACTCTTTTGACGAAGCTGGGAAACCAGATAGTAATAGCAAACAGCTCTTATTTGGTCATTCAGAGGATTCAGATGAAAAATTCTGGGTGCTAAGTGCATTCACAGAACAGGTGGCAGATACATATGTCAACTTTATGTTTTACTGTATGAACAGAATAATATGTTGCATTTCCTAGGCCTAGAAGGCAGCAGTTTCCTCGAAAACTACCCCATAAAGGTGTGAAATGAAACAAGAAACATATATTTTGTCCCAGCATTAGCGTAGCAGAGATCTGTTTTTTTTTTTTTTTTTGATTCTTTTTGAGGTGACAGGCACTGATTTATGGAAACCTTTTGGTGATCTCATTGGAGCCTCTTACAGGTTGTCCCCGAATGCACCCCCAAAAAGTATTGCTCGAAACGAAACAGGACTTTTCCATTTGAGAGATTCAAGTTTGAGGAAATACTGTACCTTTTTAAGCATTGCTGGAATACTCCAATATTAGTGGTTAAATGCTAATTACGTGACTGGAATGCTTTTCTTAAAAGGTATCATTTGAGTTTCTTCTCTCTCTCCCCTAATGTGACTTTAAAGTCTTTGTCTCCTAAGCCTCAAGTTCTTGATTACTGTGGCTTTTTTTTTAAAGCATTTAAACTGCCACGTCTGAACTTTGCTTCCCATTTTGGCTAGCACGGGTTTCTACTTTGTTATTGTTCACTCCCCAACCTGAATGCAGGAAATTCCCACAGCTAAGCTTGTAGATCAAGACCTACAACAGGGCTGTGATCTGGACTTTTTTACCCCACAAGGATTTTAATGGCCTGAAAAATGTTGGGTCCATTCCGTTAGATGAGAAACGTTTTTCTCAAAAAGGAAAAAAAAAATAGTCACCTATTTTTTCAACTGAAAAATTCCGAATTTCCTGTGTAATCTGTGCTCTCAGTGGGGTGGTAAGTAGTGCAAGATAGCCTGAAAGGTTAAAATAAATCCCTTGAATACTGTAAGGAAGTGGTCCTTTGTGGTGATATTTTGTCTTCAAATCATTGCATGGTGTGGCCGTGTTTTGTTTGCGCCAAAGAGTTAAGTACTGGAAGCATGTTTCAAGATGAAAAACAAAAAGCGAGCTCACCGAAAACATTAAAGAGCCTTAAAAATACTGACTAGAGATTCATAAAACAGGTATGATCTTTATGTACTGTTGACCGTACTGCTTTGCTGTTCATATTTCTGACAACCGGTTTGCCCTTTCCACAAACGTAAAAAGAAATCACTCCGTACTAGGCAACCAAGAGGTATGTTTTGGAAAATTCCCAAGCTTACCCCCGAGGATGTCTTTTTCATGCCCAAATCCTCAACCTTTCCCTGTGATTAGTATGTCACTGGTCAGGGGGAGTGGGGTCACCCCATCTAGAACGTTTCCAAACAGAAAATGGAGGCAGCGTCTCCCCCCGACACCCTGCAATGCTCCCCGGCATCCAAAGTGGGATGCTCTTAGATTTGGGCAAACAAGAATCCCGAGAAAGACGAGTGGACGTACTCAGAAGAGTACAGGCCATTGGATTCCGTGTTGGGGAGCTGCAGCCACACTTGATCGTTTTCCATGAGGTCGACGACGGCGCTCCCCGAAGCCTGGTCTAGGTAACCTTTCTTGTACTCGTCGTAGGTGTACATTATGGGCGTGCCATTTTTGTAGAGGCCCACCCAGACGTGTGTGCCCTTCACATGCACATGATACGAGAAGTAGTACAGTCCCGGCACCTGGCAGGTGAAGATTCCGGTCCTGGGATCATAGTGCTGCTGCCTGTTGTAGAGGATCTTGTCAAACTGAATGGGCGTGCCCGTGGCTGGGTAGGCCTTGGAGAGGATGACTGTGAACGCCACCCCACGCACTCCCCCCAGGCCCAGGTTTGCGCTGCCTAGCGGTGTTCCCGTCAGGCTGGGCCTCTGGCCGGCTTTTAGGAAGCCCTCGGCCACGGCAGCCGGGCCGGGAGGTCCGGGAGGCCCTGGGGGCCCCGGGAGACCGGGCTCTCCATCGTGGCCCCTGGGACCGGGTAGCCCGGGAGGGCCGCTGGGACCATTAAGTCCTTTAGTGGCCAGGCCCGCTGGGCCGGGCAGCCCTGGGGATCCCGGGTCCCCTTTAGCTCCCGGGAAGCCAGGGGTGCCGGGAGGGCCAGCCGGCCCCCTTGAGCCCGGGATCCCCGGGGACCCTCTGGGGCCGGGGCCACCGTCCTGCCCCACTTCTCCCTTAGCTCCCGCTGCTCCCGCCGGGCCTGGTAACCCTGGAGCTCCGCCGGGCCCGGCCTCACCCTTCGGCCCCGGGAAACCCGGGGATCCCTTGGGTCCATCAAGGCCTGGCTCTCCCGCGTAACCCGGTTTCCCATCCAACCCTGGGAGGCCCCTCTCCCCTTTGGCACCAGAATATCCTGCCGGCCCTGTGGGGCCCGCTTCCCCTTTGGGCCCCGGGAGACCTTGGACACCGGGCATCCCTTTTGGTCCCTGAGGTCCCGTGCTCCCAGGGAGCCCGTCCAGCCCCGGCTCTCCCGGGCGACCCGCCGGGCCTTGCTCCCCCTTGACACCGGGTGTCCCAGGGAGGCCTTCGGGGCCCCTCTGCCCCTTGATTCCCGGTAATCCCGGCTTCCCCAACCCCGGCGGCCCAGGGGGCCCCACCAAGCCTGGAATGCCAGGGTGACCCTTGGTTCCTGGAGCCCCCGGCTGCCCTGGAATCCCGTTATCCCCTGGCTTGCCAAGTCCCGCCACTCCCGGTTCCCCACGGGGGCCCTGGGGCCCAGGGATGCCAGCTTGGCCTTTCTCCCCTGGGAGGCCCCGGTCCCCTTTGACTCCCGGCTGCCCCGGGGACCCATTTTCCCCTGGCTTCCCTAGCCCGGCAGGTCCGGGGGGGCCCATGGGACCTTGTAAACCTGGCTGTCCTCGCTCCCCTGGGCGCCCAGGAGCCCCATACCCATTTTCTCCCTTTGGGCCGAGCATGCCAGGCTGGCCCGGGGCTCCTTTCTCCCCCGGGAGGCCCCTTGGCCCTGCTGGCCCCTGCTGCCCTGGCTTCCCTGTGACTGAAATTCCATTCGGGCCAGGAATTCCAGGTGGCCCATTTGGTCCCCTGGGTCCTGGGAGACCAGCGGGCCCAGCGTCTCCTTTCTCCCCGTAAGGTCCTCTTTCGCCAGGTTTCCCCGGCAGACCTGGCAGACCTGGCTTCCCGACAGCAGACGGTCCTGGTGGCCCTGGTTCCCCTGGCTGGCCTTGAGGGCCTGGGCTTCCAAAACCTGGCTTTCCTGGAGGTCCCAAAGGGCCGGGAAGTCCCCGGGGACCAGCTGGTCCGGGTGGGCCGGTGGGGCCTTGGTCTCCTCTCACTGGCACACCTAAAAGAGTAAATAATAATAATAATAGTGGTGTTTGTTAAGCACATAATATGTGCCAGGCACTGTACTAAGTGCTGGCGAGGATACGAGCAAATCCGGTTGGACATAATCCCTGTCCCACGTAGGGTGCATAGTCTCAATCTCCATTTTACAGATGAGGAAACTGAGGCCCAGAGAAGGGAAGTGACTTGCCACACGGAAGACAAGTGACAGAGCTGGGTTTAAAACGCTTGACCTTCTGAATCCAAGCCTGGGCTCTATCCACTGCGCCATGCTGCTACCCAGGGTATTAGGGAGAGAGTAATAATGAGAATAACCATTGTGTTGCTTTTTTTGCTCAGGGCTTGGCCTGGAGCCCATTGTTGGGTAGGGACCATCTCTATATGTTGTCGACTTATACTTCCCAAGCGCTTAGTACATTGCTCTGCACACAGTAAGGGCTCAATGAATATGATAGAATGAATGAATGAAATAAGCATGAGGCCCTTGGTCAATATATGATAATAATAATAATAATAATAATGGCATTTGTTAAGCACTTACTATGTTCCAGGTACTGTACTAAGTGCGGGGTGGATGCAAGCAAAATCAGGCTGAACATAGTCCCTGTCCCATATGGGGCTCACGTATTTGACAGATGAGGGAACTGAGGCTCATAGAAGTGAAGTGACTTGCCCAGGGTCACATAGCAGACAAGTCGCAGAGCCAGGATTAGAACTCACAACCTTCTGACTCCCAGGCCCATGGTCTATCCACTATGCCAAGCTGCTTTCCAAGATTATCTGCTTGGACGCAATCCCCATCCCATACAAGGCTTCTAATCTAAGGCAGAAGGAGAACAGGTACTGAGGCCAAGAGAAGTTAACTGACTCATCCGAGGTCACACAGCGGTCAAGTGGTGAGCTGGGATTAGAGCCCAGGTCCCCTGCCTTCCAGGCTTGTGCTCTTTCCCACAATTATGGGGAAAATTAGGAGAGAAACACAATTATGGTGAATGGCAGCTCATCACTATGATGAGCCTAAATTTATGAGGTTGAAGGGGGCCTGGAGGGCTCAGCTAACCACCCTTCTCTGCTAAACGGTCACAGAATGATGGGAAAGTCCTCCAAGATGAGACACTGTAACCTCTGGTGTAGACCCATTCCAGGGCCTCTGATGCTCTGTAACATCCTCATGTTCTCAGTTAATTTTGTTTCTTCTTGTTGGAGTCTCTTTATAATTGTACCAGGGATGTAATCATTCAATCAATGGTATTTATCGTTCACTTGCCGTGCGCAGAACGCCATACGGGGCAGTTGCGAGAGTACAGTATAGCGGGTAGGCCCAATCCTGGCTCAGAAGAAGTTTACAATCTAGCAATTTTGTCTCTGTCCCTTCGCTAGTCTTTTTCAATTCATACTCACCTTCCCTCCTTCCACCCAGCATTCTCCCTATAAAACCCAATCGTACAAACCATCATTTTTCTAAAACCTCTGAGTTTGGTTTATTGAGGTACCATGGTCCCGTGGAAAGACGTAGGGTTGGGAGTCAGAAATCCAGATTCTAATTCTACCTTACTAGTTGGCTTGGCTTGCTTTGAGACTGTGGGCAAGTCACTTAACCTGGCAATGAAATCAGGAAAATAATACCTGCCTTGCCCTTCCTCAGTGGGTTATTTTGAGTGTAAAATGAGATCACTGATATGAAAGTGCTGAGGAAAAATTAAAAAGCACAGTACAGATTCAGAGTATAATTATTGATTGGTGCTCAGCACTCAGTGTATTAGAATCTTGAATCTAGAAACTAGAATTACTAGTGTCAGAATTAGCCATCAAGTTTGAACAGTGCATCCAAAGAGCAAGCAGTAGGCTATACTTCCACAGGGATTTTTATGCATGAATGTACCATTGAAATATCCAAAGAAATGGTAAAAAAAAATCTCTGGAATTCATTAGGATGAGTGGGGCAGTGCACTCGAGCACTGACATGGGCTGAAAAATTTGTTAATCAAGGGGATATGGCGATAAAGGAATTTTTATGGTATTTATTAAGCACTGTGCCAGACAGTACTAATCAGATTGGACACAGCCCATGTTCCACATGGAGCTCGTAGTCTTAATCTCCATTTTACAGAAAAGGTACCTGAGCTATAGAGAAGTGAAGTGACTTGCCCAAGATCACACAGCAGACAAGTGGCAGATTAGAATCCAGGTCCTTCTGACTCCCAGGCTCATGCTCTGGCCACTGGGCCACCACTCAGCTTTCCAGATAGTGAGACATGTCTTGGTCACACAATAGGTCATAGAATTGTAATTTCAAAGGTATTTTAAAATAATATTGTAACTGGCATGATGTGGGTCCTGCAACCCATTCTGGGTCAGGTGTTTGGGAGTGGGGGTTCTCAGTACATTCCATCATCTCTTCATTCTCCTTGTACCCTGTCAATTGAAGATAATAGTAGGATCTTAGAAATGTAGGGGACATCTCAAAGTGGTGAATAAGCTCCTTACAAAAGCTTATTAAACAATAAACAAGTTGACTTCTCCAGCATTCTAGAAAAGTCTTGAATATAGCCAGATGCCTTAGCTATAATTGATTTGTTTCTGAACACAGAGTAGCTGAATTTCCATTCAAGCAGACATTCCTCATGATGGACGCAGTTGATTACCAAAGTCATTCTTTCCTTAAATATCTTTGTGCTCTCATTATTGACCTCCTAGGTGCTACAACCATGGGATCACAAAGATCCCCCAATGTTGGGGCGGGGGTGCAGATCTTTCACCCTAACCTGTCTCCACTTGGCATAGATTCTCAAGGTTGCACCACAGAGCAGGAACAGAGCCAGGGTAAATGCTCACACATTAATTTGTTCCTGCAGAGCTGGGTATAGTTCCAAACTATTTTCCATTTAAGAACATTTCATAAAGGGAGTATCTCAACCATGCAAAAGCGGGAATATCGGTTCCAATGTTGAATTTGAGGAAGACCAGAGATGGGGGTTTCTTTGGAGTTTTTGGAAATGGGATAAGAAGAGGGGCCAGTGAGGAGCAGATGCTAAAGGGAGGTTCTCATGAGAGGGAATTGAGCTGTTGGTCTGGTCAGGAGCCTAAGAGTGGTTCTTGTACAGTCAGCTTTCCAAGCCCAGCCCATATAATCCTCATGAGAATTGAACCTGGGAGATGCTCAGGGGGACCAGACCAATGTGCTCTGGGGCTTTACCACTGGACTGTTCCAATTGGAAAAAGCAACTTGGATCCATGGAGGGTAGAGAGCCTTCTGGGAGCCACAGTGGCCCATCAGGTCTCCTGGAGAGCTGGAGACTGGTGTCAGTAGATCAGTCACATTTACAGAGCTCTTCCTATGAGTGGAGCACAGTACTAAGCGCTTGGGAAAGCACAGTGTAACAGAGTTGGTAGACATGTTCCCTGCCCAAAAGGAGCTTACAGTCTAGAGAGGGAGACAGACATCAAAAGGAAAGTTTGGACATGTACAGAATTGCTGTGGGGCTAAGGGTAGGGTGAAGAAAGCGTACAAATTCAAGTGCACTGTGAAGTGTTTCATCAGTAATAATAATAATTATGGTACTTAAGTGCTTACTATGTGCCAAGCTCTAGTCTGAGGACTGGGGTAGATACAAGTTAATTGGGTTTGACACAGCCCCTGTTCCTCATGGGGCTCACACCCTTAATCCTATTTTACAGATGAGGTAACTGAGGCCCAGAGAAGTGAAGTTACTTGCCCAAGGTTACATAATAGACTGTGAGCCTGTTGTTGGGTAGGTACCATCTCTATATGTTGCCAACTTGTACTTCCCAAGCACTTAGTACAGTGCTCTGCACACAGTAAGCGCTCAATAAATATGATTGAATGAATAGTAGACAGGTGGCCAAGCCATGATTAGAACCCATATCCTTCTGACCTGGGCTCTGTCCACTAAGCCACGCTGCTTCTCATAAGTGACACTATTGGGGAGTGGACCCCTTGGTCTTGCATGATGAGGGAAGACCCCTCCAATTAGCCTTAGTGCTTTACCCCCAAACATATCTACGCCAGCGATTAGTACGATGCCTGGAACATAGTAAGTGCTTAACTAATATTACAAAAAAAAGCCAGGGCACTACCATCCTTAACAGAAACTGACTATCCAGCTGAGGGTGTAGTAATTACAGAACCTCTTGAGGCAGCAGTTACTATAGGCTCCTGCTCGGATCTGGAATTTTAGCCTGTTGTCCAGACTGGAAACCTTTGATTTTGAATTGAATAGCATTAGCTTGCAGTGGATAATGTGGTCTGCCTAAATCTCACCTACAAAGCCAATTTGGCCTAGGAAGTTTTTATGTTAGGAGGTCAAAAAAAATTGTCAGATAACCTTTGAAAAGGAGAGAGAAACGATCAAGAACCATCAGGAAAAACAAGCCCTTTAGAAAAATGAGCTTGTCCTGACAATTTCTGTTTAAATCAGAAGCCAAACCGAAAGCCAGTACCAAGTCTGTTCTTTAGATGAGGTAAGGTAGAAAGAAGAGCATCACTAATTTAATTACTTATGTAACTCAAATTTGGCCTAGCAAAACTTTCAGCCCTAAATGTGCAGTGTGCTATTACATGCTGTCCCAAAATATACACCAGAAACACAATTCTATTGGGGGAAGCCAAGCAGATGGGAGAAATTGCTCAATGGGCTTATGAGTGTGATTAACTTGACATTCCTGTTGGTATGAGGCTTTGGAAGAATAGGGTGTTATTTAGTTGGCAAATGTATGTGACTTTAAGTCTCTCCTACAAATTGATTTATATATATTATATATATATATTCTGATTGCCCCATTTGGAAATGTGTTTGTGTCAGTCCCCTCCTCATTAGACCATTAGTTCCTTGTGGGCAGGGAATGTTTCATGCTTCTGTGGAACTTTCCTTTTCAGTAGCATTTATTGAGTACTCGTGTGCAGAGTGCAATACTAAGCACTTGGGAGAGTACAGTACAACAATGGAACAGACACATTCCTTGTGTCTACAAGAAGCTTACAATACCCCACTTAGTCACTGTGTTGCACCCAGTGGGTGTTCATTAATACCATTGCTAAAAATATTACAGTGTTATTATCATTACTACACTACTACTACTACTTCTATGAGCACGGGCTTGGGAGTCAGAGGTCACGGGTTCTAATTACGGCTCCACCACTTGTCTGCTTTGTGACTTTGGACAAGTCACTGAACTTCTCTGTGCCTCAGTTACCTCATCTGTAAAATGGAGATTAAGACTGTGAGCTCCACGGGGGACAACCTGATTACCTTGTATCCACCCCAGTGCTTAGAACAGTGCTTGGCACATAGTAAGTGCTTAACAAGTACCATCATCATTATTATTATTATTATTACAACAACAGGTATTTCCTTCTCAGAAATACCTTCTCTCAGAATATTTCCTTTTAGAGTTTTAGTTGGTTATTTTGGAATTGCATCATATGAAAACAGCAATCACTGTTGACCACTTACTATATGCAGAGCACTGAGCACTGGTATAGTACAACAGTGGAGCTGGTTGACTGGTTCCCTGCTTACAACGAGCTTGCGGCCTAGAGGGGGAACTATCTTTTTTTCATCTGGAAAGATTTCTGCTAATTCTTTTGTATTGTACTCTCCCAAGCACTTAGTAAAGGGTTCTGCATGTAGTAAGCGCTAAACAAATACCTCTGATTAACAGAATCATTAAAGTGGTCATTTATTTAAATTATCTAATGCTTTTTGTTAGCCCATTTGAGCTCAGAAGTTGTTATCTTTAGGCTTTAGAAATCTTACAGATGTCTGAGGCCCAGTCCTAGATTTTCAGCATTTTGTTCTGAAATGCACCCTTTTTGCCTAAGGCGTAGGGGATTGTGTGCTTGCAGAACACTGCATTAAGGAAGACTCGTGTTGTATTATAGTATTCGCCCCACTGTCTGAATAATAATAATGATAATAATAATAATAATAATGATACTTGTTAATAATAATAATGATGGTATTTGTTAAGCACTTACTATATGCCAAGCACTGCTCTAAGCGCTGGTGTAGATATAAGGTAGTCAGGTTGTCCCACGTGGGGCTCACAGTCTTATTCCCCATTTTACAGATGAGGTAACTGGGGCCCAGAGAAGTGAAGTGACTTGCCCAATGTCATACAGCTGCCAAGAGGCGGAGCCAGGATGACCTCTTCCTCTCAAGCCTGTGCTCTTGCCACTAAGCCACATTGCTTCTTCTTCTGAAGCCACACACATACCTTAAACATGTCTTCTGATACTGTGTCTTGCTGAATTCAGACAGAATTGCATTGTTCCTCTATCCTGTAAGCTCGTTGTGGGCAGGGAACATGTCTACCAACTCTGTTGGTATTCTTCAAAGCACTTAGTACAATGCTCTGCACACAAAAAATACCATTGATTGTTGAAAGTAAGTTCCCTAATCTGCTGCTGGGTTCTGTCCAACACTCATGATGAAGGCATGGTTTCTGGGAGTGCTTTGTACACAGTAGGCACTCAAGTAAATACGATTGAATGAACTGTATCCCCTGGTTATACTAAAGGAGGAACTTTATACCAAATCTGACTAACCAAGATAGTGCCCAGAAACAATAATTGATCCAACATTCCATAGTGGCCTGTTCTGGTTAACGTAGCCTCCAGTGGTAACTGGGAAGAAGCAGCATGCTAGAAGAATTTGTTTTGGGCTGAAGTATATTGCAAGCCATTGTTTTAATGCTGTTTCCACTGTGGAATAAAGACAACCCTCCACCCCGCCCCAATCTCAATGAGCTAAAAGACAGTAAACAATAAAAATTGGGAAAATTGTGGCCCCATCGGCAAAAATGACCATGTCACCTCTGTGGACTATGACCGAATTGAGTCGGGTTTGGCCCAGGGCAGCAATGTAAACCCCTCGAGCATCCACTCCCATGCTAGGGCACAGGTTAAAAGGGTGACCTGATTAACTTGATTAAGTACTTAAAACAGTGCTTGGCACACAGAAAGCACTTAAATGCCATAATTATTACTATTATACCACTAGTAATTCAGACTGCAGTAAGATGACTTATCTGATTGTCCCTGTGAGACAAAATTCCTGTGATGAATTAAAAAAAAATTGTGCATTTAATTCTGTGAAAGGTGAAACCAGTAAAGGGTTTAGGTGGAGGAATGGAGAATGGACTTGCAGGAGGAAGGAATGCTGAATTGTCTGATGATTTACCCAAAGAGTCATGGAACAGAATCAAAGTTGTTGTGTGTAAGAGTTTTACACTGAAATTTCCCCCTTCTGAGGGGCTGTTTTTGAAGATGGCAAGTGACTCTGGAGCTTTACCATCACTAGCCCCTCCATCCGTCTACAGTGAGCGGTCTCACATTAGTGAGCCAAAGGAGAGATGATGTATGGGTCGCTTCTGCTTGCTCCTATACCTGCCTTTCTTGGCATCCACTTTATTCCACTTTCCTCCTTTAGCTGAGACTTTCAGAATCGATAAACAGGACCAGGGGAAAATAAATGAAAGTAAAACTGGTGACCTCCCTGTTACCCTTTCAGAGCTGTAATTATCATCTGAAGGAAGGGCAGCTCTTTCCCTTGACTTCTAAACTACTCCACAGTTGGGTTGGTTACTCTAGGTGGGAAGCAGTGTGGCCTAGTGGATAGAGCACAGACCTAAGAGTCAGAAGGTCAGGGATTCTAATCCCGGCTCTGCCACATGTCTGTTGTGTGACCTTAGGCAAGTCACTTAACTTCTCTGAGCTTCAGTTACCCCATCTGTCAAATGAGCCCCATGAGGGACAGGGACTGTGCCCAACCTGATTGACTTGTATCTACCCCTGTGCTTAGAGCAGTGCTTGGCACATAGTAAATGCTGAACAAGTACCATTATTATTAGGCATAGTTAGGGATGCTAGCTGATCCACCCCTCGCTGTGAAGGTGGATGTGCGGAGAACAATCATCACTCATCATGAATCACAACAATCATCATGTACTAAGCGCTTAGTACAGTGCTCTGCACATAGTAAGCGCTCAATAAATACGATTGATGATGATGATCACTTGATCCTTCTAAGTATCCTGGTGCCCCTGTCAGAGGCAGAATTCTGAGCTGAATGGCATTGGAACCTACTCAAGGAGGTTTTAGCAGGCCTTTATGGAGTCCCCTCAAATTCCTTTTTTCCTAGTGGGAGCAGATGGGCTTGCAAATCAAATGTACTTCCATTCCTGAATAAATTTCTCCAAGTCAAGTTCAGTGTGGCTCCCTTGAAAGGAACCATAAATGTATTCTGTGGCCTCTGCAAAAATGGCACCCTGACCTGTAGAGTCAGGGTTTTCTTTGAGCCTATGTCGCGTATAGAAAGACCTAACTGTTGAGAATCTGGGTTCCCACTCTACATCCATTAGGAAGTTATTCAACAATAACATTTTTGGGTAGGGAGCGGGGGGGACGACTGTTTTTCCCTAACTGATTTTATTCAGGTGAGTTGACGGAGTAGTATTTTGGACCCAACAGCTGTAATGTGGTTAAAAATGTTTGGTAGGCTTCAGGTTTTCTGTAGAATTACCCATGTTATGAATGCATACATATATACTTAGAGGTTACGCAGTGAGTTTTTTTAATGGCGACTCCACCCTCTATGAGTGAGCCCAGAATTGAGTGCTGTTTGTTATTCTTTTGCTAGGAAACATTGCTGTCAATAGAGAGACCATGTTTCTTGCCAGATACGTGGAAAGGGTCAGGATGAATGGAGGCAGTGCAAACTGCCGTTCTTAATGAGTATAGGGGGTGACCCTGTTTGCCAAAGCTGAAACTCTCCATCTGGTGAAAGCCCTAAGGTCATGCAATATTTTATTTTGGAATTTCAGTGAGAAACAGCTCAAGCTTATTTTTATTCTGAATTAATAGGATGTGGTAAACATGTAAGCATCCACTGGGGGTCTAGATCAACTTCCCTTAGGGCTTCTTGGTTGGAGAAGCTTGCTAAATAGAAAGCTCATTTGCACAGAGAAGCTGCCGCCACAGGGAAAGGATTTGGAATTCTCAGCAAATGCCCCAAGACAAATTTTCACCATCAAGCACCATTGCAGTAAGTACCTGTTTTTGCTGTCATTGTGCTATCAGGTGTTTGTTTTTGGTTTTTTGTTCTATGATCGTATTTATTAAATGCCTGTTATGTGCCGGGCACTGTACTAAGTGCTGGGAGGGATACAAGATCATCAGGTTGGACACAATCCATGTTACACATGGGCTCAGGGTCTTAATCCCCATTTGGCAGATGAGATAACTGAGGAACAGAAAACTGAAGCGATTTGCCTCAGGTCAGACAGTTATTGGGTAGGGACTGTCTCTATCTGTGCCAAATTGTACTTTCCAAGTGCTTAGTACAGTGCACTGCCCACAGTAAGTGCTCAATAAATACGATTGATGATGATGAATAAATATGATTGAATGAGTGAACAGTAAATAAGCGTTGGAGCTGGAATTAGAACCCAAGTCCTTCGACTCCCAGGCTCATGCTCTTTCCACTAGGCCATGCTGCTCCTCTTGGTGTTCTCCCTCCTATTTAGACTATGAGCCCCATGTGGGACTGGAACTCTGTCTAACCTGATTAACTTGTATCTACCCCAGTGCTTAGAGCAGTGCTTGACGCATACAGTGCTCTGCACACAGTAAGCACTCAATAAATACGATTGAATGAACAGTAAGCACTTAATTTCCATAAAATAGACAACAGATGCATGACAATATGGAACAAAGTTGATTTTAAATTGAAGTTGCTCCTATTTATTCTGAGTAACTTTCTGGCTGCCTGCTACTCTAGTATTTGAGGGCAAATTATTTCCATGTCTGAATACCTCAGCTGTAATTTCAGTGTGGACCCTGCCTTTCTAGAGCTAGTATTTAAAGAGAAAACTTCACATGAGGGGATTTGGAGAAAAAAAATTGAAGGTAGCTATCATCTAACAGAAAAAATGAAAAGACACATTAGCTGTGAATACTGTATTCAGGCTGGTCACATTTATGCAATTTGTTAATAATGTTATATTGGATAAATGAAAGAAAAAATAATCACTGGTTGAAGAAGTTAAGACTGTGGAAATTAAATCTTCAGTTCTCGAGATTTCAAAACATTAAGATATTCTTTTGAGAAAAATTAGAAAAATTAATGCCTCAAGCAATTTTACATTTCAAAGCATTTTGAAATTATGTGTGTATGTGTATAATGTACTATATAACTGCCCAGACTCACAAAACCTTTTTTGATTAATGTAATGACCTTATTTTCAACTGGGGGGAGGTTTTTTTTCTTGAGAGACTTTTACTTCATTTTTGTATTTAAAAAAAAAATCTATAGTTCATTCTGCTACAGATTTGGAAAAGCATAAGCAAAATTCAGAATTGGTAGCGTGACTTGCTATGCCTGTATCATTTCTTAGCTTTAGTATTGAATCAGCAGCTGAAATATCTGTCCTCCCTCCCTCCAATTCAATTTACCGTGGTTTTGCAGTTTTTATGAATCATGGAGAATAATTGCACAGTCATAAAATTAACAAACATAAAGATATATTGTCCTTTAACAGTGGATTTTAGTTTTCTTCAGAAAGCAATAATGAAGTAGTAGAGAGAAACAAGAATTGGGCCTTACCCTGACTCCTTATGGTGTATGGAAGGAAGAATTGAGTCTTCCCGTTGGGTGGCGGTCCCTTTATGCCCGTTGGCGATGGGTATCGTTCGGGATAAAACCCTCCATGAACAACGTTCAAACAGTATAGCAGCAGAAAGGCTATCGGGAACGGCATATTCCCAAATTTGTTCTGCAAAAGGAAAATAATTAGTTGAAACCCATGTATAGTATGTGGTTGATCGATGTTATTTTCCTGATATTGCACCAGTGTTTACTCTGTCCATTTCTATCCAAATATGCCTTTAGGTTGAATGTCCGAAATTAGGGATAATCATTGTCATAGCTGAATTCAGAGAATTAAATGAGATCAGTCAGTGGTTTTTACTGTGTGCAGAGCACTATAATAAGCACTTGGGAGAGTACAGTCTGCCAGAGTTGTAGACTCATTCCTTGCCCACAAGAAGCTTACAGTCTAGTTGGATGTTGAAAAAGAAAAATAAAAAAAACACCAGAATGCTTGAAACATTCTACTAGGGAGTATCTTGCTCATATACAGAAGGACACCAGCAGAACCCCAAAGGAAAAATACAGATTCACCCATCCACTCTCACAGGTTACGTACGATGGCCTGAAATAGACTTCATCACAATAGTTTCAGATTCATGCTAAATCATTGAGAAGCAGTGTGGCTCAATGGACAAGAGCCCAGGCTTTGGAATCAGAGGTCATGGGTTCAAGTCCCGGCTCTGTGAATTGTCAGCTGTGTGACTTTGGGCAAGTCACTTAACTTCTCTGCACCTCAGTTACCCCATCTGTAAAATGGGGATTAAGACTGTGAGCCCCCCATCTGTAAAATGGGGATTAAGACTGTGAGCCCCCCATGGGACAACCTGATCACCTTGTAACCTCCCCAGCACTTAGAACCGTGCTTTGCACATAGTAAGCACATAATAAATGCCATCGTTATTATTATTATTGAGACAGAACCAGTGAAAATACCCCTTACCCACTTCAGCTGGGTAGCCCAATCTCCTACCTGGTTGAGCAAATAATGGAGCCCTCTGAGCAAAATTGATATACTCTTTGCAAGCCTTAAGGGCTATCAGCTAGACCCTTGTGCCGGTGAGTCAACCTGAAAAGCAAACCCACAGATCCAACCTAGGCATACCGGGATGGTTGGAGTTCTCTCCGTCTGTCCAGGTGCTGGTTCCCTGCCACTTGCTCTTCCCCTCCGGTCCGGTGGGTTCCACAGACGTTGCCCTCACCAGCATCACCCTGGTGTATTTATACCGTTCACTCCTCACACCTCATCACCCTGGATTAAGCTCCTCCCCCAGAGGCGGGAAGCCCTAATTATGGTGGAAAGCTATCTTAAGCAGACTTCCTAGGGCAGGTTGGGGTCTTTTTTTTTTAAGGGCATTATTGACTTTTAAGCACATTTATTGGAAAAGCCAACTCTTTATTTAGGCGTGCTTCAGACCACTGGTATCTCTACCTGCTTCCCTAAAAAAAAAAATGCAACGAAAATATATAATCTTGTAAATGAGGTAGATGATATGCCAGCTTTGATATTGGAAAGACTCATATTGTTGCTTTTACATTTGATTGAAAACACTGTGGTATTGTTCTAAAGGAAGAGGATGATGCAGTCCCAATCAGAGAGTTTTCATATAGTCAATCAATCAATGGTATTTATTGAACACCTACTATGTGTAGAGTACTGTACTAAGTTCTTGAGAGAGTACAGCACAATAGATTTGGTAGATACAACTCCTGCCCTCAGGGAGCTAACAGTTCAGTTGCGGGGGCAGACATGAAAATAAATTACAGATAGAAGAAACAGGAGAGGATAAGGACATGGACATAAGTGCTGTGGGGCATCCAGTGCCCTTTCCTCTTCCCTCAAATTGTAGCCACATTGATCCAAGCACTTATATCCTGCCTGTGCTTCTGTGTCAGCCTCCTCACTAACCTCCCTGCCGTATTTCTCTCCCAACTCCAGTCCATACTTCACTCTGCTGGCTGGTTCATTTTTCTAAAAAAAATGTTCAATCCATGCCCCCCCCCACTCCTCATAAACCTCCATTTCACTCCTCTCCTCCAACCTCCACACTGTACCTCAGTCTCGTCTTTCTCACCTCTTACCCCTTGCCCCTCTCCTCCCTCTGGCCTGAAACTCCCTCCCACTTCACGTATGAGAGACCACCACTTTGCCCACCTTCAAAATCTTATTCAAGTCATATCTTCTCCAAGAGGCCTTCCCCAACTAAGCCTCATTTCTCCTACAGCCTTTTGCTTCTGCATCAGCTATTTCTTGGATCTACATCCTTTACGTCCTATATATTCACCCCACCTTTAGCCCCACAGCACTTAGTGTCCATAGCTATAATTTATTTTAATGTCCATCTCCCCCTCTAGACTGTAAGTTCCTTGTGGACAGGGAATGTATCTACTACCTCTTACATTGTACTCTTCTAAATGTTTAGTACAATGGTCTAAGTACTAAGTGCTCAGTTGTGTTGATTGATTAAGTGCTTAAGGATGAACGTGGGCTAGTGTGGGGAGAAAATCAGTGTGCCTAAGAGACACAGGGCTAAGTGCATAGGCATTGCAGAAGAGAAGGCAAATAGGTGAGGAAATGAGAGGTTAGTCAGGGAAGGTCTCATAAAGGAGATATGATTTTAATAAGACTTTGAAAATGGGAAAAGTGATGTTTCCTATGAAGTGGGAGGGAGTTCCAGACCAAAGGGAGGACATAAACCAAGGGACTTTGGCAAGAAAGACAAGATTGGGGTACAGTAAGCAGGCTGAGTTGTAGTAGACTAGCAGAGTAGGAAAGAAGGGGAGAGCTGATGAGTGACTTAGAGCCAATGCTAAGGAGTTTCTGTTTGCAGCAGATTTGGGTGGGTAACCATTCAAGGGTTTTGATGAGGGGGGAGATAAGTACTGAACTTTGTTTAGAAAAATGATCCATGCAGGAGAGAAACATATGGTCTGGAGTGGGGAGAGACAGGAGTCTTATGGAGTAGTCAAGGCAAGATATGATAAGCTCACTGTGGGCTGGAAATGTGGGCTTAGAACTGTGCCTAGCGCATAGTAGATGTTTAATAAATGCCTTAATTGTTATTATTATCTATTCTTATTATTGCATTGTACTCTCCCAAGTGCTTAATACGGTGCTCTGCACACAGTAAGTGCTCAATAAATACAATTGAATGAATGAATGATTGAAAAGTGCTTGGATCAGCATGGTTGCTGTTTGGATGGAGAGGAAAGGGCAGCTTCTAGAGAGGTAATGAAGGAAGAACCAACAAGATTTGGTGACAGACTGAAATGTAGATTGAAGGGAAGAGATGAGTTGAGAATAATCTCAAGGTTATGGGCTTGGGAGACAGGGAGGATGGTGGTGCTGTCTACAGTGATGGGAAACTCAGTGGGAGGACAGGATTTGAGTGGGAAGATGAGTTCTGTTTTGGACATGTTAAGTTTGTGATATCAGCAGCACATCCAAGAAGAGTTGTCCTGAAGGCAGGAGGAAATGTGGGACTGCTGAGGAGGAGAGAGGATGGGGCTGGAGAGGTAAGTTTGGAAATTGTCTGTATTGAAATAGTAGTTAAACCCTTAGGAGCAAATGAGTTCTCCAAGGGAATAGGTGTAGATGAAGAATAGAAGGGACCCAATCAATCAATCAATCGTATTTATTGAGCGCTTACTGTGTGAAGAGCACTGTACTAAGCGCTTGGGAAGTACAAGTTGGCAACATATAGAGACAGTCCCTACCCAACAGTGGGCTCACAGTCTAAACAGTGGGCTCACAGTCTAGGATCCAGGACTTAGGACCCAGTCCTAAGCCTTAAGGGACTCCCCCGGTAGTGGGTGGGAGGCAGAGGAGGAACCAGTGAAAGAGACTGAGAAGGAATGGTCAGAGAGATAGGAGGAGAATCAGGAGAGGACAAGGTTGGTGAAACCAAGGATAGACAGGGTTTCCAGGAGAAGGAAGTAATCCACAGTAGCAAAGGCAGCTGAGAGGCCTAGGAGGATTAAGATGGAGTAAAAGCCATTGGATGTGGCAAGGAGGTCATTGATGACCTTAGAAAATGCTGTTTCCATGGAGTTAAAGGAGCCAAAGTGAGATTGCAGGGGATCAAGGAGAAAACAGGGGGGAAAATGGAGATAGCAGATGCCAACAACTTGATCAAGGAGTTTGACAAAGAGTAGTAGGAAGGAAATGGCAATAACTGGAAACTGCTTTGAGATCAGAGGTTTTATTTTTTAGGATAGGGGATACATGGGCATGTTTGAAAGCAGTGGGAAGGGGCCATCAAAGAGTGAACAGTGGATGATGCCAGTCAAGGATGGAAGAAGAGAGGTGTGTTTTAATAAGGTGCAAAGAGATGAGGTTAGAGGAACAGGTGGAGAGGGTGGATTTTGAGAGGAATCAGATCTCCTCTTGTAGTACTTATGGGAAGGCTGGGAGACTCAGAGAGTGGTTAGGAGGATGGTGGGGATTTAGAGGTTTAAAGGGAGAGCTTATGGAGATCACATCTGATGGTTTCAACTTCAATCAGTGAAATAGGTGGCAAGATCATTAGAGGCAGGAGATTGGGGAGGCAGGGGAACAAGTTTGAGGAAGGAGTTAAAAGTCTGAAATAGCTGACATGGGCATGGGAATCGATCAATCAATCAGTGGTAATTATTTGTGCACTTACTATGTGTAGAGCACTGTACTAAGCACTTGGGAGAATACAGTGCAACAGAATTAGCCAACGTGTTCTCTTTTAAAGGTGGAGGGGGATTGTTGGCAGGTGGAGGAGAGAGCCAAGTTAAAATTGGTGAGGATGAGTTTGAGATGGACAAGGTCAGCCTGATGCTTGGATTTGTGCCGGCAGCACTCCACAGCTTGTGTGCAAGAGCAGAAGGAACTTACTGTGGAGGTGATCCAGGGCTGCAGGGTGCTGTTGAGACATCGGCAGAGGGACAGAAGAGCGAGGGAGTTCAGTTTAGTGGAGAGGGCAGGGTTGAGGTGGTGGATTTGTGCATCAAGAAAAGGTAGCTTGGGTATCCATCAATCAGTGGTATTTCTTGAGTGCTTATTATGGGCACAACACTGTGCTAAGCACTTGGGAGAGTACAACATGGAGACCAAATGGTCAATATGTACCTTCACAATATCTCTAAAATCCACTCCTTCCTCTCCATCCAAATTGCTACCACTTTAATGCAAGCACTTATCGTATCCTACCTTGATTATTTTGTCAGCCTCCTTGCTGACCTCCCTACCTCCTGTCTCTCCCCATTCTAGTCCATACTCCATTCTGCTGCCCAGATCATTTTCCTTCAGAAATGTTCAGACCATTTTCCCCATTCCTCAGGAAACTCCAGTGGATGCCCATCCACCTCCACATCAAACAAAAACTCCTCACCATTGGCTTTAAAGCACTTGATTACCTTGCCCCCTCCTACCTCACCTTGCTATTCTCCTACTACAACCCAGCCCACACACTTCCCAGTATCATATTACCCCTGTGATTTTCATAATCTTAGTCACCCTGATTTCAGCTGATTTTATATTCAGCAAAATCTCTCTGGAAATCATTTTGTTGGGCAGGAAATGTGTCTACCAACTGTTATATTGTTACATTGTACTCTCCCAAGAGCTTGGTAGAGTGCTCTACACACAATAATACTAACCTCTCCTCCAATACTAACCTTCTCATTGTACCTCGATCTCATCTATCTTACTGCTGACCTGTCGCCCACATCCTACCTCTGGCCTGGAATGCCCTCCCTCCTCATATCAGACAGGTAATTGCTCTCCCCCACTTCAAAGCCTTTTTGAAGGCACATTTCTTCCAAGAAGCCTTCCTTAACTAAGCCCTCCTCACCTCTTCCCAGGTTGTCCCACTTGGGGCTCACAGTCTTAATCCCCATTTTACAGATGAGGTAACAGGCCCAGAAGAGTTAAGTGACTCACTCAAAGTCACACAGCTGATAGCTTGGAGTAATTGAAGGGGGTCAAGAGATCAGTGGTTTCTGTGAGGAGCGTTTACTGTGTGCAGTGCACTGTACTAAACGCTTGGGAAGTACAAATCGGCAACATATAGAGGTGGTCCCAACCCAGCAATGGGTCCAGTGCTCAGTACACTGCTTGGCACATGATAAATACAGTCTATCTGTCTATTAAATGCTTAGTACAGTGCTCTGCACACAGTAAGCGCTCAATAAATACGATTGAATCTATGTATGAGAGATTGCACAGATTTATTACTCTTTATTTTACTTGTACACACTTACTATTCTATTTATTTTGTTAATGATGTGCATTTAGCTTTCATTCTATTTATTGTGACGACTTGACACCCGTCCACATGTTTTGTTTTGTTGTCTGTCTCCCCCTTCTAGACTGTGAGCCAGTTGTTGGGTAGGGACCGTCTCTATATGTCGCTGACTTGTACGTCCCAAGCGCTTATTACAGTGCTCTGCACACAGTAAGCACTCAATAAATACGATTGAATGAATGAATGAATGAATAAATGCTTAATGAGTGCCACAATAATCATTATTGTTGCATATATGGAATCTGTGTTCCCAAATATTTAAAATGTGTTTCTAACTTGTAAAGTTTAACTGATCAGAAGACATGAATGAAAACTATCCAACATAAATATTAGCATATTAATGTTATGTTGATGTGCTGCTGTAGTTCTAGTGATATATTTTCCGGAATATATTGTATACATGAAGTTTCTGATTTTCTAGTTCAACTTTAATAAGTAGGCATTACTGTATTGCAAAATAGGAAAATGCCTTCCCAGTATCACGTTACCCTTATGATTTTAATAATCTTAGTCACCCTGATTTTAGCTGATTTTATGTTCAGCAAAATCTCTCTGGAAATCATTTTATTGGGCAGGTCTGCCAACTCGGTTATATTGTTATATTGTACTCTCCCAAGCACTTGGTACAGTGCTCTACTCACAGTAATCTCTCAGCAAATACAATTGGTTGATTCATGATATGTTTGTATTATAATTATGTCAAATTGTATTCCAGAGCGTAGTTGCCATTCTGTGGGGACCATGACCCTAATCAATCAGTCAGTGGTATTTATGGAACATCTACTTTTACAGAGCACTGTGCTGAGGGCTTGGTAGATTATAGCCCTACTGAAAGCTCACCTCCTCCAGGAGGCCTTCCCAGACTGAGCCCCCCCTTTTCCTCTGCTCCTCCTCCCCTCCCCATTGCCCTACTCCGTCCCTCTGCCCTACCCGCCTCCACTCCACAGCACTTGTGTATATATGTACATATTTATTATTCTATTTATTTGATTAATGACATGTATATATCTATAATTCCATTTATTTGTATCAATGCCACTGATGCATACTTGTTTTGCTTTGTTTTGTTGTCTGTCTCCCCCATTCTAGACTGTGAGCCCGTTGTTGGGTAGGGATTGTCTCTGTTACCAAATTGTACTTTTCAAGCGCTTAGTACAGTGCTCTGCACACAGTAAGTGCTCAATAAATACAATTGAGTGAATGAGTGAGTGAGTATAGTACAACGAGGTTGGTAGTCAAGTTCCCCGCCTAGGGAGCTTATTGTCTAGAGGGGGAGACAGACATTAAAATCAATTACATATATGTACATAAGTGGTGTGGGGCTGAAAGTGGGGTGAATATCAAGTGCTTGAAAAGTACAAATCCAAGTGCCTAAGTAAGGGAAATGAGAACTTAGGGAAGTCTCTTGGAGGAGATGTGACTTGAGTAAGGCTTTGAAGGTGGGGAGAGTGGTGGTCTGTTGGATACGAAGGGGGTGGGAATTCCAGGCCAGAGGCAGGATGTGGGAAAGGGGTCAGTGGTGAGTTAGATGAGATTGAGGAACAGTGAGGAAATTGGCATCAGAGGAGCAAAGAGTGCTGGCTGAGTTATATTTGAAAACAGTGAAGTAAGGTAGGAGGGGATGAACTGATTGAACCCTGATGGATTTTTGAGACTGATTACCAGACTTGCTCATCACAGGTCTATGACAGTACCTGAGGGTTTCTAATCAGGGCTGTAAAGAACCAAAGTGGTAGGCTTCAGGCCTTTCCAGTCTTTGAAGCCAACCCACCAGGTTATCATTCCCTCCTCCTAAAATTATTGTCCTCTTTTTGCCCCTGAATCTTCAATTTTAAAATGCTGTTGACTTCCACCCTTGTTCTAAGTGATTTATATTTGATTTAAATAGTCTAAATATCCTTTATTGAACCCATAGGGCTAAATTGAAAAGGTAGTTCATGAAGAAAGGACTACCAGAACACCAAAGTGACAGATCTAATCAAGAGCTTTTGCCATTGGGAAGGATCTGTTGCTTTGATGTAGACCTCTTCTCAAACAACAGCATTTACTGAGTGCCCTTCCTTACAGAGCACTGCCAATGGTCCGTGGCTTTCACTCTAGGTCAGATTGACATATAATATTAACTTGTCCTCTCTGCCTCTGGGCCTGATCAGAGCAGTTAGAAGAGCATAGTGCGTACTCTTTCTAGGAGTTCCTGACCTAGAATTTTGTGGGCCATTGAGGGTGGGATGTTGGGCTGTAAAATGGATGAGGTTACCACTGGATCCCCAGCTCCTTTGACTGAGTATACCACTGGTATCAACCTGGCTTGAATGTCTTCTCTTTCTTCCATCTGCCTTCCATTGCATCCTGTATTGGGAATGGGTTTATTATTAGTTAACAAGGCTAGACTGTAAGCTCCATGTGGGCAGGGAATGTGTCTACCAACTCTGTTATATTGGTCTCTACCAGGTGCTTTGTACAGTGCTGTGCACACATTACGTGTTCAATAAATACAGTTGACTGGTTCAGTTCAGATGAGATCCGGGGAAAATGGGAGAGTTTGGTTCAGTTGAGAAAATCACAATCCCTGGGATCCAGATCTCCTTTAGAACATTCTGTGGCCATTCATCACTTCACCCTCTAGACTGTAAGCTCGTTATGGATGGGGAACAATTCATTCACTGATGCATTCAATCAGATTTATTGAGTGCTTACTGTGTGCAGAGCACTGTACTAAGTGTTTGGAAAGTACAATTCAGTAATAAAGAGAGACTATCCTGTTGTCTTGTACTCTCCAAAGTGCTCAATACCGTGCTCTGCATATAGTAAGTGCTCAGTAAGAACCATTTATTGATTGATTGATGGCTATAACCAGTGGGGTCACTGTTTAGCAAACATGTTTGGAATAAATACCTATAGCTGATGTGGAAAATGTGGCCTGATAGATGACACCATGCGGTCAGGCATGGAGAGGTTTACTGGTTTTGTTCTCACAGCAAATGAAAAATGACTCTGAGCTGTTGACCTACACCATGGCAGTTAAATGCATTGTTGCCCTGTAGAAGGAGCATGGCTTAGTGGATAGAGCATGGGGCTAAGCGTTAAAAGTTTCTAATCCTGGCTCCGCCACTTGTCTGCTGTGTGACCTTGGGAAAATCACTTCGCTTCTCTGGGCCTCAGTTGCTTCATCTGTAAAATGGGGATTAAAGCTGCAAGCCTTATGTGGGACAGGGACTGTGTCCAGCCCAATTAACTGGTATCTACCCAAGTGCTTAGAATAGTGCTTGGCACATAGTAAGAACTTAACAAGTACCATAATTATAATTATTATTATTATTGCATTTCATTTCTGCCTTTAATGAATGAGAATTCCATATCTTACCTGCCAGATCAGTAAGTCAGTTGTATCAAGCACTTAGTACAGTGCTCTGCACACAGTAAGCGCTCAATAAATACGATTGAATGAATTTATTGAGTGCTTACTGTGTGCAGAGCACTGTACTAAGCGCATGGTAGAGTACAATATAACAGTATAACAGACACTATTCCCTGCCCACTCTAGGGCTTGAAGAGGCCCTTGTGCAGGTTGAGTGCCATTCCTGCTGAATGGGAAAAATTCCCAGAGTCCCAGGAAGACCATGCCATGGGCTTGACTCAGCAATGGCCCTAAAGCAGGATTCGAGTATAGTCGTTTCTTTCAACTTGTTTATTTGGAAAATGGTCTGGGCTGTTTCTCTGGGTAAATTCAGAAGCCGTAGGTATGGTTGTGTTGTCTGGGTCTTAGAGGGGCACCTTCTTTTTCCGAACTGTAAATATACCTTCTTATTTGTCATTCTTTAGATTCCTGCCTTTTATCTCTTGAACAGGTGAAATTAGGGTGCTTATTCGGGATAAATCCCCACCATTCAGCCCTTTGTGCAAACAGGTCCACGGTGCTTTTTTCGGAACAAGGGATTTGCCTAGTATTTGCTTTGCTAGTCACTTACTGTCCTCCCTTTCCCAAAATACATTGTACTGTCTGAATATTGGGCAGCTCAGCCCCCATCCAATTATATAATTAAAAACTATTTTTACTCCACTCACGTATTTATGGGTTTTTAAAGCGACTACCCTGAGGCTTTAGGACAAAAAAACTCACTCGACTTACAAATGAGTATTGTACACCTTAAGCCCTGGGTGTTTTATCTTCTTGGATCATGTTCCAGAAATCAGCAGGGTACCCTTCCCGTATCTTCATTCCAAGCCTAGAGGGGGCCTGTACCCATTTGATTCCCAAAACTCTACCATTGTCAGTACGTTTCTGACCCACAGTATGAGCATGCTACAGACTCTTGCAAATGCTTCTCAATGCTCTGACCTCTTAATCATCATCACTCGTATTTATTGAGCACTTACTATGTGCAGAGCACTGTACTAAGCGCTTGATTAAGCAGGTTATAACGGAATGAGACTGAAAAAGGGTAAATGCTAAATGGATGAACTCTTGAATTCCTCTCCCCTAGGGTAAAACTGTTGACCACTGCCATTTCTTTGACTCCAACCTTCAACCTTTTTAGTAAATGTCCATAGAATTAGTCAGGATATTGGAATCTCCACCACCTCTCTGCCTCTTCCTTACCCTCCTCAAAAAGTAAACACATTCCCAGTGGTTCTGTAGAGCTAGGAGGTTAAAAATGAGCTGTTTTGTCAAGAGTAGACTTTGGGGTAGTGGTTAGCTACCTGCTGTGGTTTTGAAGACTGGTCTGGTATGAAAGAACTGCTTCATATTTAAAAACAGGTGCTTATAAAATATCACCTGAAGCTTATGGCCAGGGCAAATAAGAGCTGTCTGAGTAATTGAAAAGGTTATATTTTACCTGACATTTGCTTAGCGTGTTGGTTCCACAGGGTTCTTGAGTTTGTACACCTTTTGGTCTGCCTTGGTGTTAATGTTAGGGACTCTTCATGGACCCAGAGTGATGAGATAAAAATCTCCTTGGCCTTGAGACTGATTGGAAGTCTGGGGGAGAGGAAGGAAAGGGCCTTTCCATCCCTCTGCCTCCCCTCTTTCTTCCTTCCTGTTTTTGACCACCTTCATCCCCTTCTTTTAATCCTCATCCCCACTATATGCTGGGTACCTATTGCTTGCAAAGCTTTATATTGGGCACTTGGGACTAGAAAAAGAAGTAAAAAGCATGATCTCTGCCCTGGAGACAATGATCCCTGTCTAATGGGGAGACAATCAGACATATCATGCCAGGCATACAATAAGTAAGAGTAAGAGCTCAGACAAATATGTACATCCTTAAAAATCTCCAGTGGCTACCAATCAACCTACACATCAGGCAAAAACTCCTCACCGGGGGATTAAGACTGTGAGCCCCATGTGGGACAACCTAATCACCCTGTATCCTCCCCAGCGCTTAGAACAGTGCTTTGCACATAGTAAGCGCTTAACAAATGCCAATTATTATTATTATTATTATTATTCAAGGCTCTCCACTACCTCACCACCTCCTACCTCACCTCCCTTCTCTCCTTCTACAGCCCGGCCTGCACCCTCCGCTCCTCTGCCACTAATCTCCTCACTGTGCCTCGTTCTCACCTGTCCCGCGGTCAACCCCCAGCCCACGTCATCCCCCTGGCCGGGAATGCCCTCCCTCCGCACATCCGCCAAGCTAGCTCTCTTCCTCCCTTCAAAGCCCTACTGAGAGCTCACCTCCTCCAGGAGGCCTTCCAAGACTGAGCCCCCTCCTTCCTCTCCCCCTCTTCCCCCTCCCCCTGCCTTGCCTCCTTCCCCTCCCCACAGCACCTGTATATATGCATATATGTTTGTACGTATTAATTGCTCTGTTTATTTTATTTGTACATATTTATTTGATTTTATTTTGTTAATATGTTTTGTTTTGTTGTCTGTCTCCCCCTTCTAGACTGTGAGCCCGCTGTTAGGTAGGGACCGTCTCTGTATGTTGTCAACTTGTACTTCCCAAGTGCTTAGTACCGTGCTCTGCACACAGTAAGCGCTCAATAAATATGATTGAATGAAGGAATATGCGTTGACAGCCAATAAGGTGGCAGGACCAGAAACATGGGGGATTAAGTCCTCTAGACTACAAGCTTGTTGTGGGCAGGGAATGTGTCTGTTATATTGTACTCTCTGAAGCACTTCTGTGCACACAGTAAGCACCCAACAGATAAGATTGACTGACTGACTGATTAAGCAGAAAATGCTCTTAGAGTGACTTTTCAAGGGGCCTTTGAAGGAGGGGAGGGATGTGTTTTGGATTTAAGAGACAGGGAGTTCCAGGTAAAGGAGCAATGGGTTGGTGACTGGAGAGACAAAAGGGAGGCAAAGGACTTAGTAAGAAGTTAAGTAGTTTGCATGGAACAAAGAGGGTGATGTGGGGTATGCCAGGAGAAGAACGTAGAGGCAGGAGAGGGAGACTGCTGTATTGTACTCTCCCAAGCACTTAATACAGTGCTCTGCACACAATAAATGGTCAATAAATACCATTGATTGATTGACTGAAGAAGCTTGATGCTAGTAGTTATGAGTTTGTTTCATGCAAAATAAAATGGGTAGGCACTGGAATTTTTTTGAGAAGGGAAGTGATGTGTTTCAAATGTTTTAAGATACGTTTTGCAACAGAGTGTTGAATGGTCCATCCTCAAATGTCCTGGAGTCCCTGTCGGAGGCAGGTTCCTGGGCAATATGGCCCCATTAATTGTATTTCTAATGTTTTTATTGTTATGTAGTTGTCAGAATCAGCTATGACTGTCTTCCTTAATGGTGGTCTTCTGTAGACACTTGTTCATTGCAGCACTATTGCATTTTAATGCCAATGTTTTTCAGCACTTCTTTTTTTAATGGCATTTGTTAAGTTCTAACTATGTGCTAGGCACTGCACTAAGCACTGGGGTAGATTCAAGCCAGTGAGGTTGGACCCAGTCCATATCCCACATGGGCTCGCAGTCTTAATCCCCATTTTTCAGACGAGGTAACGGAGGGACCGAGAAGTTGAGTGACTTATCCAAGGTCTAGCAGACATGTGGCCGAGCCAGATTTAGAACCCAGGTCCTTCTGACTCCCAGGCTAGTGTTCTCTCTACTAAGCCATGTTGCTTCTTACTTTCTCCCTTCCAGATAAAGCTATAAAGTTTACTTTGATTTAAGCACCTCCCTTCCTCTCCTTTGCAACCTTTGAAGCATTCTGACTTACTTGAATCATGATGAAAACTCATTTCAATTTTGATTTAGATAATAGATCTATTCAACATAGATAATGCCATCACTAATCTGTTAGTATGAGGTGTCTTTTTTTCAATGAGATAGAAAAGGTAATACTTTGAAAAATAACTGGTAACATATGTAGAAATAAAAACTAAATTTAAAATATTTTGGTTTTGGTACTTATTTACATTGTCATGGACAGGAAACTATATGTTTCTTGGACACCTGACAATAAGTTTATAGTGTTTTGATCAATTTTGATCGTCTTGGGAACATATTATTGCACTTTGCATTATTTCCAATAGATTGTCAGCTTGTTGTGGACAGAGAACATGTCTGTTATTTTGTTGTGTTGTGTCCTCCCAAGTGCTTAGTAAAGCGCTCTACACTCAGTAAATGCTCAATAAATATGGTCGATAGATTGATTGATTCCTATAGGAAATTGTATTTCATTTAGAGAGCTTTCCCTCAACACTCTATTTACTTGGTCCCAATTAAGTGTTTGTACTCTTGGGGTACTGCAGTTCTCCATGGGGTTGTGTGGTGAGATTTTAGAGGTGATGACAAATGACTAGGAAAATGAGCATTTGGGAAGCATCCCCTGGATTTTTTTCCTAGTGTTCCGTTTTCAAAGTTAGGAGTTAAAACTCACAGTAAGTCCCATGTGGGACAGGCACTGTGTCCAAATTGATTAACTTGTATCTACGGCAGCTTTTGGAACAGTGCTTGACACGTAGCTAGTGCTTAACAAATGTCATAATCATTATTAAAAGCAGACTTTCTTTCCAGTTAGATGTCAGTTTGAAGCCTGGACTTGTGTTAACTTTGACTTAATTTTAAAACTGCAGCATTTCATTTTGCTTCTAATAAGATCAAACTAGATCCACTGTTGAGTTCACTGCTGTCTGTCAAAAGGGAGATGCCCATTGGGTTTTCAATTTTTAACTCTCTTCATTGTGTTGGAAACAGTCTTAAGATGACCTGCCCAAATCATATCATCTTTAATTTCTATATTCCTGTTGGAATTGCTGTTGTAAACACGTGAGCCCTAAGTGGGACAGGGACTGTGTCCAACTCAATTACCTTGTATCTACCCCAGCACTTAGTTCAGTGCCTGCCACGTAATAAGCACTTAACAAACATCACAAAAAACAAAAATCAAAATCAAATCTAGGTTCCAGACCATAGACAACATGTGGAAGTATGTCTGCAATTGCAATAGTATTTGCAGTCCCAAAATCATTGATTGATTTATTCAAGTTTAGAAGAGGTGAATTATTTCATTGTATATCTGTTCTGTGATTTAATTAAAATGGTATTCCTTTTAATGCAGGATTTTTTAAAAAGAAAAAATGGATTCAATCAACTCCTTTCTCCCAGGTGCCAGTACAGTGCTCTGTTCATACTGTGCTCAATAACTACCCTTGATTAATTGATTTTTTTTTCAGAAATCCTGGTGCTTTATCATTTTAGATTTTATTTTGGGTAGATTAGTAGATATACAGTAAACCTAGAGTCTTCTGTAAAGAATAACTCCCTGTGGATAGGGACTGTGTCAGTTCATCGGTTCTGTACTTCTCAAACATCTACTACAGGCATCATAGCAAATGGGTGCTCAAGAAATGCTACTGCTATTACTCCTACTAGATCAGCAGTTAGATGGATGGAGAACCCTCACTAAGGAATTGATCAGTGTGGTTTGCACATAACTTGCATCTTGCAACTTGCATAACTTTTCATCCTTGATAGTTGTGTTCCCACTGGGGCAGAAATTGCAGTTGGTACAGTGATGAAGCATATTTTTAAGTGCCCCTAAAGGAATTTTATTTTTGTGTGAAGGACCCATTTGCAATTAGAATGATCACCTCCTGGGTCTGATGCTGCCCGTCCCATGCTGGCCAGATATTTTGCAGCGTTCTTGCTGGGCCAAGTTCAGCTTGCAGAATGTCCATGGTGGTTCTTCCGTTAGAAAACTTCACCACTGATGGGGAGCCCTTACTTGCTAAACTGGGACTAGAATTCAGGTCTCCTGATTTTCAGAACTTTGTTCTTTCCACTGGACCAATAACAGAGCTGATAGAACCCATAGAGAAGCAGCGTAGCTCAGTGGAAAGAGCATGGGCTTGGGAGTCAGAGGTCATGGGTTCGAATTCGGACTCTGCCACTTGTCTGCTGTGTGACCTTGGGCAAGCCACTCAACTTCTCTGTGCCTCAGTTACCTCATCTGTAAAATGGGGATTGACTGTGAGCCCCACGTGGGACAACCTGATCACCTTGTATCCCCCCAGTGCTTAGAACAGTGCTTCGCACATAGTAAGCGATTAACAAATACCATCATTATTATCGATAGATAGGTAGAAAGATAGATTAAATAGCTAGGTTGCTAGATAGAGAGATAGATCAAGGATGGAAAGATAGATATAAAAAAAGAAATAACATGAATTTAATCTACAGCACATATTAAGTGAATATACATTCATTCAATCATTTATTGAGCACTTACTGTGTGCAGAGCACTGTACTTAGTGCTTGGGAAGTCCAAATCGGCAACATATAGAGACGGTCCCTAATATATATGCTTATGCATTCACTTAATATGTGGTATGATTTTTCTTAGAAAAACAGCATAGCCCAGTGGAAAGATCATGGGCCTGAGAGTCAGAGAACCTAGGTTCTAATCCCAGCTCTGTCACTTTACATGCTGTGTGACCTTGGGCAAATCATTTAGCTTCTCTGGGCCTCAGTTCCCTCATCTGCAAAATGGGGGGGGACCCTACTCCCTTCTACTTATTATTAATAGTAATGGTAATCATGGTGTTTGTTAAGTGCTTACTATGTGCCTGGCACTGTTCTAAGCACTGGGGTAGATACAAGCAAATTGGGTTGGATACAGTCCCTGTCCTACATGGGGCTTACAGTCTCTCCCCCTTTTAGACTGTGAGCCCACTGCTGGGTAGGGACTGTATCCATATGTTGCCAACTTGTACTTCCCAAGCACTTAGTACAGTGCTCTGCACACAGTAAGCGCTCAATAAATACGATTGATTGATTGATTGATTGAGCCCCATTTTAGAGATGAGGTAACTGAGGCACAGAGAAGTGGAGTGGCTTGCCCAAGGTCACACAGCAGACAAGTAGCAGAGCTGGGATTAGAACCCATGACCTTTTGACTCCCAAGGCTGTTCTCTATCTACTGTGCCATGTGGGACCTGATTATCTTGTATCTGCTCCTCATATCAGATAGATTATTGCTGTTCCCCCCTTCAAAGCCTTATTGAAGGCACCAAGAGGCCTTCCCTGACCAAGCCCTCATTTCCTCTTTTCTCACTCCCTTCTCCATCACCCTGACTTGCTCCCTTCCTTCATCCTCCCTCCCTTCCCCACAGCATATATCTGTAAATAACATATATATAAATATGTTATTCATTTATTTATTCATTTATATTAATGTCTGTCTCCCCCTCTAATCTGTGACCTTGTCGCAGGCAGGGAATGTGTCCATTTGTTGTTGTATTGTACTCTCCCAACGCTTAGTACAGTGCTTTGCACACAGTAAGCACTCAATAAATATGATTGGATGAATGAATGAAAGATGGTAATTGACTGTCTGTTCTCACTCTCTCTTAGACTGTAAACACCAACTGGGACAGGAACTGTGACCAGCCTGATTATCTTGTATCTATCCCAGCTCTTAGTACAGTGTGTGGCACACAATGAGCACTCAACAAATATAATAATAATAATAATATAATAATAATGATGGTATTTGTTAAGCGCTTACTATGTGCAAAGCACTGTTCTAAACTCTGGGGAGATTACAAGGTCTAAGTGCTGGGGAGGTTAAAAGGTGATCAAGTTGTCCCACGAGGGGCTCACAGTTTTAATACCCATTTTACAGATGAGGTAACTGAGCCACAGTGAAGTTAAGTGACTTGCCGAAGGTCACACAGCTGACAATTGGCAGAGACGGGATTTGAACCCATGACTTCTGACTCCAAAGCCCATGCTCTTTCCACTGAGCCATGCTGCTTCTCTATCATACTTCTGCTTATCATACTATTCTAACATTCCCTGCTCATAACGACCTCACAGTCTAGAAGGAGAGACAGATATTAATATAAAATAAGTCATTTATATTATCTAATGTAATTACATGTGCATAAGTACCATGGGGGTAGGGCAAATATCAAATGGGCAAAGATCACAGATCCAAATGCACAGATGACACAGAAGGGAGAGCGAGCCAAGGAAAAGAGGGTTTTATCAGGGACAGCCTCTTGGAGGAGATGTGACCTTAATAATGCTTTGAAGGTGGAGAGAGTGGTGGTCTGCCATATATCGAGGGGGAGGGAGTTCCAGGCCAGGAGGAGGATATCGGAAAGGGATCGGTAGTGAAATAAATGATATTAGGGCCCAGTGAGTAAGCTGGGGCTAGAGGAGCAGACTGTGCCAGCTGGGCTGTGGTAGGAGTGTCACTTATAACACTGCTGCCCAATCAAGTCATCTGTCACTGAACCTGAATTTCCGCCATTGGAAAATTAGGACCGTGCTTGTTCGTAATTCTGTTTGCTTCTTAGCAGAAGGAGCAAGGTGATTGTCAAAATGCACTTTTGAGGCGAGGCAAGTATAACTCAGACTGCAGCAGCTAATCAATCAATCATATTTATTGAGCACTTACTGTGTGCAGAGCACTGTACTAAGCGCTTGGGAAGTACAAGTTGGCAACATATGGAACATATGCAGCTAATGAAATAGCAGCAGTCTGATAAGGGCCAGCTCTTGGCTACGCTCACCCCCCTGAGGAAATCTAGGAAAAATTCTTAAGGAATTTTGTCAGGCTGTGGAAACCATGTGACTTCATAGAGCGTGTTCTTGTCACAAAGCCATTAGGTTTCCTGTGGGAAATTCTCCTCGACTTCTCCGACCAAGTTTAGGTCCCTGATAGCCAGGACTCAAAACTTTTGTTATTTTTTATAAACTGGTTGTAGCAGGATGCATTCATTACTAATGATATGGATAAATGTAACAGCGTAATCTGGAAAACTAGTGAAGGACATGGGCTAAAACTTGGTTTATATCAACCCACTACTGGGAAAGACGTTAGGAACTATTTTAGTTCTCTCATCTATTATTAAAATAATTTTAAGTGCATAATTTTGATTTCTTTGCTGATTTCTGATTGTGTACTTTTCCATTATACAGGGCTTGGTGTTTGTCCCTTTATGTTTAAATCCAATTGAATGAACTCTAGATGTAGGTTTAGTACATTCCTTTGGTTGAACATCAGAATCGGTGAGTCATGTATTTGTCAAGATTCTAGGTTTTGGTTCACACTCTTCCGTTACTCAATCAGCAGATAGAGCTCGTACTTTTTTTTTAATGGTTTTGTTAAGCGCTTACTATGAGCCAGACATTGTACTCAGCACTGGGGTAGATACTAGCTAATCAGGTTGGACACAATCCATGTCCAACCTGGGGCTCCTAGACTTAACCCGCAGTTTACAGATGAGGGAACTGAAGCACAGAGAAGTTAAGTGACTTGCCTGAGGTCACGCAGCAGACGTGACGGAGCCAGAATTAGAATCCAGGTCTTCTGACTCTTAGGCCCATGCTCTTTCCTCTAGCTTCTCCATTTATCAATCAGTGGTATACTGTCTGTTTTATGGAAATTTGTTGACTTGACCCTTTTGTCTGCGGACAGACCAGATCCAACTGGGGGCTTTGATGTTTCTCAGAAAAGTGGGAAATAGGGTGGAGATTATTTTTCCTTCTCTGACTAGGCTAACAGCAGAGTTGGAATCACTAACAAAACAGTTCATGAATTTTAATGAGATTTGCTCTTCCCCGCTCCCAGTCCCACAGCACTTATGTACATACCTGTAATTGTATTTGTTTTGATGTCTGTCTCCCCCACAAACTGTAAGCTTCTTGTAGGCAGGCAATGTCACTATTTACTGTTACATTGTACTGTCCCAAGCACTTAGTACAGTGCTCTGCACACAGTAGGTGTTCAGTAAAAAAACAATTGAATGAAAGAATGAATTGAGAAAGTTTACCAACATTAATTTAAATGCATAACTGTATATGTTCTTTTCTAAGCTCAAGAGTCATAGTATGTAACAAATAATTTTGTGTACTTTTCTTAAGAGTTTATTATCAGAATCCCTAATGCACTCAGACTGCTGTTGAGCTCGCTCACCTTTGGAGTTTTGAATGCAAAGGTGCTTTCTGCTCACCTTTCATAGTATCAGAGGAGGAGAGCACACTGTCTCATGGCTTCCAGCTCAAGGATAGGACATACCTCTAGGCACTATAGATACTTGTTAAACGCTCACTAAGTGCCACGCACTGTTTAAAGCACTGAGGTAGATGCAAGGTCATTGGGTTGTCCCACGTAGGACTCATAGTCTTAATCCCCATTTTACAGATGAGGTAACTGAGGCACAGAGAAGTTAAGTGGCTTGCCCAAGGTCGCACAGCAGACAAGGGGTAGAGTTGGCATTAGAACCCACGTCCTCTGACTCCGAGGCCCGTGCTCTTTCCACTAAGCCATGCTGCTCTTTCTTTCTGGGATTTCCAATGGTCCATTGTTATAGTGTTGTATTTTACTGAATGTGCACATTTATCACTTTCTCTGTGTGCCCGTCCTCCCCAGTTGAATAGGATACAGGCAGAGCGTCAAATTGAGGGCCCCAAGAGCACTCTTCTCTTAAAACATCTGGGCTCACCCCTTCCCCTTTGTGGAGGGCTCACTCACTTCCTCGGATCTTTCGGACCACTTCCTTCCCCACCTTCAAAGCTCCTTAAAAATCTACTCCTCCAGGTGGCCTTCTGATGAATCTCCACCTTGCTGTGTGACCTTGGACAGATCGCATCACTTCTCTGTGCCTCAGTTTCCTCAGCTGTAAAAGGGAGATTCAATCCCACTCCCTCTTACTTAGACTGGGAGCCCCACATGGGACAGGGGCTGTGTCCAACCTGATAAAACTCATATCTACTCCAGCACTTAGAACAGTGCTTGGCACATAGTAAGCGCTTCCCAAGGCATCTCATCAGTGACGACTAGCTTTTATTTTAAAAAATGGTATTTGTTAAGTCCTTACTATGTGTCAAACATTGTTCTAAACGCTGGGATAGGTACACGTGAATTAGGTTGGACAGTCCTTATCTCACATGGGGTGCACAGTTGTAAGTAAGAGGGAAAACAGGAGAACTGTCACAGAGATATTAAATGACTTGCCCAAGGTCACACAGCAAACGTTTGGCAGCATCAGGATTAGAACACAGGTCCTCTGACTCACAAACCCGTGCTCTTTCTACTAGGCCATGATGCTTCACATTTATGTGTATCTACTTATCTGTTTATCTTACTAATTTTTCTTATTAATAGTTTTCCTTCATTTGAATCTGGACTCTTGCTCTTTTATCTGTTGTACATTTCTCCTGTTAGAAAGAATTAGATAGATACTAGTGGTTCATACATCTCCGTGGAAATATTTTTCTCTGTGGCTTTAAACTTTTAATGGGCTGCTAATTGTGGCAGTTCTGTACAACATAAGTTAATTAGTGGACTTGAATCCTGCTGTTCAGTTCGTTTAGGGTTAGTTTCTCCTCCTACCTTTCAGGAGTCAACACGGTGCTTGGTCTGCCCGAAATTTCAAGATTTGTTCTCTGAGCTGGGTGTTCCTCATGGAAAGCTGAGTCTGTGTTGGCTCTTCATAGCTTTCAGTTCATGTTTGTGAGAGTTTATTCAGTCTCTTGGTCAGACATCGGTGTTTATTGAATGCCAGCTTGGTGCAAGCACTGTAGTAGTCATTGTTGGAAATTTTGAGAGAAGAACAAGACAGAGTCTCTGTCCTCAAGGAGCTCCCAATTTAATTAGGGAGAGAGGGCAAACACAAATACACAAACACAAGAATAAACATAAAATACAAGGGACAAAAAGCTTAAATAGTTGGTATGACCTGGTGCGTTAGGTCCAGGTAGGAGAGTCTAATCCCGGCTGTAATTCCGGGTTCTAATCCTGGCTGTAATTCCAGGTTCTAATCCCGACTCTTCCAGTTGCTTGCTGTGTGACCTTGGGCAGATCACTTTACTTCTCTGTGCCTCAGTTTCTTCAACTGTAAAAGGGAGATTCAATCTTACTCCCTCTTACCTAGATTTAGGAGTGCCAAGTAGAACAGGGACTATGTATAACCTGATAAAATGTATTTCTACCCCAGCACTTAGAGCAGTGCTTGGCCCGAATAAGCACTTAGCAAATACAATGGGGAAAAAGATGAGAGAGTTACTCTTCAAGAATGACTCCAACCCAATAAAATTGAGCATTCTTGCTAAAGGGAGTTCAAAAAATCCAACCCAAATGTATTTAATTTGAGCAAAGGAAACTACAGAAAACTAGGACATTTAGGTAGGAAGAAGCTGGAAAGAGGGAAGCTCTCTGATGTTGAATGCTGTAAAGAACTCATATTCAAAGGCCCAGGTGAAATGCAGAACACCAAAAAACAGGCAATTGGATATCTGGCTGAGTAAAAGTAGTCAGCAAAGGGGATAATATCCTTTAAGAAATATAAAGCTTACCTGAGGGAAGAAAACAGAAAAATCTCTGAAAATTGGCAGGTCCAGGTACAAACAAGAAATTAGGTGGCATAAAAGAAGCTCAACAAGTACCTTGGAAGGGATACCAAAACTAATATTAAAGGACTCTTTGAGTATGATGAAGCTTTTTTTCCCAATGGTATCTAAGTGCTTACTATGTGCCAGAGACTGTACTAAGTGCTGGGGTAGATATAAATTAATGTGATAGGAACGGTGTCCTACATGGGGCTCATGGTCAAAACCCCCATTTTACAAATGAAGTAACTGAGATGCAGAGAAGTGAAGTGATTTGCCCAGGGTCACAAAGTAGACAAGTGGCAAAGCTGGGATTAGAACGCAAGTCCCGGGCTCACATTCTATCCTCTAGGCCATGCTTTTTCTCACCTTGGGCAGGGAATTTATCTGCTTTATTGTCGTGTTGTACTCTCCCAAGAGCTTAATATATGCTCTGCACCCAGTAAGTGCTCAGTAAATATGACTGATTGACAAAAGCCAAATGCTCCTTGAAGGGAGGGATTGTGTCTTCTTACTCTATTTACTCTCCCAAGTGCTTAGTTCAGTGCTCTTGATTGATTGAGAAACTGGCTAGGGAATTGATGGGACCTTTTCACAGCCACTGAGTAAGTGCACTCAGGGAAGTAATGTAGCCTAGTGGAAAGAGCACAGTTCTGGGAGTCAGAGGACCTGAGTTCTAATCCTGGCTCTGCCATGTGCCAGCTGTGCGCCCTTGGGCAAGTCACTTATCTTCTCTGTGCCTCAGTTCCCTCATCTGCAGAATGGGGATGAAATGCCTTCTCTCCCCATTACACAGACTCTGAGCCCCATGTGGGATGTGATTATCTTATATCTACCTCAGTGCTTAGTGTAGTACTCAGCACATAGTAAGTGCTTAACAAATACTACAGTTATTATTAGGGTTGCAAAGGAGATAGCCAAAATGCTCACGTTAGTTGTGATCATATTTAAGAGAGAGATCTCCTCACCCAAATTGCTTTTTGTAGTAGTCAGAGATACTGGATCAAATTGTAGTGAGATCACAAGATGTAGTAGGCTACATTGATAAACTAGATGAAAATGAATCACCAAGAAGGAATGATTTACCCAAGAAAGTTCTGAAAGAACTTGGAGCGGCGGTTGCAGAACTCCTGACAACAGTGTGTAACATCCCCATACAACGGGCCACTCTCACCGCCATCAAGGATTCCAACAATTATCCATGAATCCAAGACTGATCGATAACACTGCTATAACTGACAAATCAGTAAAGGTGATAAGTTTAACATCAGTGATCACATAGACACAGCTTGTGACAGTTGGAAGATAACATGCATTCCTTAAGGAAAAGTAATGCCTCGCCTTCTTGCTGGAATTCATTTAAGGAGACAGGAAGCATATGGATGGGGAGGAAGTCAGTGTAAAATGTTACATTTTTGAAAGGCTTGATCTCATCCAAGTAGAGATGTTTTGGAGGCAGGAGGAATTTGTGAGCCTTAAATCAAGCTAGTTTAAGCTTTGAGTGAGTTCTAGAAGAGTTTGATAAACTTTTCAATCAGTTGTGTTCATTGAATGCTTGCTGTGTGCATAGTGCTTTACTAAGTGCTTGGGAGAGTACAATATAACAGATTTAGTATACATGTTCCCAGCCCACAACAAGCTTACAGTCTAGAGGGGGAGACATGAATTTAAACCAGTAAACGAGAAGCAGAGAAGCATTGTGGCTCAATGGAAAGCACACAGGCTTGGGAGTCAGAGGTCATGGGTTCTAATCCAGGCTCTGCCATTTATCAGCTGTGTGACTTTGGGCAAGTCATTTAACTTCTCTGTGCCTCAGTTACCTCATCTGTAAAATGGGGATTAAGACTTTGAGCCCCAAGTGGGACAGCCTGATCACTTTGTATCCCCCCAGCTCTTAGAACAGTGCTTTGCACATAGTATGTGCTTAACAAATACCATTATTATTATTATTATTATTATTAAATGAGTTATGCACAGTTGAGCACTGTGGGGTTGAGGGTGGGGTGAATAAAGGGTGAAGTAAAAGTGAAGCCTGAGTAAAGGTTAAAACTTTTCTTTTTTTTAACAAATATTGCATAGTCTATATCTCATCTTCCTCCCCACCCCTACCCCCTCAAAGCCTGCTTGGTGAAATATCTGAGTTCTCAGAAACCCCCAATTTAGATTCTTCCTTGGAAGGACTTTTCATGAAACAGATTAAGATGACTTGTTTAAGAAATTCATTTTCATAATCTCCCTTCTCCTTGTCTCACACAAAGGTGGCTGGGAAAAGAGAATACCTGACATTGAGCCAGCGATAATACAGCAACACTGTATTAGAGAAGCAGCATGACTTAGTGGAAAGAACCCAGGCTTGGGAGTCAGAGGTCGTGGGTTCTAATCCCGGCTCTGCTACTTGTCACCTGTGTGACTTTGGTCAAGTTAGTTAACTTCTCTGGGCCTCAGTTGCCTCCTCTGTAAAATGGGGCTTAAGAGGGTGAGCCCCACGTGGGACAACCTTGATTACCTTGTATCCCCCCCCCAGTGCTTAGAACAGTGTTTGGCACATAATAAGCGCTTAGCAAATACCATCATTATCATTATTATTATTATTATAGTTGAGAGTGCAGCAATCTTTAGAGTCCTTAACAAGCCAACCATCCAAACCCATGACTTCAGAATGCCATCAAATGATAGGAAATCAGGCAAAATTGCAGTTTGACAGGTGCAGGAGGGAAACAGCTTCCTGATGCTGCATGAAGGATTTCAGCATCCAAGATTCCATTAGTGAGTCAGTAGTTCTAATTACCTGCTCACTGCACGCAGAGCACTGTGGTCTGAATGCAACAGAGGGGATTTTCAACTGTGAGCTAGGAAAATATACTAGTATGTCTCCCCACCTATTAATCTAGATTGGTTATGTGGGCTTTGACTTTGACACTGGGCATGAATAGACACACAGAGGCTCTTCTTACAGTTGCTAATAAATAACTAGTCTGCAGAATGAAGTGCAATGATTTAAAGGGCCCAGCGGTGAATTATTGGGCTATGTAATAGGTGTGGCCCTCTAGATCTACTTTAGATGTTTCTTAACAAGCTGTACTACACTTGGACTCATACATCCTATTCTCAATTTAAGTGGTTGATCCTTAGGAACAAGTATGTTGCTCTCTGACCCAAAAAACTACCCCTCTCTAGACCGTGAGCTCATTGTGGGCTGAGATTGTCTCTATTGCTGTAGTATACTTTCCCAAGTGCTTAGTATAGTGCCCTGCACACAGTAAGTGCTCAATAAATAGGATTGATTGATTAATTGAAATGGGAGGGAAAATTGGCCAAAAGGAAACAAAAGGCAGGAATAAGGGACTACTTTTCGAGGTGGAGAAATGCAAATTGTGGGATCCTCTAGGCATCAAAAGTAGGTCTGGTTAGCATTTTCAAAAGCAATCTGGAAGAGGGAAGGTGAATGAAACCACTGATTGGCAGATGATACTAAACTCTTCCAGGAGATGAAATGCCAAAAGGCTGGGGACCTATCCTAGAAAGAGCTCGTTAAACTGAATGATGATTGGGCCAGAAAATGGAAGCTGAGCTTCAATTTAAGGTAATGCACTAGGGAAAATTAATCTAAATTACAAATTTCACCTACGTGAGATTACATGATGGGCTCTGAGCTATCATTCATGATTTCGGAAAGATCTCAAGGTCATTGTTCTTTTAGGACCCAATTGAATCGGAAACAACCGAGTCACGTTCTCTACCCACAAGGAGTTTACAAAGGCCTGGTTTGTGGGTGTCCAAATCAATAGATCAATAATGGTATTTATTGATTGCTTACTGTGTGCAAAGCACTCTATTAAGCACTCGAGAAGCAGCGTGGCTCAGTGGAAAGAGTCCAGGCTTTAGAGTCAGAGGTCATGGGTTCAAATGCCAGCTCTGCCAATTGTCAGCTATGTGACTTTGGACAAGTCACTTCAATTCTCTGGGCCTCAGTTACCTCATCTGTAAAATGGGGATTAAGACTGTGAGCCCCACGTGGGACAGCCTGATCACCTTATAACCTCCCCAGTGCTTAGAACAGTGCTTTGCACATAGTAAGCACTTAATAAATATCATCATTATTATTATTAAGCTCTTGGGAGAGTACGGTACAACAGAATTACCTGACCCGTTCCCTACCCATCACAAGCTTACAGTCTAGAGGGAGAGACAGACATTAATATGAATAAATAAGTCATTTATCATATATAATTGAAAACTCTTTAGATAAGTGCTGTGGGGTTAGGGCTGGGATGAATAGCAAATGGCCAAAGATCACAGATCCAAAGATATAGATGATATAGAAGGGAGAGTGAGCTGGGGAAAAGAGGGCTTAATCAGGGAAGGCCTTTGGGATGCGATGTGGCCTAAATAATGCTTTGAAGGTGGAGGGAGTGGTGGTCTGGGGTGTGTGGAGGGGGAGGAAGTTCCAGGTTAGGGGGAGGACGTGGGAAAGAGGTCAGCGGCAAGACAGATAAGATCGGAGTGCAGTGAGTAAGCTGGTGCTAGGGAAGCAGAGTGTGCGGGCTGGGCTGGAATAGGAGATCATTGAGCTGAGGTAGGATGGGGTGAGCTGATTTGAGTGCTGTAAACCCAAACGATGATGATTGTTCTCGGAGGGAAAGGCCTTCTGAGCCCCATGGTCCCAAGTAAACCGATGGATTGGGAAAACATCTACTCCCAGAGCCATGGCAAGCCCCCTGGGGGAGAAGCAGAAGGGAAAGACTTAATCACCATGATGCCTTCCATGCCTGCAAATAGGAACGCTCTCCTATTTCTCCCCATTTCCTGGAAACACAGTTTTCAAATACTAACAAAATACACATTTGGACTAAAGGTTACTGGGTTTATCAACACAAAGGTCTCGAGTATGGAAGGAACGTAAGTAACCTTTAACTGTACAAACGTTTCAAGAAACCATCGTCGCCACCCACAGCCTTGCACGCATGAAAACCATACTCACTTGGCTTGAAGTACCTGGATTTAGCTTTACTTTTAAGGAGGTTTGGGTGGAGGGGGAACAGGGGGGCCATGGAGTTGAAAGAGCTTTAGGCCAAAGATTTCTGCTCTCTATATATCCCCAAGATTCAGAGCTTTAATCTCATGCCAAAGAGGCTGCGTTTCTAAGCGGGGATTCCTGAATTCTGGGCAAGTTGGCTGGATGTCCAAGGACCTTTTAGAATTGAATGTGCTGGGGCGTGTGGATGAAGGATTAGAGAAGGCACTTGGGCCCTGTGGGAAATAAAGATTTAAAAGCCTGCTGTTTCTGGTTGATTTGGGCCAAACAAATATTTTCTCTATGTCTCGCCATGGCAAGGAGGTGAGCTGTGGTGCCACTGCAGCCCAGAATTCACGGGGAGAGCAGAGTGTTCTCATTGCGTTCACCGATCAGGGCCAAGGGCCAATCTGGTGTGGGCTGGGTCGGTGTAGACAGACCCTGTGCTAGGCTTGTCCAGGACATAGTCCATTGCCCTTTGGGGGAATTTCCCTTCCTAGGTTTCCTAAATTATCTGGATTTCTAACTCCTACTTAGAGTGTGAGCCCCATTATGGGACAGGGATTGTGTCCAACCTGATTAACTTATATCTACCCCGTGCTTAGAATAGTACTTGGCACATAGTAAGTGCTAAACAAATACCGTAGTGATTACTTATTATTGGTGAAACAGAATTGCAATATTGCATAATTAAACGCCACATCGTGAAGCCTGATGGTTTGTGAACAGCACTAGACAGACATGCAAAATGAGTCTCAGCCTTGTAAATAATAATATAATAATAATGATGGCATTTGTTAAGCACTTACTATGTGTCAAGCACTGTTCTAAGCACTGGGGGATACAAGATAATCAGGTTGTCCCACATGGGGCTCGTGGTCTTAATCCCCATTTTACAGATGAGGTAACTGAGGCACAGAGAAGTTAAGTGATTTGCCCAAAGTCACACAGCTGACAATAATAATGTTGGTATGTAAGTGCTTATTATGTGCCGAGCACTGTTCTAAGCACTGGGGTAGATAGAAGGTAATCAGGTTGTCCCATGTGGGGCTCACAGTCTTCATCCCCACTTGATAGATGAGGTCACTGAGGCACAGAGAAATTAAGTGACTTGCCCAAGGTCACACAGCAGACAAGTGGCAGAGCCAGGATTAGAACTCACAACCTCTGACTCCAAAACCTGTGCTCTTTCCACTAAGCCACGCTGCTTCTCAGTGTAAACCCAAGTGTTTGCCTAAGATTTATGGAAAGCACTAATCCCCTGGCATCTTGTCCATTTTAAACCAAGGGAATTTGGGGCAGATTCCTGTATTCTGAGTCGACTATGTCCACCTCTTTTCTCTTTCCCCCATGTATGTCTCCTGTCTGGTGTGTCAGCGGCTTCAAAGCCCAAGGTGGTGGGAGATAGCTTTGAGAGAATTTTAATCCTTTAAGGTGAAGTAAATGCATAAGTTAAATCTTCAGTCCCTGGGATATTGCTCTGCTTCATCCAAGTGGGGTGTCAGCCCAGTCAGGTGCCTGGGCAGGATAATGAAGCTAATAGAGAAGCAGCGTGGCTTAGTGGAAAGAGCATTGGCATGGGAGTCAGAGGACGTGGGTTCTAATCCTGCCTCTGCCACTTGTCTGCTGTGTGGCCTTGGGCAAGTAACTTAACTTCTCTGTGCCATAGTTACCTCATCTGTAAAATGGGGATTAAAAGTGTGAGCGCCACATGGGATTACCCCTAATGCTTAGAACAGTGCTTAGTATGCTCTTAACAAATAACATAATTATGGAGGCCTTCCCAGACTGAGCCCCTTCTTTCCTCTCCCCCTCGTCCCCCTCTCCATCCCCCCGTCTTACCTCCTTCCCTTCCCCACAGCACCTGTATATATGTATATATGGTTGTACATATTTATTACTCTATTTATTTATTTATTTATTTTACTTGTACATTTCTATCCTACTTATTTTATTTTGTTGGTATGTTTGGTTCTGTTCTCTGTCTCCCCCTTTTAGACTGTGAGCCCACTGTTGGGTAGGGACTGTCTCTATGTGATGCCAATTTGTACTTCCCAAGCGCTTAGTACAGTGCTCTGCACATAGTAAGCGCTCAATAAATACGATTGATTGATTGATTGATTGATAATTATTATTATTATTTTGGAGGTGCAGATTGGAGATAGGCAGCTGAGCATAACGTAGTCCATGTCCAAGTTTGGGAGAGAGGGAATGTCCCGGTCCCCTTGCCCCGTAGTTAGGGCCCGCTGGCCCTTGGGTGCACTGTGCACAGAACTGATGTCACTGTTTATTGTTGTATTGTACTTTCCCAAGTGCTTAGTACAGTGCTCTGCATACAGTAAGCGCTCAATAAATACGATTGAATGAATGAACTGCAAGCTGTGCTGTCAACAAGGAGGCAGATGTGCCTCCCATTGAATATGCTCTTTCTCTTCCCCTGGATGGGGCCTTTCAGGTGGCTTCCAAAGAGACAGGGTGGGAGGGAGTTTGGATTGGCCGTGATGGTGCTGCCACCTGGGTAATGATGTCTCCTGGACCCAGGTATATCTAACAATAATAATAATAATTGTGATATTCGATAAGCACTCATTATATGCCAAGTACTGTACCACGTGCTGGGGTAGATACGAGATAATCGGGTTGGGCCACAGACCCTGTCCCACAGAGTGCTCATAGTCCTAATCCCCATTTTACAGATGAGGGAGCTGAGGCCCAGAGAAGTGAAGTAACTTGCCCAAGGTCACAAAGCAGACAGGTGGTGGAGGTGGGATGAGAACCCAGGTTCTTCTGACACCCAGGCCTGTGCTTTTTCCACTAGGCATTCTTAACAGAGAGTGCTGGGGGAGAGGGAAGAGGGTTTCCATTGTATCTTGGGTGAGGCATAGAGGCCGGTACGGAAGTGATGATGTTGATGGCGTTTATTAAGCACTTACTATGTGCAAAGCACTGTTCTAAGCGTGGTTCTGTGCTAAGGGTGGTTCTCTATCGGAAGAGAAGTCAGCATAGTAGGGTGGTTCTGAATCCTGGGGGACCCTTGGGAAATGGGGGTACCTGGCTGAAAGTGTTTTCTGTGAAGTAAAGCTTAAACAATAATCATCATCATCATATTTGTTAAGTGCTTACCATGTGTCAGTCACTGTACTAAGTGCTGGGGTGGATAAAAGTAAATCAGGTTGGACTCAGTCACTGTCCCATGTAGGGCTCATAGTCTCAATCCCTATTTTACAGAAGAGGTAACTGAAACACAGAGAAGTGAAGTGGCTTGCCCAAGGTCACACAGCAACGAGTGGCAGAGCTGGGATTAGAACCCATGATTCCCAGGCCCAAGCTCTATCCACTGTACCATGCTGCTCCTCACTACTGTGCCATGAGGCATCAGTGGAATGTATTGAGCACTTCCCGGGGGCTTGGGAGAACACGACAGAAGTACACACATTCCTTTTCCTCAGGGAACTTAATAATAACAAATTATGGTATTTGTTAAGCGCTTACTATGTGCCAGGCACTGTACTTAAGTGCTGGGGTGGATACAAGCAAATCGAGTTGGACCCCCTCCTCTCCCTCCCCATCCCCCTGCCTTACCTCCTTCCCCTCCCCACAGCACCTGTATATATGTACATATGTTTGTACATATTTATTACTCTATTTTATTTGTACATATTCTAATTATTTTATTTTGTTAATTTGTTTTGTTCTCTGTCTCCCCCTTCTAGACTGTGAGCCCACTGTTGGGTAGGGACCGTCTCTATATGTTGCCAACTTGTACTTCCCAAGCACTTAGTACAGTGCTCTGCACACAGTAAGCGCTCAATAAATACGATTGAATGAATGAATGATTTACAAATAGTGAAAGCAGAAGGAGCAATGGGGATGTAACAAAGTGCTACAGATATATCAGGATGAAATAGATGAATTAACGATTGAATAGGCAAATGAATTAATATATGTGGATAAATTTAGTTTTGGGAACCAGGTCCCAGTGCATTAGGGAAAAGTGCCCTTCTCAGACCAGGTCTGGAAGACTTGGGGCAGTGGGGATGGATAAGTGGAGAAAAGGAAATCTGCTTTCAAATTCTAATGGGAAAACAGATTGGGCTTTTGGTGATTCCAAGGAAAATAGAAAAAAGGCCCTGGCTTGTTAGGCACTGTGCAGCAAGGCTACTGCTAGTGAGAGAAGATGATTCATTCATTCATTCAGCCAAATTTATTGATCGCTTACTGGGGACAAAGCACTGTACTAAGCCCTTGGGAGAGTACAATGTAACAATAAAAAGACACATTCCTTGCCCACAACGAGTTTACAGTCTACATCTACAGTCGAGATAATAAAGAAGGTCATTGAGAGGTATGGAATGAGACAAAACCCAATATTTAAAATAGCAATATTTGTATCCTGGTGGGAGCCCAAGAAGCTGTCAGAGCTGCTGGTCAGAGAGAAGTGGCCAGTTTCGTCAGCATGCAGGAGAGCAGGAAAACTGACAGAAGTGGGCTTCAATCTCACTGCTCCTCAGCAGGTAAAGGTCGCCCATCGGTTTATCAGTCAATCAGTCTCCCTCCAGGTTTCCCTCTGAGCCATTCTCCCTCAATGTCAGCTCAATCCCCTAGGTTAATCAAGGAGGGGGATGTGATTTTCCCCAGCTTTCTCCCAAGCTGATGTCCATACTTCCAGAGCCAACCAGCCCATTTTCCTCTTTTTCCTTTCTTGCTCCCAGTGAGGGTTGGGAAAAGAGGGAAGAGGGACCAGGCATAGTGAATAAGAGCAAGGGCCTGGAAGTCAGATGGTCATGGATTCTAATCCTGGCTCCGCCACTTGTCTGCTGTGTGACCTTGGGTGAGTCACTTCATTTCTCTGGACCTCAGTTACCTCATCAGTAAAATGGGGATTGGGACTGAGAGCCTCACATGGGACAGGGACTGTGTCCAACCCGATTTGCTTATATCCACCCCAGCGCTTAGTACAGTGCCTGGCACATAGTAAGCGCCGAATAAGTACCACAATTATTATGATCATTCCAGTTTGAGAACTCACTGGTCAGCCCTCGGAGACCCTTCCCCCAGATTCCTCTCTGGTCTTCTAGGTCAGGGGCTCTCTGCGGCCTCTCTGCTCTGTGGAAAGACCCTCTCCACTGGAGTCTCTGGTCAAGACTGGTCCTCCACACAGCAGAGAGCCCAGCAGCAGGGAAGGTAAGAGGACCCATTTCCTCACCATTCCTCTTCCCCCCGACTCCCGGCTCAACATGGAATCAGGCCTTTTTCCTCCTCCCAGGTAAAGCCAGCTACTGGCTGTTGCATTTATCCTCTCTCCCTCTGCCAACCCCAGGCCCTGAGCCAGGCGTGGGCATGTGAATCTTTCTGGCTCTTGGGGGCGTGAACAGTGCATTTATTTTTAGCTGTCACTCTGTTAATATACTACTGTTAGTCCTGTTTACACCCAGCAAACAGAGACTGTGTCTGCTGTACAAATCCATAGTGCCCCGGTACGGTGCCCTGCATACAGGTGGTTTTCTGTCAATACTGTCTGTTGATTGGCAGGCTTTTAAATTTCCCTGCCTCTATCACTTTTTTACTTCTGTTTGGAGAAAGAGCTTCACTATAAGTGAATTCTGCTGGTGGGCTGGAGTTCAGTTCTTTAGGCTTTCTGTCCCACTTTGATCTAACATCCCTGCAGTTGTCGAGGGTGAACGCTGTCACTGACCTCTCTACCTTCATCGAAGGCTCCGCCACTTGTCAGCTGTGTGACCTTGGGCAAGTCACTTAACTTCTCTGTGCCTCAGGTCCCCCATCTGTAAAATGGGGATTAAGACTGTGAGCCCCACGTGGGACAACCTGATCACCTTATATCCCCCCCAATGCTTAGAACAGTGCTTTGCACATAGTAAGCACTTAACAAATACCATCATTATTATTATAGCCCAGAGATGGTCTCATTTGTGGGAAATAGAATTAGGCTTTAGAGAGCCAGAGAAGCAGCATGGCTCAGTGCAAAGAGCACGGGCTTGGGAGTCAGAGGTCATGGGTTCTAATCCTGCTCCCCCAAATGTCTGCTGTGTGACCTTGAGCAAGTCACTTAACTTCTCTGAGCTTCAGTTACCTCATCTGTAAAATGGGGATTAAGACTGTGAGCCCCCCCATGGGGCAACATGATCACCTTGTATCCCCCCCAACGCTTAAAACAGTGCTTTGCACATAGTAAGCACTTAACAAATGCCATCATTATTATAATTTACATAATAACTATAATTATTACTATGGTACTTGTTAAGCACTTACTATGTGCCAAGCACTGTTCTAAGTGCTGGATTAGATATAAATTAATCAGGTTGGACACAGCCCCTGTTCCACATGGGGCTCACACTCTTGTTCCCCATTTTACAGATGAGGTAACTGAGGCCCAGAGATGTGAAATAACTTGCCCAAGGTCACCCAGCAGACATGTGGCAGAGCAGGGATTAGAGCCCAGGTTCTTCTTCCTAAGAGAAGCAGCGTGGCTCAGTGGAAAGAGTACGGGCTTGGGAGGCAGAAGTTATGGGTTCTAATCCCTGCTCCCCCACATGTCTGCTATGTGACCCTGGGCAAGTCAGTTAACTTCTCTGAGCCTCAGTTACCTCACCTGTAAAATGAGGCTTAAGACTGTGAGCCCCATGTGGGACAACGTGTTTGCCTTGTATCCACCCAGCGCTTAGAACAGTGCTCCGCACATAGTAAGTGCTTAACAAATGCCATTATTATTAGTAGTAGTATTATTATTCTGACTTAAAGGTCCACACTCTATCCACCAAGCCATGCTGCTTCTCTTAAGAGAGCTGTGTCAGTGCATCAAGGAGCAGCTGTATCCCACTTGGTTAACTTGTATCTACTTCAGCACTTAGAACAGTGTTTGGCACTTAACAAGTACCATAATTATTCATGGGCTTGATACAGTGACCACACTGAAACTCACACTCTTCATTCCTGTCAAACTAACCTATTGGCTATGGCTCGTTCTCACTCATCTTTCCCACCACCAAACTCTATTGCCTGTAACTCCCTGTCCCTACACATTTGACAGACTATAGCTCTGCCCATTTTCAAAGGCCTCCTGAAATCACATCTTCCCTGGGTGGCTTTACCTGATTAATTCCGTGTCTCCTTTGCTTCATTCCCCTCTTATTGCCTATTCAGTGCTTCTGTTCCACCTAAGCTTTTAAATACAACAACTTTTATACATATCTTACATGCCTTATTGGTTCAGCAGTAACTGATATACCATCCCATTTCCTTCTTCCTCCTATTGTTAATTTATTTTAGTGTCTGTCTGCCCAGCTAGATTGTTAATTCCTTGAGGGCAGGAATTTACTAATTATGTAGCAACCTTGCCCAATTAAGCCCTCTTTTCTTCAGCTTCCTCTTTCTTCTGTGTCATCTATGCACTTGGTGACCTTGGGGCATTTGGTATTCACCCCCACAGCACTTATGTGCATATGTATATGCACATTATATGCTATAAATTATTTATTTATATTGAAGTCTGTCTCCCCCTCTAGACTATAAATTCATTATGGGCAGGGAATGGTGATTACCAACTCTGTTGTATTGTACTCTCCTACTTAGTACAGTGCTCTGCACACAGTAAGTGCTTGATAAATACCATTGATGATGACTTTGGATGATATTATACTCTCCCAGGAACTTAGTACTGTGTTCTGCACACAGTAGATGCTCAATAAAAACTATGGGTTGCTTTCCCTTTCCTCTTTTCCAGGGTGTCTCTCTATCCCTTCTTTTTCCCTCACCATCTCCCTGTTCCTCCTTCCTTCTATCCTTCTCTGCCACTCTCACTGACTTCCTCCTTTTCCCTCATTTCTCCCTTTCAGACCTGTCACTAACATGCACAGATGCATGCATATAACACCCACATGCACACACACACATATAAGGACTGGGGTGAGTATTGAAGTGCTTAAGGGGTACACAAGTCATGCGAAGGGAAAATGAGGGCTTTGCCATGGAATGACTCGAGGAGGAGACATGATTTTTAGGAGTGTTTTGAAGGTGGGGAAAGTGGTGAACTGTCAGCTATGAAGGGAAGGGAGTTCCAGGCCAGAGGGAGGATGTGGGCAAGGGATCAGTGGTGAGATAGATGAGATGAAGGTACAGAGATTAGGTTGGCATTACTGCAGTCATGTGCGTGGATTGGTTGGTAGTAAGTGGGTCTCGTTGCCTGTCTGTCGAGGGTAAGGGGTCAGTGGTGAGATAGACAAGATGAAAGTACAGAGATTAGGTTGGCGTTAGTGCAGCCATTTGCGTGGATTGGGTGGGTAGTAAGTGAGTCTCGTCTGTCTGTAGAGGGTAAGGGATCAGTGGCGAGATAGACGAGATGAAAGTACAGAGATTAGGTTGGCGTTAATGCAGCCATTTGCATGGATTGGGTGGGTAGTAAGTGGGTCTCGTTGCCTGTCTGTAGAGGAAGCCCAGCCGGCCTTCGCATCCAGTGTGTCGATGTTCCCTTCCTGTTGGACCAAGGGGTACCGTCTCTCTCCTGGAGGTCTGCTTCTCATCTCTGATGGCCTGGCCTAAATCCCTTTTTGTTTCTCTCAGCTCTTTCCTTCCTTCTGGGCTCATTGTGGGCAGGGAATGTGTCCACAAATTCTGTTGCATCGTTCTCTCCCAAGCATTTAGTTCAGAACTGTGCACATACTAAGTGTTTAATAAATGCCATTGATTGATTGACTGGGGGTCCATCCACCGCTTAAAAATCTCCATCTGTTGCCACCACCAGCCTTGCCCAGTTTCTGTCTCGCTGGCCCTCACCAGCTCTAACATCCTCATTTGTGGGCAACCAGCTGCCTCCTGCCCAAGCCTAGCAGGCCCTCAAACTCTATTTGGCTCTCTCTGTTTCCCATCAAGCACATCCAAGTACATGAGAGTAGAATGTTGGCTTTTAGGAACTAAAATATAACTGCTGATACTAGTTGGTCAATATGTGCTTAGCACTAATTTTCTTTGCTTTGCCATTATATTGAATAAATAAAGGTCCTTTGTGGGGCCCAATCCCTAGTTTAACAAAGGGGAAAGTTTCAGCCTATGCCTCATTAGATGTCCAACCACAGTTATCAGCGTTTTGTTTAGGAATTCAAGGGCAAAGGGAGGAATGAATCTGAGGATATGGAGAGGCATTTATGCTTCATTCTTAGCACTTTTTTTATAGGCATTTAGTCCATTTTATAGTCAGTTTACCAGTGGTACTTATTGAGCACTTACTGTATGCACAGCACTGTACTAAGCCCTTGAATTATTTTTGTCACCCCTGTGTAAGCTCCTTGTGGTCAGGGAATGTCTTCCTTTGTTTTTTACTTCTCCGGTGCATAGTAATTGTGCCAAGTGGGTACTCAGTAATGACTACTTCTAGGATAAAGGCAAGGACAGTCAGTCATTCCAGACCAATTATCTGTCCAGCAGGTGAACCATTATCTGGCTGCCTCCCTAGGCATCCAAACTCAAGAAGCGTGGACCATCTCAAGCTCTCTCCTCTCAATCCTTGGCTTTCCCCTAAATGGGCCTCTCATCCTTGGATCTGTTCAAAACTCTGCTGGTATTTCTGAGTGCAAAGTTTCCTGTGGGAATGAATTTCATGCTCATGTTTCCCCTGCTTTAGAGAGAAAGTCACTGGAGAGTTCACATAAAGAAGCACTGAAGCCCAGTGGAAAGAACATGGGCCTGGGAATCAGAAGACCTGCTTTCTAATCCTGGCTCCACCATTTTCCTATTGTGTGACCTTGAGCAAGCTACCTCATTTCTCTGAGTCTCAGTTTCAATCAGTCAATCATTCAGTCATATATACTCCTATTTACTCCTCACCCTGGGCTTCCAGGCTCTCCATCACCTCGCCCCCTCCTACCTCACCTCCCTTCTCTGCTTCTACAGCCCAGCCCACACCCTCCGCTCCTCCACCGCTAATCTCCTCACCGTACCTTGCTCTCGCCTGTCCCGCCATCGACCCCCGGCCCACGTCATCCCCCGGGCCTGGAATGCCCTCCCTCTGCCCATCCACCAAGCTAGCTCTCTTCCTCCCTTCAAGGCCCTGCTGAGAGCTCACCTCCTCCAGGAGGCCTTCCCAGACTGAGCCCCTTCCTTCCTCTCCCCCTCGTCCCCCTCTCCATCCCCCCATCTTACCTCCTTCCCTTCCCCACAGCACCTGTATATATGTATATATGTTTGTACATATTTATTACTCTATTTATTTATTTTATTTGTACATATCTATTAGTATATTTGTACATATCTATTAGTTAGTATCTTTGGTTTTGTTCCCTGTCTCCCCCTTTTAGACTGTGAGCCCACTGTTGGGTAGGGACTGTCTCTATATGTTGCCAATTTGTACTTCCCAAGTGCTTAGTACAGTGCTCTGCACATAGTAAGCGCTCAATAAATACGATTGATGATGATGATGATGATTTATTGAGCCCTTACCATGTGCAGATCACTGTAGTAAGAGCTTGGGAGAGTACAAATATAGTAGAGTTGTTAGACACCTTTGCTGCCCATAACAAGCTCACAGGCTAGAATTTCGTTATCTGTAAAATGGGGATTCAGTATCTGTTTTCCCTCCACTGTGAGCCCCATGTGGAACAGGGTTTGTGTCCGACCTGATTATCTTATATCTACCCCAGTGCTTAGTACAATGCTTAGCACATAACAAGCACTTAAACAAATACCACAATTATTATAAACATGTACTTTGGAAGCATCCAGAAGTCTCCCAGTAGGCCAAATCAAGTGTCAAGCCCCGCTAATTTTTCATTCCTGTTTTGTATTTCTTTTGCCACCTGAATGGTTTATTCACCTACAGGGACTTATTTATATTTTTTCTCCAGCATTTTGAACAGTGGCCTAAACAGAGAGAGTCCTTAATAAATACTGTTTCTTCTACTACATCTGTGTTTGTTTCTCAAAATGACAGTGTCTCTGGAGAAAAGTGAAGAAGGATCTAGACTCAGCCAGGAGTCATGGACTCCTTTCTCCTTTCTTGTGCTGATCTGAGATGCTTTTTCTTGGTAGAAGAACTCGAACTCTAATATGTGTCTCAGAGCTATTAAACAGTAAACAGATAATGTGTTTGACAGAGTGTTGCTGGGAATTCTTTAATAAGGGCAATCTGCATCCTATGTCTTCTCTTAGAAAGGGAGAGGTATTCTGGAGTGACTGTTATTGATGCTGTATTTATTTTTCAGACTGCATCAGATGTTTCCTTGGGTATTTTTCTGCTTAAGACAAGCAAATAATCTCTGATGGATAACCGCAGTTGGTTTGCAGGCCAAGACGGCTCTCAAAATATATCTTGCCTGGCAGGACATCTTGTTTTAATTACGCGTTTGGTTCAGAGTTTGAAAATGGAGGAAATATTTTTAGCAAATTCAACAAGTTTTAAATTATCCAGGGACCCTTGAAATTAAAAATTTTACCAACTTTTCTCATCATCAAAGCTGCTGTGGCTATTTTTGCCTCCAAAGGTTTCAAATATAAACTAAGAGTTGGATTGAGCTGCTCCTGACTAGAATATATATTAATAATATATGAATGTATGTATATTTCTCACCTTTCCCCCTGTGACAGGTTGGAAAACTTTCTACCACTGAAACAGTCTAGACTGGCCTCTGTGTTCTTCAGGCCATCATCCAGTGCTGCCCCCATCAAAGTTTTCCCATTGGAATAAATAAGATGGAAGCACCTTCCGAAACTGAGAATCATCTCAATACATCTGGGTTGATTTTGTAACTGGCTACTAAAGTTATTAAAGGGACTGCGACTCCATGGGTGGGGAGTGAAATTTGAACTATGAAAGATTGAACTCCCTTATGGTTCTCGGAGCCAAGAAAGGGAAATTTCTAGTAAGGTTGAATGAATGGGTTCTTCGGCCAGGCTGGACAGTAGTGTGTATGCATTAGTCAGGGCATGGAGAGTGCTCCAGAAAACCTCTCCAAAGCCTTTGATTGAACTCTGTGGCCCTCTACATGTGTGTAAGCAGGAGGGTAAGAGGGAGAGAGGGAGAGAGAAGCGCAGAAGCAGTGGAAGTGTTACCTAGTGGAAAGAGCAAGGGCTTAGGAGTCAGAGGATCTGGGTTGTAATCCCGGCTCTACAACTTGCTCTGTGCCCATGGTCAAGTAACAACTTCTCTTTGCCTCAGATACCTCATCTTTAAAATGGGGATTAAAGCTGTGGCTCCTATGTGGGACATGGGCTGTGTCCAGCCTGATTATCCTTATGTCTACCCCAGCACTTAATAAATTGCCTCCCACATAGTAAGCGCTTAATAACATCCATAAAAAAGAGAGCAATGAGTTGCATTGCATTGAGCTCCCTATAATAATAATAATAATAATAATAATAATAATAATATTTGTTAAGGACTTACTATGTGCCAGGCACTGTACTAAGCGCTGGGGTGGATACAAGCAAAGCAGAAGCTTGATCAAGCTCTTTCTCTACACAAATTATCCTAGCCTCTTGCCAGCTTAATCTGGTGTTGATAATAATAATAATAATTATGGTATATATGCCAAGCTTACACTCATTAGCGCTTAGTACAGTGCTCTGCACACAGTAAGTGCTCAATAACTATGATTGAATGAATGAACTTATGTGCGGACTGCCTGGCAGTCCCACCTCCCTATGCTGCAAAGACTTCTGCATCCACTGCTATCTGCCACCTCCATACTGGGGCTCATGTGGCCAGAGAGGATTGCTCAGGGTGGCAGAGAAGGACCCTGGTTCTCAGCTGCCTTCATTTTTTTTAATGGTATTTGTTAAGCACTTACTATGTGCCAAGCACTTTGTAAGCTGTGGGGTAATAGTAATAATAATGATGATGGTATTTGTTAAGCACTTACTATGGGCCAAGCATTGTTGTAAGCGCTGGGGGAGATACAAGGTAATCAGGTTGTCCCACGTGGGGCTCACAGTCTTAATCCCCATTTTACAGATGAGGGAACTGAGGCACAGAGAAGTGAAGTGACTTTCCCAAAGTCACGCAGCAGACAAGTGGCAGAGCCAGGTTTAGAACCCATGATCTCTGACTCCCAAACCCATGCTCTTTCCACTGAGCCATGCTGCTTCTCTAAGGTAATCAGGTTGGACACAGTCTGACAGACAGGTATGATATCCCCAAAACGCGCAGAGCACCCAGTGGTCGCCAGAACAGTATTTGCACACCACGGTGCTATTCGTAACATAATTTTCTCTGTGGGCATGCTTGCATAAGTAGCACTGAAGAAGGATTACTTCACCTTTTTTTATATTTTGCTACTGTTATTCATTCATTCATTCAGTTGCATTTATTGAGCACTTACTGTGTGCAAAGCACTGTATTAGCGCTTGAGAGAGTACAATATAACGACAAACAGACACATTCCCTGCTCACAATGAGCTCACAGTCTAGGGGGGGAGAAAGACAGTGACAGTAATATAAATAAATAAATCTAATACTAATAGTTATAGTAATTGTATTTGTGAAATGTTTACTGGTGCCAGGTACTGAGTTAAGCACTGGAGTAGATAAAATGCATTCAGATCAGACACAATCCCTGTCCCTCAGGGGGCTCACAGATAAGGGAAAGGAAAAACATGTATTCATTCCCCATTTTACAGATGAGGAAATAGAGGCATAGTGAAGTTAAATGACTTGTCCAAGGTCACACAGGCAAATGGTGGAATTGGGAACAGGGCCTAAGTTTCCTGACTCTCACTTCTATGCTCTTTCCAAAAAGACATGCTGGTTCCCTAATGTTTTGGAATCAAGGGGTCACCCATTCTCTGTGACAACCAATCAACTAATCATATTTATTGAGTGCTTACTCTGTGCAGGGCACTGTACTAAGTGCTTGGGAGAGTTGTTGTGTTGACCTTGTTTCTCACGAGTTTACAGTCTGGGAGATCCTGGAGGGTGGGGTGAGGGAGTGCAGAATCGTAGTGCCAGTGGCATGTAGGGGGCTATGGATGAACAGAGAACTGCCTCTCTCCTACTGGTCCTGCTCTCTTCTTTGTTTTTATTTCCTTAATTGGTATTTGTTAAGCACTTCCTATGTTCCAGGCACTGTACTAAGCACCGGAATAGATGAAAGCTAATCAGGTTGGACACAGTCCCTTTTCCACGTGGGGCTCACAGTCTTCATCCCCATTTTACAGATGAGATCACTGAGGCACAGAGAAGTGAAGCAACTTGCCCAAGGTCACACAGCAGACACGTGGCGGAGCCGGGATTAAAACCCAGGTCCTTCTGATGCCCAGGCTGCCTCTCTGCTTCCTGCTCTCAGCGCCATAACCCACTGCTCCTCCAGCCTCAGCCTCCCTCCGAGTCACTACTATGTCCCATCCTGGCTGACCTGTGGTCAGAAAAAGGAGCAGCATGGCCTAGTGGACAGAGCATGGGCTTGAAAGTCAGAAGGTCATGGATTCTAATCCTGGATCAGTCACTTGTCTGCTGTGAGACCTTGGGCAAGACATTTCACTTTCCTGTACTTCAGTTACCTCATCTCTACAATGGGAATTGAGGCTGTGAGCCCTACATGGGACAGGGACTGTGTCCAACCCAATTTGTTTCTACCCACCCCAGCGCTTAGTACAGTGCCTGGCACGTAGTAAACATATATATATATATTAAACATATATGTAATATGGTATATAACAAATGCCATAATTATCATTATTTTTATGTCCCTGGACATTCCTCCAAGTATTTAAAGTGTTCCCCACATGCACAGACCCTCCTCACCCCATTGGCTTTCCTCACTGGCCTTTAGGTGCTTCAAAATGCGCATCTATTCCGGACCCTGTGTTCCTAATGCATTTCTTTTGACCAAACTTTCCTCTCAATGCACAGTGGCCCTAAGCAGGAGAAGTACGGGTATCCTCTTGGATAGGTATTTTTTATAGTATTCGTTATGTGCTTACTATAATAACTGTGGTATTTGTTAAGCACTTACTTTGTGCCAGGCACTGTACTAAGCAGTGAGGTGGATACAAGGTAAGCAGGTTGGACACAATCCCTGTCGTATGTGGGGCTCACAGTCTTAAGCCCCAATTTAGAGGTAAGGTAGCTGAGGGACAAGAGAAGTGAAGTGACTTGCCCATGATCACATAGCAGACAAGTGGTGGAGCATTCATTAATTCATTCAATCATATTTATTGAGCACTTAACATGTGCAAAGCACTGTACTGAGCCCTTGGTAGTACATTTTTTGTTCTGTTGTCTGTCTCTCCCTTCTAGACTGTGAGCCTGTTGTTGGGTAGGGACCATCTCTATATGTTGCCAACTTGTACTTCCCAAGCACTTAATACAGTGCTCTGCACACAGTAAGCGCTCAATAAATACAGTTGGATGAATGAATGAATGACAATATAACAATAAACAGACAGCTCACAATGAGTGTACAGTCTAGAGATTAGAACTCCCAGGTCTGTGCTCTCTCCACAAGGCCATGCTGTTTCTTCACTAGTCTTCATTTGGTTTCACTCAAACTGGTGTGGTGGGTTTTTGCTGGCTGGCTTTCTAGAGAAAAAGCAGAAAAGGGGACCCTGAACTCTCCTGCCTTTCCTCCCCCTCTCCATCCCCCCCACCTTACCTCTTCCCTTCCCCACAACACCTGTATATATGTATATATGTTTGTACGTATTTATTACTCTATTTATTTTACTTGTACATATTTATTCTGCTTATTTTATTTTGTTAATATGTTTTGTTTTTTTCTCTGTCTCCCCCTTCTAGACTGTGTTGGGTAGGGACCATCTCTATATGTTGCCAACTTGTACTTCCCAAGCGCTTAGTACAGTGCTCTGCACACAGTAAGCACTCAATAAATATGATTGAATGAATGAATGAATGAATTTGAGGTTGCAGTGGGGAGTAGGGTACCCGCATGACCCCGAAGGGAGCTGTAAGCCTGCATGAGCAAAATGGGTATTGAAATAGCTGCTTATATTTCCAATAGCTGGTGCCAGTTAGTATCTCAGTTATAGTGGATTTTGTTTTCTTTTCTACATAGGGTTGCTGCAAGTTCCCTTAAATAAGAGAGTAGAATGAATTCACAGCGAATTAAGCTAGCTAAAAGATTAGGTTCGTACTAAGATGGTACCTGCCCTCCCAGTCCAAACCAGAAATTCTTCAGAGTGTCCCCACAGGAATGGCAGCTGAACACTAGCTCTGGAGTCAAAACTGCACATTTTACCCCTCCACCCTTTCCCTTCTGGGAATGATGTGCTCTTTCCGGTTGTTCCCACTTGGGAAAGCCCCAAGCCCTCCTTTTCACGCACACACTTCTCTCCTGCCCTTTACATTTCACAGATTATCTGTCCCCTGGTGACCCATACCTCTTGCTCAGCACCTGTGTCCTTTCTGTCCCTGTGCCCAGCCAAACACTTAGCCTTGTCCCTACCCATCTGTGCCTCCAGAGTTGGGGTCCGTATCCCGGCTATATCATGCTGGGAACATAATCCTCTTCCTTGCCTGCTGTTTTAACACTATCACCTCTCTTTCCCCATATCTTTAAAGTCCCCCACCAAATCAGCCAGCTACACCAACTTGGTGAGCCAACTTGGCACTGGCATCTTTTCTTCCAATCCCTACGCCTGAAACAGTTCACCCCACCCGCAACAAGCTTCCAATTTTTTGGTAGATTCCTCAATTCCAGCCATATCATCAGTATTCATTGAGCCCTTATTAAGCATTTTCAAGTGAACAGCTGGAATTAAAGATATGTTCCTGCCCTTCAAGGAGCTTACTATTCACTGGAGCCAGTCAGAGGGTATGAGAAGCAGCATGACATAGTGTAAAGAGCTCAGATCTAGGAGCCAGAGGACCTGGGTTCTAAACCCAACTCCCCAACTTGTCCTTTATGTGACCTCAGGCAAGTCACTTCAGTTTTCTGCGCCTCAGTTCCCTCATCAGTAAAATGGGGATTAAGACTGTGAGCCCCATGTGAGACATGGACTCTGTCCAACCTTATTAGCGTGCGTCTACCCCAGCTCTTAGAACAGTTTCTGGCACATAGTAAGCATTAACAAGTACCATAAAAAAAATTATTCTCCTTCCTATGTAGATTGTGAATCCTATCTGGTACAGGGATTGTTTCTGATCTGAATGGCTGGTATACGTAACAGCACTTAAGACAGTGTTTGGCACATAGTAAGGACGTAAGAACAAACACAATTATTATGAATACAGTTAGAGCAGGAGACAACAACGATGCAACTAGTAATAACAGCAGTAGAGACCAACAAGCTCTTCTGCCACCATCCTCTAGAATATAATATGGTCATATTTCCTCTAGCAGAGTGGCCTCAATGGGTTCTGTCCATTGCAGGAGTCAAAAGTCGTAAAGGACAGGGACTCTGCAGGTCCAGGATGAGGCTATGAGACTCGTGCTGCATAAATACACAGTCCTGGGAGTCAGAAGATCCTGGGTTCTAATCCCAGCTCTGCCACTTGTCTGCTGTATGACCTTGGGCAAGTCACTTAAATTATCTGGGCCTCTGTTACCTTATCTGTAAAATGGGCATTGAGACTGTGAGCCCTACGTGGGACGGATTGGATCCAACCTAATTTGCTCATATCCACCCCATCGCTTAGTACATTGCCTGGCACGCCATAAGTGCTTAACTGATACCACAATTATTAAAACATGCCGTTGACTTGATGGTGGAAGATACTATAGTGAAGGGGCTCGAACAATAAAGATCTGCAGTTAGCCGAGATAGCTGTGCTGTCAGACCAGAAAAGCAGGTAGCTATGTTGTTTGGCCTGATCGTTCTATTTCTAAAGTCTCTAAAATGATTTTTGTTGTGGTTTTTTGTTTTGGCTTTCTGGTTTTCTTTACCATACAATTGTCTCATAAAATAATTTCAAGGCTTTTAATTATTCAAAAATCTGAAATTAAAATGTTGACCTCAATGCTTAATAAGCATGAAGTCAGCTCCAGGGTCCCTCCAGCTCAGGATATTGGAAGACCCATGGTTGCCTTCTAGGGCTCCATCCTCAAGAATAGTGCTTGGCACATAGTAAGCGCTTGACAAATACCATCATTATTATGACTAGGGAGGGATCATCCATTACCAGTCTTTCCCCTCTCCACCTGTAACTCTCCCTCCAGTGACCCAGCATGGATCACCAGTCACTAGGTCAGTCCAGATTCCTCTCTGATCCACTGGTGTTTTTGGCCTCCGCATCTTCTGGTAGGAACAGAGTCCATCTGTCTATCACCTTAAAATACAGGGATCCCACAGGTAATTGTAAACTATTCACATCTCAAAAATCTCTTACACCCGAGGGAGTCAAATAGAGCTGTCAGAAGAATAAGACACACATCTTTTTCCAGTATTGTCACTAATTTTTATTTGGTAAACTGGGCAGTCTCTTTCTTGAAGTGGACTTTTGCTAAGGTATTGATTTTGGCTTCTGCTGCTTTATAAGAACATGGTATTTAGAAGTAATTGATGCCAACGCCACCGAAAATACCTCCTGTAGGAAAAGTTGAACAGTTTTTCCTGTGCAAGAAATTGAAAAAGAGATTGCCCTCCTCAACCCTTTAAACCACCTATTGGGGATGGCGCTCAGTAGCTGCAGGAGGACAGAGTTCCCCGGTGGGCTCCTGGTGGCTCCTGGCAGCTGACAGATGAGTGAAGAAGAAAAGGATGGAGATCTGCTCTGCTTTGGTCGAGGGGAAACTGAACTCAATCCAGTTATGAACTTCCTTGGCAAGTGGTGCTTTCAGGGACTTCTCTCCAATCTCTGTCCCATAGATTGGGAGACAGGGGATTGCGGGAGATGGGGATACCCATGCCAAGCCATGTAAGGGTAGCAAGCTTCCCACTCTGAAGGATGTATTGCTTGTCTGAGGCCTAGTGGAAAGAGCACAGGCCTGAGAGTCAGAAGGACTTGAGTTCTAATCCCAGCTCTGCCACTTGTCTGCTAAGGGCCCGGAAGTGACCTTAGGCAAGTCACTTAATTTCTCTGTGCCTCAGTTCCCTCATCTGTAAAATGGGATTAATTCAATTTAACCATATTTATTGAGCGTTTACTGTGTGCAGAGCACTGTACTAAGTGCTAAGGAAAGTACAATACAGCAGTAGAGACAATCCCTGCCCACAATGAGCTCTAAGTCTAGAAGGGTGGAGACAGACATCAGTACAGTAAATAGGCATCAGTATAAAGACAGTGAGCCCTATGTGGTTCAGGGACTGAGCCCAACCCAATTAACTCATATATACCCAGAACTTAGTACAGTGCTTTTTTTTTTTTTCAAACGTATTTATTGAGCACTTATTGTGTGCAAAGCCCTTTAGTAAGTGCTTAGGAGAGTACAATACAACAGTAAACAGATACATTCCCTGCCCACAAGGAGCTCACAGTCAAGAGAGGCAGTGACTTAGTGGAAAGAGCACGGGCTTGGGAGTCAGAGGGCATGGGTTCAAATCCCAGCTCCACCAATTGTCAGCTGTGTGACCTTGGGCAAGCCACTTAGCTTCTCTGTGTTCAGTTACCTTGTCTGTAAAATGGGGATTAAGATTGTGAGCCCTACGTGGGACAACCTGATCACCTTGTATCCTCCCCAGTGCTTAGAACAGTGCTTTGCATATAGTAAGTGCTTAACAAATGCCATCCAAAAAAAGAGGGGGAGACAGACACTAACATAAATAAATAAATACATACATACATACATACATAAATAAATAAATAAATAGTGGGGATGAAAGGGAGGATGAATGAAGGAGCAAGTAAGAGCTGTTCAGAAGGGAGTGGGCGAAGATGGAAGGGGGGCTTAAGGAAGGCTTCTTGGAGGAAATGTGTCTTCAGTAAGGCTTTGAAGTAGGGGAGAGGAATTATCTATCTGATATGAGGAGGTAGGATGTGGGTGAGAGGTCACTGAAGAGATACTTGGAACATAGTAAGCGCTTACCAAATGCCACAATTATTATTATTATTGTCCTTGCCTGCACAAATGCATTTACCACCTGTGCCCATCACTGTTTTCCATTCTCCATATCTCCCAATTCTCCTTGTCTCCCAATTCTCCCAAAGCTTGTTCAAGGAGAGCAACTCCTCTCTTGATTGCCGTCCCCCCAACCTCCTTCCCCAGGCTGGTCTGTCTGTAGCTAGTATCTTAATAATTATGGTATTTGTTAAGTACTTACTATGTGCCAGGCTCTGCACTAGAACAGTGCTCCAGCACTTAGAACAGTGCCCAGTGCTTAGAACAGTACTTGACACATAGTAAGCACTTAACAAATACCATCATTATTACTAAGAGCTGGGATGGTTACAAGCAAGTCGGGTTGGACACAGACCCTGTCCCACATGGGGCTCACAGTTTCAATCCCCATTTTATAGGAGAGGTAACTGAGGCGCAGAGAAGTTAAACGACTTGCCCAAGGTCACTGATAATGTGCTTTACAAATCTCTAATGCAGTCTCTCTACCCTTCCACCTGGTGTGTGCCTCATTCCTGATTATCATGTAAATTGCCTCTTGGACATTGCAATATTGTCTGTTTTCTTTTATGTCCCACCCAGTGAAGTTGTATATTTTTTATGGTATTTGTTAAGTGCTTCCTCTGTGTCAGGCACTACTGTTCTGTGTCGCTGTGAGCATTGTCTTAATACTGACATAACTCATCCTAGGCTTTCGGGATTGGTGCCCTGCTTTTTGAATCTGGCAGACTTGCAGGGTGATGTTAGTGAACCTACTTTAAGAAGTTTATTTCACCTTCTGGGTAGGTACAGAGCTCTTGGAAATCTAGAAGGAAGGACATTGCCTTTGTAGCACTCCAATTTGATCTAAGCTTCATTGTTCCTACATTTCGTTAGTGAGCTCTTCCTATGTGCAGAGCACTGTGCTAAACATTTGGAGAAATACAGTAGAATTGGCTAGACCCAATCCTTGCCTGCAGGGAGCTAATAGTCTAGACAGACATTAAAATAAATTACAGATAGGGGAAGTGGCACAGTGTAAGGACATGTACGTAAATTCTGAGAGGCTGAGGGATGTTGTAGCTCTGATTTGGTTTGCTCTGTCGTCTCTGAATGCTCGAACTGGGGTGGCATTCACTTCTGCTGTTTTAGGGAATATCAGAGGAATATATTGAGGCCCTATTTTATTTGATACTCTAGACTATAAGCTCATTGTGGGCAGGGAACATGTCTACCCAATTCTATTGAACTTCTCTAAGCACTTAGTACAGTGCTCTGCCCACAGTAAGCACTCAATAAATATGATTGCCATTCTAGGAAAGTCCTTGGTTCTATTATTCATATACATTTCTGTGTCCCCCTCTAGACTGTAAGCTCATTATGGGCAGGGAAATTGTTCGCTAATTCTGTTGTACTCTCCCAAGTGCTTGGCACAGTGCTCTGCCCATAGTAAGCGTTTAATAAATATGATTGATTGATGTAGGGTTTCCCTGGTCTGGGCAGCAGGCATTTTCAGACTTACTGCCAGGCCCCATTCTCTGCTGACCCCTAAAAGCAACACGGTGCTTCTCTACACTTATAAAATAAACCAAAGTGACCCCTAACTGCACTTCTTATTCCTTTGCTCCTCTGACTCACATCCACCTCTCATTAAATTGTTGAAGGATTTGCCGAAGCCATCTGAGGAAGGCTATGGAGTCATATCTTTTGCTTTTTTGTGGCTGACCCACAGGGGCTCAGTATAGTGCTCAAGACGCAGTAGATGCCCAGCACAGTACTCTGATGAACCCATCATCTTCTTCCCATGTCCGTCCCCATCAAATGAAAACTCCTCATACTCAATTTCAAGGCTGCCATCCAACTTGCCCCATTTTACACATGGGCTCCACTTACTCTCTACTCTCCAGCTACTTTCTACGCTCCTCTCAACCTAATCTCCTAACCGTACCTCCCTTTCATCTCTCTCACCTTTATCCCTTTTCCCACATATTCCCCCAGCCTCAAAATTGACATGTACCCATCCTCGGCACTTATTAATATATGCTTTTTAAGTTGCATATTTGGTTATTTATTTAGATTGCTCTGTTTGTTAATACTTTTATGTCTCTGCTGCATTAAGCTCATTGTGGGCAGGCAGTATGCCACTCCTCTTGGTTGTACTCCCAAACACTTAGTACAGTGCAGTGGATTGAGTGGGACCTCAGACTACTGCTCCTGCATGCCCAGTATAGTGCTCTGCACACAGTAGACCCTCAGAACAGTGCCCTGCAAGCAGTAAGTGCTTAGAGAAGCAGCATGACCTAACGAGAATCAACGAAGCCTGATGGATAGAGCACAGGCCTGGGAAACAGAAGGTTCTAATCCAAGCTCCGCCACTTGTCTGCCGTGTGACCTTGGGCAATCCACTCAACTTCTCTGTGCCTCAGTTCCCTCATCTGTAAATTGGGAATTAAGACTGTGAGCTCCATGTGGGACATAGATTGTGTCCAAACTGATTACCTCTATCTCCCCCAGGGCTTAGAAAAGAGCCTGGCATATAGTAAGCGATTAACAGAAACCACAAAAAAAAGAATAACTTCCTGTAACAATAGGCACTTAGTGTGATGCCCTACCCACAGAAGGTGTTCAGTTAGTACCTCGTAGTCACAGCAGAGTTAATATAGAAATTTTGAGACTCTATTGTGAATGATCAGAAATAGTTCTCAAACCTTACAGCTGTTTTCTAAATTCAAAAATTGGTGCATTGGTACAGCAGGCTATCCGTGCAAATAGAAAAGGGAGAAAGTCCCAGATATTTCTAGAAAAAAGAAGTGAGAAGTTACTCGCTCCTCAGGTTACTTCCCAGTGGGAAAGTTCCTTTGCATAAAGGGTCAATCAAATAGGGCCATCAGCAGGGGCCCGGCCAATTAGAGGAGAAAATGGGTATGAAGGAGAGACTGAAGAAAGGGGATAGAAACTTCAGAACCAGGAGGAGAGGTATTCCCTGCTAGTTGTCTGAAGGGAGCTGGTTTTCACCAACGAAGCCGAGGATCAGCAGGATAAACTACCAGGAAAGTAGGGAAGGGCCCGTGGAGGGGTTGCTAAGATACAGTAGCAGTAGCAGTAATGAGAAGTAGAGTGGCTCGGTGGAAAGAGCCTGGCTTGGGAGTCAGAGGTCGTGGGTAATCCTGGCTCCGCCACTTGTCAGCTATGTGACTTTGGGCAAGTCACTTCACTCCTCTGGGCCTCAGGTCCCTCATCTGTAAAATCTGAGAAGCAGCGTGGCTCAGTGGAAAGAGCACGGGCTTTGGAGTCAGAGGTCAGGGGTTCAAATCCCTGCTCTGCCAATTGTCAGCTATGTGACTTTGGGCAAGTCACTTAACTTCTCTGGGCCTCAGTTACCTCATCTGTAAAATGGGGATGAAGACTGTGAGCCCCCTGTGGGACAACCTGATCACCTGGTAACCTCCCCAGCACTTAGAACAATGCTTTACACGTAGTAAGCACTTTATAAATGCCATCATTATTATTATTATTAAAATGGGGATGAAGCCTGTGAGCCCCACGTGGGACACCCTGATTACCTCGTATCTATCCCAGAGCTTAGAACAGTGCTTTGCACATAGTAAGCACTTAACAAATGCCATTATCATTATTGTTATTATTAGATAAGGAGACGGAGGTTATTCCTGGATCCAGTTTGATCCTGTGCTATACTGTTTTCTAGACTGAGCTTTTGCCATACCTAGAAATGTCACAGGTGCTATTGCTATTGAAATTTTAATGAAGAAAATGCTGATTATCAACCAGTTATTTTTATTGAGCACCTACCGTGTGCAGAGCACTGTACTAATCCCTTGGGAGAGTACAATAATAACAGAGTTGTTAGACACAGTCCCTGCCCACAGTGAGTTTACAGTCTAGAGAGGGAGAAAGACATTAATATAAATAAATACATTGCAGATATGTACAAAGAGAGGAGTGAATAAAGATGGCAATCCAAGTGCAAGGGTGATGCAGAAAAGAGTGGAAGAAGAGAAGCAGTGTGGCCTAGTGGATAGAGCCTGGGCCTGGGAGTAGGAAGGACCAAGGTTCTAATCCTGCTCTACCACCTGTCTCCTGTATGACCTTGGACAACTCACTTAACTTCTCTGTGCCTCAGTTACCTTATATGTAAAGTGGGGATTAAGACTGTGAGCCCTATTTATTTATTTATTTTACTTGTACATATCTATTCTATTTATTTTATTTTGTTAGTATGTTTGATTTTGTTCTCTGTCTCCCCCTTTTAGACTGTGAGCCCACTGTTGGGTAGGGACTGTCTCTATATGTTGCCAACTTGTACTTCCCAAGCGCTTAGTACAGTGCTCTGCACACAGTAAGCGCTCAATAAATACAATTGATGTTGATGATGATGATGACAGGGACTGTGTCCAACCCAATTTGTTTATATCCACTCCATCACTTAATACAGTACCTGGCACAGTGTAAGCTCTTAAAAATACTGCAGTTATTATCATTATTATTATTATTATTAAGAGGAAATGAGGATTTAGGGAAGACCTCTTGGAGGAGTCATGCCTTCAATATGACTTTGAATAAGGTTATAATAAGATAATAAAGTTATCTATATATCGCCCAAAAATATGCCTAAATAATCTCCTTGAGTAGAGCAGAGAGACTCACTGTCAGAGAGAGGGGTGGTGGGGAGGAAGTGAGCATTTGATATGCATCTAAATTTCTACAAGAATGTAACTCCCTGAGACTGTGAGATCCTTGAGGGTATGGTTTTGTCTGCCAACTCTGTTGTTTTGTACTCTCCCTAGTGCTTAATACAGTGCTCTCCACTTAGTAAGCACTCAATAAATACCACTGACTGATTAGGGTATGAAACCAGCAAACTGAATCCCGAATGCTTCCTGTACATTTTGGGGGTTCCCAATCTGAGTTATGGGTTGGTGGCAGCAAATTCCTGAGGTGCACTAGCATGGAACTCCAAAAGAGTCCCTCCTCTGGCTGTAAAGTGCCAGGGACACTAGGATCCTGGTGCTGGAAGCAGGACGTTCAAACTCAGAAGTGACAGGAAACGTCCCGAATACCAGAATGAATTGTTGAAGATTTGAGTCCAGGGCTGGGATTAAGTAAAATTAAATATTTTCAGAGTTTCTGTTTTCCACTAGACCTTGAGAAAAACATCTGAAACCACCCGAGGAGGATTTTCACTCTCCTTCCCTCCCATCCACCTCCCCTGTACTCCCGTCTTCTCTCCACTGCCTCTGCTTTTTTAAAAAAAAGTGATTTAGAAGAGATTTCGAAGTGGGGGCAAGGGAAGGGGTGCTAGATTCAGTTTTTGAAAGGAAAGTGACAAACTCTGGAGCCTATGGAGCAACCGAGGGATGAATCTGTACTTTCCTTGGACAGATGACTGTCCTGTCTTCCTCAGTGAATTCCTCCAAAGCAGCTTTAATTATTATAGTAATAATAATGTGCGGCTTTTGTAAAATGCTTGCTATGTGCCATGCACTCTATTAAGCCCTGGGTAGATACAAGATAATCAGCCTGGTCACAGTTCCTCTCCCAGGTGGGGCTCACTGTCTAAGGGAGAGGGAGAACAAATAGTTCATTCCCATTTTACAGATGAGGAAACTGAGACACAGGGGAGTTAAGTTACTTGCCCAAGGTCACACAAAAGCAGGCAAGTGGCATAATCAGGATTATAACTGAGGTCTCACATGTGGCTCACATTCTAAGGAAGACAGAGAACAGGCATCGGATTCCCATTTGCAGATGAGGGAACTGAGGCATAGAGAGGTTAAGTGACTTGCTCAAGGTCACAAAGCAGACAAGTGGCAAGCCGAGATTAGAACACAGGTCCTCTGACTCCCAGTCCAGGCTTATTCCACTGAGCCATGCTCCTTCTCACTAAATGTCTTCACTGAAACACCAAAATCCTCCAAAAAACTGTATTTTCCAAGGAGCACACCCATCTCCTCTCTGCTGCTTCCACTGACCACTCATGCCACTCAGAAAAGAAAGGAGAACAAACCCATTGGCTGTTGATCAAACACAAGTGCCCCAGGAGCCTTGTCACCTTCAATCACTGAAGTTGCAGAGTTACAGTGGTGCACAACCCCTCAGGAGCAGGGAAAACACTCTCCCTTTAGTACACAAGTAGCAGGGCCTGGGAAAAGCCAAGCCAGAGCCAACAATTTTCAAACCAGATGTATTCTGCAGGTGGTTAAGGGCAGAGATCTAAACCACAGAATTGATCCCCAACTCTGGCATGCCTGCATGTGAAATTTGAAAAAGATGGACTGTTTCTCACTTTTTCAGTGACAATAGTAAAATTCATGTATGAATGCATCTTTAGCACACTGAACATAAAGTAGCAGATTTTCTCACTTCAACTAGCCTGCCTCGTGGTCACCCTTTTGGAAAGTCATTTAATTATCCAGAGCATTTTCCTACAGCGTCTCTGCTTCTAACCGCATAATCAGCCGGGTCACAGCGTCCCCCCTCCCCAGCCCCCATTCCCCTATCCTACCTGAAACCGGGGAGAAGGTGACCTGAACAAGAAGTGCGTCTGTCTCATTGTTGCTCTTTCCTGCCCCGTAACTCTGCCATCCTCACGGGCCTTGGTTCCCGGGATTTCAGGAGGGTTAAAACCCAACTCACTCTGGGTAACTTTTGGACTTTAGGCTTAATCTCCAGAGCTCTGCTGAGTTGTGTGCCACCTACAGATGCGTGGGGCTGCTTTCTGATTCATTTCTCGGAGAAGCTCATTGTTTTGTTTCCCCGTAGAGTGCCGCTGCCCGCGAGGAGCATCTCATTCATTTGTTTCCGGTATTAAATTCAAGAATGGAATGAGAGTAACTTTGGCAAAAATCCCTATAATGGGCAAGGGGATGGGTTTGGCTTTGAGGGCAAGTTCCTAATAGTTTTAATTAATAAATAAAACAAAAGCATCTCTGGTTTAGCTGTTCACATTTCTACCATCCTTTAGAAAGGAGAATCATTTGAAGGAGACTTAGAAGTTCTCTTGGCTGGTTTTCTTACCACCACTCTCCTTTCCCTTCTGGGTTTTTGGCTCAGGCATTCTTTTACAGTTTAGTTTCAGCTGTCGGTGGAGTCTGGAGTTATTTGCTAGTGGTTGCTGGTTACCATTTTCCTCAAACCAGGTGCGTGATGTTGCAGAAAGCCAGTAAGGAGTCTAGACTTCTGCCTTTAAAATAAATAGTTGGGAACTTAGAAATCTCCCAGATTCAGTGTGCCTTCGGAGTTTCTCGTGTGTATGTGTGTGAAATACAACTAGTCTCTATTTTTATTCCATGATGAGCTGTTAATTGTGAGATTTCTTCCTATTTGTAATCTATTTTAATGCCTGTGTTCCCTTATAGATTGTAAAATTGTCATGGGCAGGGATCACATGGACCGACTCTATTGTATTGTACTGTGCCAAGCACTTAGAATCAATCAATCAATCATATTTATTGAGCACTTACTGTGTGCAGAGCACTGTACTAAGCACTTGGGAAGTACAAGTTGACAACATATAGAGACAGTCCCTACCCAACAGTGGGCTCACAGTCTAGAAGCGGCGTGGCTCAGCGTAAAGGGCATGGGCTTGGGAGTCAAGAGGTCATGGGTTCTAATCCCAGCTCCGCCACTTGTCGGCTGTGTGACTTTGGGCAAGTCACTCAACTTCTCTGTGCCTCAGTTCCCTCAACTGTAAAATAGGGATGAAGACTGGGAGCCCCACGTGGGACAACCTGATCACCTTGTATCCCCCCAGCGCTTAGAACAGTGCTTTGCACATAGTAAGCACTTATCAAATAATAATAATAATAGTAAGTGTGTAACAAATATCATCATTATTATTATTATTAGAACGTGATCTGCACCCAGTAAGCACTCGATAAATACCATTGATCGATTAATCAATCAGTGGTATTTATTGAGCACTTACTATGTGCAGAGCACTGTATTAAGTACTTGGGAGAGCACAATATGCATGTCAAACTGTAAGGAAAGAGGTGTCTTTGGCATTGCTTTCCAAACTGTGTGTCCCTAGATATGTTCCACCCCCTGCAGAGCCTGTTGCTGTTTTCCAGTCTACCTCTTGGTCCCCTAGTTTTCCAGCAGCCTCACTCCTAGAGCAGCACCAAGATTTTCTGTCTCCTGCCACTGTTGCCTAGCTATCTGCTGCTAAACTACACGGCTTGGATCTGTAAAGTGTTAATTCTGTGTGCTCCAACCGGCCTCTCCCCTCCCCACACGGTTCTTGGTTACTGGAAGGGTGGCTGCTTGAGAATACTGCTGTATCTTTTAATCTCAGTTCTCCAGCACTTTATTTTTCCCTGAGCAAATTACCGTGTCCATCTCAGAAAGTGAAGGCCCAAAGGCTGGGGCCTTTGTACTAAGCTCTTAATACAGTGCTCTGCACACAGTAAGCACTCAATAAATACGATTGATGATGATGGGCTGAGGGTCTTCAGGAAATGTCAGCAGGGAATGAGCTATTCTAGTGACTAATAATAATATTAATAATAATAATTGTAGTATTTGTTAAGCACTTCCTTATGTCAGGCACTGTACTAATCCACTGCCCAGATTATCTTTCGACAGAAATAATCAGGGCATATCACCCCTCTCCTCAAAAACCTCCATTGGTTGCCTATCCACCTCCATATCAACCAGAAACTCCTCACTAGTGGCTTTAAAGCTCTCCATCACCTTGCCCCTCAATCAATCAATCAATCAATCAACCACATTTATTGAGTGCTTACTGTGTGCAGAGCACTGTACTAAGCGCATGGGAAGTACAAGTTGGCAACATAAAGAGACAGTCCCTACCCAACAGTGGGCTCACAGTCTAAAAGACTCCTTACCTCACCTCCCTGCTCTCCTTCTACATCCCAGCCCGTGCACTTTGCTCCTCTGGTACTAATCTCACTGTGCCTCCATCTTGCCTATCTCTTCACCAACCCCAGGCCCATTTCCTACCTCTGGCCTGGGACACCCTCCCTTCTCAAAACTGCCAAACAATCAATCTTCCCCCCTTCAAAGCCCTACTGAAGACGTACCTCCTCCAAGAGGCCTTCCCAGAATAGGCCTCCTTTTCCTCAGCTCCTACTCCCTTCCACGTCACCTCGACTCGCTCCCTTTGTTCTTCCCCCCTCTCCCTGCCCCACAACACTTATGTATATCAATCATATTTATTGAGTGCTTACTATGTGCAGAGCACTGTACTAAGCGCTTGGGAAGTACAAATTGGCAACATATAGAGACAGTCCCTACCCAACATTGGGCTCACAGTCTAAAAGGGGGGAGACAGAGAAAAAAAAAAAACCAAACATACTAACAAAATAAAATAAATAGAATAGATATGTACAAGTAAAATAAATAAATAAATAAATAAATAGAGTAATAAATATGTACAAGCATATATACATATATACAGGTGCTGTGGGGAAGGGAAGGAGGTAAGATGGGGGGATGGAGAGGGGGATGAGGTGGAGAGGAGGGAAGGGGCTCAGTCTGGGAAGGCCTCCTGGAGGAGGTGAGCTCTCAGCAGGGCCTTGAAGGGAGGAAGAGAGCTAGCTTGGCGGATGGGCAGAGGGAGGGCATTCCAGGCCCGGGGGATGACGTGGGCCAGGGGTCGATGGCGGGACAGGCGAGAACGAGGTACGGTGAGGAGATTAGCGGTGGAGGAGCGGAGGGTGCGGGCTGGGCTGTAGAAGGAGAGAAGGGAGGTGAGGTAGGAGGGGGCGAGGTGATGGACAGCCTTGAAGCCCAGGGTGAGGAGTTTCTGCCTGATGCGCAGATTGATTGGTAGCCACTGGAGATTATTGAGGAGGGGAGTAATATGCCCAGAGCGTTTCTGGACAAAGATAATCCGGGCAGCAGCATGAAGTATGGATTGAAGTGGAGAGAGACACGAGGATGGGAGATCAGAGAGAAGGCTGATGCAGTAGTCCAGACGGGATAGGATGAGAGTTTGAACGAGCAGGGTAGTGGTATGGATGGAGAGGAAAGGGCGGATCTTGGCAATGTTGCGGAGCTGAGACCGGCATGTTTTGGTGACGGCTTGGATGTGAGGGGTGAATGAGAGAGCGGAGTCGAGGATGACACCAAGTTTGCGGGCTTGTGAGACGGGAAGGATGGTAGTGCCGTCAACAGAGATGGGAAAGTCAGGGAGAGGGCAAGGTTTGGGAGGGAAGACGAGTTCAGTCTTCGACATGTTGAGCTTTAGGTGGCGGGCAGACATCCAGATGGAGATGTCCTGAAGGCAGGAGGAGATGCGAGCCTGGAGGGAGGGGGAGAGAGCAGGGGCAGAGATGTAGATCTGGGTGTCATCAGCGTAGAGATGATAGTGGAAGCCGTGGGAGCGAATGAGGTCACCAAGGGAGTGCGTGTAGATTGAGAACAGAAGGGGACCAAGTACTGAACCTTGGGGAACCCCCACAGTAAGAGGATGGGAGGGGGAGGAGGAGCCTGCAAAAGAAACTGAGAAAGAGTGATTGGAGAGATAAGAGGAGAACCAGGGGAGGACGGAGTCTGTGAAGCCAAGGTCAGATAGCGTGTTGAGGAGAAGGGGGTGGTCCACAGTGTCAAAGGCAGCTGAGAGGTCAAGGAGGATTAGGACAGAGTATGAGCCGTCGGATTTGGCAAGCAGGAGGTCATTGGTGACCTTTGAGAGGGCAGTTTCCATGGAATGTAGGGGACGGAAGCCAGACTGGAGGGGGTCGAGGAGAGAGTTGGTGTTGAGGAATTCTAGGCAGCGAGTGTAGACAACTCGTTCAAGGAGTTTGGAAAGGAATGGTAGGAGGGATATGGGACGATAACTAGAAGGCGAGGTGGGGTCAAGAGAGGGTTTTTTTAGGATGGGAGAGACATGGGCATGTTTGAAGGCAGAGGGGAAGAAACCAGTGGAGCGGTTGAAGATGGAAGTTAAGGAGGGGAGAAGGGATGGAGCGAGAGATTTCATGAGATGAGAGGGAATGGGGTCAGAAGCACAGGTGGCCGGAGTAGCACTTGAGAGGAGGGAGGAGAGCTTCTCTGAGGATACTGCTGGGAAGGATGGGAGAGTAGCAGAGAGTGTTGAGAGCCGGGGGGTTGGAGAAGGGGGGGATATATGTGCATATAGCTATTCTATTTGTTCTGACTGTTTTGACACCTGTCTACATGTTTTGTTTTGTTCTCTGTCTCCCCCTTCTAGACTGTGAGCCCACTGTTGGGTAGGGACCGTCTCTACATGTTGCCAACTTGTACTTCCCAAGCGCTTAGTACAGTGCTGTGCATACAGTAAGTGCTCAATAAATACGATTGAATGAATGAATGAATGAATGGTAAAGCCAGTGAAGAGCTGTGCCTTCCAATGCCTTGCATCTTCCATGGTCTAGTGCAAGGAGCATGGGCCTGGGAGTCAGAAGGACCTGGGTTCTAATCCAAGCTCTGCCAAGTTTCTGCTGTGTGACCTTGGGCAAGTCACTTCACTTCTCTGTGCCTCAGCTTCCTCATGTGTAAAATGGGGATTAAGACAGGGAGCCCTATGTGGGACAGGTACTAACCCGATTATTCATTCATTGTCAGTCATATTTATTGAGCACTTACTGTGTGCAGAGCACTGTACTAAGCGCTTGGAAAGTACAATTAGGCAACAGATACTCTTGAATTTACCCCAGTGCTTAGAACAGTGTCTGGCACATAATAAGCACTTAACAAATACCACAATAATTATCTCCTACGGTTATATTGTACCAAATCTGAGCCTCCCCAAGTATTCATTCATTCATTCAATCGTATTTATTGAGCGCTTACTGTGTGCAGAGCACTGTACTAAGCGCTTGGGAAGTACAAGTTGGCAACGTATAGAGACAGTCCCTACCCAACAGTGGGCTCACAGTCTAGAAGGGGGAGACAGAGAACAAAACAAAACATAATTAACAAAATAAAATAAATAGAATAAATATGTACAAATAAAATAAATAGAGTAATAAATACATACAAACATATATACATATATACAGGTGCTGTGGGGAGGGGAAGGAGGTAAGGCAGGGGGAGGGGAGGGAGAGGAGGGGGAGAGGAAGGAAGGGGCTCAGTCTGGGAAGGCCTCCTGGAGGAGGTGAGCTCTCAGTAGGGCCTTGAAGGGAGGAAGAGAGCTAGCTTGGCGGATGTGCGGAGGGAGGGCATTCCAGGCCAGGGGGATGATGTGGGCCAGGGGTCGACAGCGGTTCAGGCGAGAATGAGGCACGGTGAGGAGATTAGCGGCAGAGGAGCGGAGGGTGTGGGCTGGGCTGTAGAAGGAGAGAAGGGAGGTGAGGTAGGAGGGTGAGGAGTTTTTGCCTGATGCGTAAGTTGATTGGTAGCCACTGGGGATTTTTGAGGAAGGGAGTAACATGCCCAGAGTGTTTCTGGACAAAGATGATCCGGCCAGCGGCATGAAGTATGGATTGAAGTGGGGAGAGACAGGAGGATGGGAGATCGGAGAGGAGGCTGATGCAGTAATCCAGACGGGATAGGATGAGAGCTTGAACGAGCAGGGTAGTGGTTTGGATGGAGAAGAAAGGGCGGATCTTGGTGATGTTGCGGAGGTGAGACCGGCAGGTTTTGGTGATGGATTGCATGTGAGGGGTGAACAAGAGAGCGGAGTCGAGGATAACGCCAAGTTGCCGGCTTGTGAGACGGGAAGGATGGTAGTGCCGTCAACAGTGATGGGAAAGTCAGGGAGAGGGCAGGGTTTGGGAGGGAAGATGAGTTCAATCTTGGACATGTTGAGTTTTAGATGGCGGGTAGACATCCAGATAGAGATGTCCTGAAGGCAGAAGGAGACATGAGCCTGAAGGGAGGGAGAGAGAGCAGGGGCAGAGATGTAGATTTGGGTGTCATTGGCATAGAGATGATAGTTGAAGCCGTGGGAGCGAATGACTTCACCAAGGGAGTAAGTGTAGATAGAGAACAGAAGGGGACCAAGAACTGACCCTTGAGGAACCCCTACAGTAAGGGGATGGGAGGGGGAGGAGGAGCCTGCAAAAGAGACTGAGAATGAACAGCCGGAGAGATAAGAGGAGAACCAGGAGAGGACGGAGTCTGTGAAGCCAAGGTTGGATAGCGTGTTGAGGAGAAGGGGGTGGTCCACAGTGTCGAAGGCAGCTGAGAGGTCGAGGAGGATTAGGATAGAGTATGAACCGTTGGATTTGGCAAGCAGGAGGTCATTGGTGACCTTTGAGAGGGCAGTTTCCGTGGAATGTAGGGCACGGAGGCCAGATTGGAGGGGGTCGAGGAGAAAGTTGGCGTTGAGGAATTCGAGGCAGCGCGTGTAGACGACTCGTTCAAGAAGTTTGGAATGGAATGGTAGGAGGGAGATGGGGCGATAACTAGAAGGTGAGGTGGGGTCAAGAGAGGGTTTTTTTAGGATGGGAGAGACGTGGGCATGTTTGAAGGCAGAGGGAAATGAACCAGTGGAGAGTGAGCAGTTGAAGATGGAAGTTAAGGAGGGGAGAAGGGACGGAGCGAGAGATTTCATAAGATGAGAGGGAATGGGGTCAGAAGCACAGGTGGCCAGAGTAGCACATGAGAGGAGGGAGGAGATCTTCTCTGAGGACACTGTTGGGAAGGATTGGAGAGTGTTGAGAGCTGGGGGGCTGGAGAAGTGGGGGAGTGACTTTGGGGAGCTCCCCAGTACTCCCTAGTAAGTTACCAAATAGCTTAGGCAAGTCATTTCTCTTCTCTGGGCCTCAGTTACCTTAACTGTAAAATGGGGATTGAGGCCTTGAGCCCCACGTGGGACAGGGACTGTGTCCAACCTGATTTGCTTATATCTACCCCAGTGCTTAGTACAGTGACTGGCACATAGTAACTTAGCATGGCTGGTCATTTGCCTCTGCCTCATGATCGTTTTGAAAATGCTGCTCAAAAAGAATCACTCCTTTCCGCTTCAGTGAGGTTTTGTAGTGTTGGGTCTAGTCTTTTTCCGTATCTCGTGTTGACTGTTGGTTAGTTGTCCTGCTGAGATCTAGAACTGGATAGGCCCAGGACATGGGCTCCATGTGGACTGCCAGCTCACCCTCTGCCCACCAGCTCTGACTTGATCTATTACTGAAGGAAATCCCATAGGTCAGGAAGGAAGAGGAGGAAGAGGAAGAACCTGGCTGGTTCCAGCAATGGTCTTTTCCTCCTTAGCTCATTGGGCCCTTCCACACTGTGGGTATGTGACTCCAGCTCAGGCTGTCATGGTCATCCAACTGCCGCCCAAATCATGCACTGGTAATGACCATTTGCCCCTTCCTGACCCTTGCAGAGGTCTGTTTAGCCCTGACAGTCCAGCCCTGCTGAGGTATGGCAGCGTAGGGGAACAATGAGTGGTGGAGGGCAGCTGTAGGAAGTTCTTGGCTCTCTTACCCCACTCCCTATCTCTCCTCCCACCCTCCACCTCTTTCCCCTTGTCTCACAGTCGTCTTCCCTTCTCCCCACCCTACTGTCTATCCCTTTCTTTCCCCTTCCACCATTACCTCCCACTCTGAACCATGGTTTCTGGCTTCCCTTACCCCTGCACCCCACTGTTTTTAGCCCTAACCCCGCGTCTGGCCACGGATAATAATAATAATAATAATAATAATAATAATGGCATTTGTTAAGTGCTTACTATGTGCCAAGCACTGTTCTAAGCATTGGGGGGATACAAGGCAATCAGGTTGTCCCACATGGGGCTCACAGTCTTAATCCCCATTTTCCAGATGAGGTAACTGAGGCCCAGAGAAGTGAAGTGACTTGGCCAAAGTCACACAGCTGACAGTTGGCAGAGCCAGGATCAGAATCCATGACCTCTGGCACCCAAGCCTGGGCTCTTTCCTCTGAGCCACACTGCTTCTCCGAAGCGACTCCTGCTTCTCCGGATAGCTGGTCACCTTGGTGAAGGGGGAGAATTGGTTCTTCTGGGCCTGGGGGAAGGTAAGGAAGAGAAGCAGCATGGCATAGTGAATAGAGCACAGGCCTGGGATTCAGAAGGTCATGGGTTCTAATCCTGGCTCCGCCACTTGTCTGCTGTGTGGCCTTGGACAAGTCACTTCACTTCTCTGGGCCTCAGTTACCTCATCTGAAAAATGGGGCTTTGTTGCCCAATTGTACTTTCCAAGCACTTAGTACAGTGCTCTGCACACAGTAAGCACTCAATAAATACGATTAAATGAATGAATGAAACTGTGAACCCCACGTGGGACAGGGACTGTGCCCAACCCAATTTGCTTGTATTCACCCCAGCACTTAGTACAGTGCCTGTCATACAGTAAGTGCTTAACAAATACCACAGTCATTATTATTATTATTATTATCATTATTATTAAGAGATCAAAGAACGTGGCAGGAAGCGGGGCTACCTGGGCGAGGCCAATGTGGATGTGGAATTTTCTACCCATTCTCCTCCTTTCCTCCCTCCCAACCGACTAGTCAGTGAGAGGGCCAGCCTGCACCAAACCCCCTCCACAGGACGATGCTGACAGTGGTGTCCCAGCGACTCCTGAGCCCGGCGGCCAGAGGCCCTGAAGGCTTCAGTCACAGCCTTCTTCTCCATTTTGTGGAGAATTGGCACAGGGTTCTGCTGAGAAGGGCCCCCACTATCTGTCCCCCCACCCCGCCAACATTACAAGCTCTTCTGGTTACTGTGTTTGTGTTTGTGGAAGAGCGTTTTACAAAAAAACAACATTTAAAATCCCTTATTTCCATTCAGCATACTTAATCTATAAAGAAAATATGCACCAAAAACACCAAGTGAATCTCTGGCATTGTCCACGTGGACTTATTATTTATTTTGAGAGGTGGCATTAAGTGTTGGGTTTTTTTTCTTAAGAATGTCATGTGAAAGCACTTTGTGGGATACTTTGGAACAGCTATAAGATGCCTTCGGAGAAATTATTTCACCCTTTACCCCTCCCCACAGCACACACACAAACACAAGTAAAGATAAAAAGTTTTGAATATGAAATCAAAATTTGCAAGGTCAAGTGTCAAAAGCCCCTCCCCGTTTGAAGAACAGATCTTGGTACTAGGGTTTCCATAGGGTTGATACTTTTGATCCAGGGTCTTAACACTGATGCTGTTTGCAAATTATCCTTTGTCTTTGTTTGGGGTTATTGGTTTTAGGAATGGACAGAACTTGAAATTTAGCTTTACAGAATTTGAGCTAAACCATCAAAAAATTTCCTTTTTTATCCTGGCAGCCTAAAGAACAAGATAAAGAATGTTAGGGTATAATCTGATTGAAAAATAAACAGAAGTTCAGTCAAGTTCAATTATGCTATTGGGGTCTAAACTTCTCTTTGTAAAAAACCAATCCCCAGCCAAACAAATGGAACAGAAGGCTTTCCCTTTGCAGAGGTGATATGTGGGCAGTTTTTAAGAGGCATTCAGGCTCAATTTTTCAAACTCTGTCCAGTCAAGCCTCCCTGTGAAATAATAATAATTATGGTAATTGTTAAGCGTTTACTATGTGCCAAGTACTTTCTAAGTGCTGGGTAGACATAGGTTGCCCCATGCAGGGCTCACAGTCTTAATCCCCGTTTTAAAGATGAGGTAACTGAGGCACAGAGAAGTTAAGTGGCTTGCCCAAGGTCACACGGCAGACAAGTGGTAGGGCTGGAATTAGAACCCATGTCTTCTGATTCCCAAGCCCATGTTCTTTCCACTAAGCCACGCTGCTGCTGTTCAACCCCTGGTAGCATCCTCGCTTCCCCATATAACCCTGAAGGCCAGAGCTCAGTAAATATGACACCACCTCTCTCATTCATTCATTCATTCAATTGTATTTATTGAGCACTTACTGTGTGCAGAGCACTGTACTAAGTGCTTGGGAAGTACAAGTCGGCAACATATAGAGACAGTCCCTACCCAACAACAGGCTCACAGACTAGAAGGGGGAGACAGACAACAAAACAAAACATGTAGACAGGTGTCAAAATCATCAGAACAAATAGAATTGTTTCCCCACCATCAAAGCACTATTAAGGTCACATCTCCTCCGAGGGCCTTCCCTGATTAAGCCTTCTTTTCCCCGGCTCGCTCTCCCTGATTTTTGTTTTTTATGGTATTTTTTAAGCGCTTGCTATGTAGCAGGCACCATACTAAGCACTGGGGTGGATACAAGCTAATTGGGTTGGCCATAATCCCTGTCACACTCTTAATCCCCATTTTCCAGATGAGGAAACTGAGACCCAGAGAAGTGAAGTGACACGCAAGGTCACACAGTTGACAAGCGGTGGAACTGGGATTAGAACCCAGGTCTTCTGGTTCCCAGCCCTGAGCTCTAGCCACTAGGCCGTGCTGCTTCTACTGTGTTGCTTCTGCATCATCTATGCTCTTGGATCTGTGACCATTAGGCATTTGATTTTTGCTCCTCCCCCAACCCCACAGCACTTAAATTATTTATACTAATAATAATGGTGGTATTTGTTAAGCGCTTACTATGTGCAAAGCACTGTTCTAAGTGCTGGGGAGGTTACAAGGTGATCAGGTTGTCCCAAGCAGGGCTCACAGTTTTAATCCATATTTTACAGATGAGGTAACTGAGGCACAGAGAAGTTAAGTGACTTGCCCAAAATTACACAGCTGACAACTGACGGAGCCAGGATTTGAACCCGTGACCCCTGACTCCAAAGCCCAGGCTCTTGTCCACTGAGCCACTCTGCTTCTCAATGATTTAGTGTGAATATGAAACTATTATGTTAATGTCTGTCTCCCCCTCTAGACTGTAAACTCGTTAATGGGCAGGGATTGTGTTTGCTAATTTTATTATATTGTACTAACCCAAGTGCGTACTACATTGATTGTGGGCAGGGAATGTGTCTGATGCTATAGTGTACTGTCCCAAGCACTTAGTACAGTGCTTTGCACACAGTAAGCACTCAATAAATAAGATTAATCATCGTTGTGAATAATAATAATATTTGATTGGAGCTGAACTCCAAACAGGACAGACTCTGCAGAAGATGGACAGAGCTTTTTGTTGGTGAGGTGAAGTTCACACCCTGCTTTGTGCCATCAGCCATGTCACCTTGACTACAGAGCACTATGAAGGAGACCCAGGCCTGAAGCTGCTAGAACCACAGAGCTTAGTCAAAGAAACAGTCCCTGACATGGCCCCAATTTAATTCCCCTCCTCTAATAATAATTATAGTGTTACTTGTTAAGCGTTTACTATGGGCTAACCTCTGTGCTGAGGGCTGGGGTAGATACAGCTAAGTCAGATCTGATATGATCCCATCCCACATGGGGCTCGCAGTCTAATGGGGAGGGACAACAGGTATTGAATCCCCATTTTACAGATGAGGAAACCAAGGCACAGAGAAATTAAGTGACTTGTTCAAGGTCCCATAGCAGGCAAGTAGCGGAGCAAAGATTAGAAGGCAGGTCTCCCGACTACTAGGCCTGTGATCTTTCCACTAGGCCATGCTGCTCTTCTCCCTCCTCGCCGCACAGCCGGCCCTCTAGATAATAATAATAATAGTAATAATGGTACTTGTTAAGCACTTACTATGTACCAAGCACTGTTCATTCATTCATTCAATCGTATTTATTGAGCGCTTACTGTGTGCAGAGCACTGTACTAAGCGCTTGGGAAGTACAAGTTGGCAACATATAGAGACAGTCCCTACCCAACAGTGGGCTCACAGTCTAGAAGGGGGAGACAGAGAACAAAACAAAACATATTGACAAAATAAAATAAATAGAATAAATATGTACAAATAAAATAAATCAATAAACAGAGTAATAAATACGTACAAACATATATACATATATGCAGGTGCTGTGGGGAGGGGAAGGACGTAAGGTGTGGGGGATGGGGAGGTGGAGGAGGGGGAGAGGTAGGAGGGGGCTCAGTCTGGGAAGGCCTCCTGGAGGAGGTGAGCTCTCAGTAGGGCCTTGAAGGGAGGAAGAGAGCTAGCTTGGCGGATGTGCGGAGGGAGGGCATTACAGGCCCGGGGGATGATGTGGGCCGGGGGTCGACGGCGGGACAGGCGAGAACGAGGCACGGTGATAAGATTAGCGACAGAGGAGTGGAGGGTACGGGCTGGGCTGTAGAAGGAGAGAAGGGAGGTGAGGTAGGAGGGGTGAGGTGATGGAGAGCCTTAAAGCTGAGGGTGAGGAGTTTTTGCCTGATGCGTAAGTTGATTGGTAGCCACTGGAGATTTTTGAGGAGGGGAGTAACATGCCCAGAGCGTTTCTGGACAAAGACAATCCGGGCAGCGGCGTGAAGTATGAATTGAAGTGGGGAGAGACAGGAGGATGAGAGATCAGAGAGGAGGCTGATACAGTAATCCAGACGGGATAGGATGAGAGCTTGAACAAGCAGGGTAGCGGTTTGGATGGAGAGGAAAGGGCGGATCTTGGCAATGTTGCGGAGGTGAGACGGGCAGGTTTTGGTGACTACTTGGATGTGAGGGGGGAAACGAGAGAGCGGAGTCGAGGATGACACCAGGGTTGTGGGCTTGTGAGACGGGAAGGATGGTAGTGCCGTCAACAGTGATGGGAAAGTCAGGGAGAGGGCAGGGTTTGGGAGGGAAGACAAGGCGTTCAGTCTTGGACACTGTTCTGAGCAGTGGAATAGATACAAGTTAATCAGTTGGATGCAGTCCCCATCCCACATGGGGTTGACAGTCTCAATCCCCTTTTTTGAGATGAGGTAACTGAGGCACAGAGAAGTGAAGTGACATGGCCAAGGTGACACAGCAGTCAAGTGGCAGAACCAGGAGTAGAACCCATAACCTTCTGACTCCCAGGCCCATGCTTTCTCTGCTACGCCGTGCTGTTTCCCTGCATGGATAGGTCAGTTCATCCGAGGCTGCTTCACCACTGTGCTCAGGGGCAGCTGGCTTTCTGCAGACTGAGTTCATCAGAGTGTCTGCACAACCAGGATCTGGTTTCTTCCCATGCACTGCCCTCCCTCCCTCCCACCCTCCCACTGTATTTTAGGGTGACCAAGCTAAGTGTGCTTTGTATCAGGTTAAACTTAGGCTAGGTGTGCTACCTGCCCCCCTCTAAGGCTTTCCATGTAAAACTCCAGTACAGTCATGAGAGAGTCATTTAATAAAAACAAAATCCTCTCATCCAGAGCACGAGATTTGTTGCTGGAAGCAATATCCGAATCAGGAAAACACATTTTCGTTTAATTTAATCTGTAACCAAGACAGGAACTGAAAGTAATATTTGTTCAGGAAATTCATTATTCCACCAGTTCGGGTTGAGGAGCCTGCAGAGAGGATGAGAGACGGGAGCGTGAAGCAGCAGACCCATACAAACCCTTCCTTTGTGGATCACTGTCCCACGTCCGGAGGGCACGGGCTTTTGTTCAGACCAAGGGTCTCTGGGAAAGCCAGCTAAAAACTGTCCCTCTGCAGCGGCCTATCAGATTTCACAGGAGGAAAGTGATATCTTGAAGAAGCCCAGCTTTCCTCAGGCTGTTTAGACCCTTTTCTATCAGACAAAGAATAATAATAACAACTGTGGTATTTGTTGCACGTTGTGTGCCAGGAAATAATAATGATGAGCACGGGGGTAGATACAGGATAATCAGGGTAGACCCAATCCCAGTTTAAGTGAGAGGGAAGATAGGAATTTAATCCCCATTTTAGCTCGTTGTGGGCTGGGAATGTCTACCAACTCTGTTGTACTCTCCCAAGCATTTAGTACAGGGCTGTGCACAAAGTAAACTCAATAAATACCATTGATTGATTGATTGATATACAGATGAAGAAACTGAAGCCCAGAGAAGTTAAGTGACGTATCCAAAACCACATAGCAGGCAAGTGACAGACCCAGGATTGGAACAAAGTCTTCTGAATCCCAGGCCTGTGCTCTTTCCATTAGGCTGTAGTGGACAATTAACTTCAGAGACTGAGCCAACACAGGCCTGGGAGTCAGAAGGTCATGGATTCTAATCCTGGCACTGCCACTTGTCTGCTGAGTAACTTTGGGCAAGTCATTTCACTTCTCTGTTCCTCAGTTACCTCATCTGTAAAATGGGGATTTAGACTGTGAGCCCCTCGTGGGACGTGGACTGTGTCCGACCTGATTTGTTTGTATCCACCCCAGTGCTTATACAGTGCCTGGCACATAGTAAGTGCTCAACAAAAACCACGGTTATTATTACTTACTAAGCCCTGCTCACAACAAGCTTACAGTCTAGAGGAGTGGGAAGACATTTAAATAAATAAATAATTTATAATAGATAACGTATAGATATGTACAAAAGTGCTGTGGGGCTGAGGGTGGGGTGAATACCAAATGTTGGACATGAAGTAGAAGGGAATTCCAGGCAAGAGGACAGGATGAGCAAGGGATAATAATAATAATGATGGTATGCATTATCATTATTATTATTAGATAAGCGCTTACTATGTGCCAAGTGCTATTCTAAGCGCTGGGGGAGATACAAGGTTATCAGGTTGGCCCAGTTAGGGCTCATAGTATTAATCCCCATTTTACAGATGAAGTAACTGAGGCACAGAGAAGTTGTGATTTGCCCAAAGTCACAAAGCTGACAAGTGGCAGAGCTGGGATTAGAACCCCTGACCTCTGACTCCCAAGCCCATGCTCTTTCCATTAAGCTACGATCAGTGATGAGAGAGATGAGAGTCAGGGACAGTGAGTAGATTGGTATTAGAGGAGTGAAGTGTGCAATCTGTATTATAGCAGAGTGAGGGTAAGGAATGGGGAGAAATTTGACTGAGTACCTTAAGGCCAATGTTGAGGATTTTCTTCTGCTTCTTTTCATTCCCACGGATTGAACAAAAGAATCTGATGATGGTGATTGGAACTCATTACTCTCTGGAGATTATACCGGATGCAGTATGCATTTCAGGTCATCTTGGAGAAATGAAGCCTTTTTCGCCTATGTCTCAATTACAGGAATTTTTCTTTGCACTTAGTGGTGACTTAATATGTTATAACAAAATAGTTACAAGTCCTGGGAATCCTGTCTCATTTTCTAAAATAACTGGGTTTAGTCAAGAATGTTTCCTGCAAGCATACTTAATGATAATTCATTTAATGAAAAAATATGTTTAAGTACATGCAAGCCACAAGCACAAGCTGTTTCAGGTTGCTTGTGTTGCGTCTAGGAAGATTCAGGCAGAAGTTGGCAAATTCCGTACTGAAAACTTACAAAATGTCCCAGAGCAGAAAGTTTCATGAGAGTAGGAAAATCCCCTCTCTTGAGCCTCATGATTGGTGAATTCAAAGCTGAACCTTTCCCAGATTGGCTGGTAAAGAAATGAAGTGGCTAGGCAACTTTCTCCAGCGCTGACCAGTCCTCTGTAGTTAACATTTCAAAGTTGAATTTTCATTGTTAGCAAAAATTAACCCAAGGAGCTTAATTATAAGTAGATTTTGCCTCATCCCATTCATCCGTGACCGGGCTGGGGGTATGGAAAGATTCCACATTTACCTTAATAATTATTAATAATTATTGTATTTATTAAATGTTTACTATATGTCGAGCACTGTTTTAAGAACTGGGATGTTGTTGTTGTTATCTCATGCTGTTGAGTCATGTCCGATCCATAGTGTCGCCATAGACACATCTCTCCCAGAACACCCCACTCTCCATCTGCACTCATTCTGGTAGCGAATCCTTAGAGTGTTCTTGGTAAAAATGCAGAAGTGGTTTACCATTGCCTCCTTCTGTGCAGTAAACAAGTCTCTGCCCTCAACTTCTCCCATGCCGCTGCTGCCCAGGACAGGGGAGTTTTTGACTTGTAGCAGGTTGCCTTCCACTCACTAGCCAATGTCCAAGCTAGGAATGAAATGGTTAGGCTTCTGCTTGACCCTCCCTCTTGTAGTTGTGACCGGTAGAGTACTGGAAACTCTGCAGGTGTGACCCTGAGAGGGGAAGCACTGAAATAGATACAAGTTAATCAGTTTGGACACAGTCTCTGGCCCACATGGGCCTCACTGTCTATGTAGAAGGGAGAACAGGTATTTAATCCTCATTTTACTGATACCTTTTCCCTTCCCATTTCCGTTCTCCATAAGACATTTTTGGTCGTGGTCTTTGTGTGCTCAGCGCAGCAGGAGAATCATGTTGTGTTGGGGTAGACCTCACCCCTACCTTAAAGGGCAAATTCACCTCTCAGGGTGATTCAATCAGTCATATTTATTGAACCTTACTGCTTACTGCTTATTGAACCTTAAGCATTTGGGAGATTACAATATAATAACAAATAGACACATTCCTGTCCACAGTGAGCTCACAGTCTAGAAGATGAACAATATAATAATAATAATAATGTTGGTATTGGTTAAACACTTACTGTGTGCCAAGCACTAAGTGCTGGGGAGATACAAAGTAATCAAGGTTGTCCCACGTGGGGCTCACAGTCTTAATCCCCATTTTATAGATGAGGGAATTGAGGCACAGAGAAGTTAAGTGACTTGCCCAAAGTCACATAGCTGAGAAGTGGCAGAACCGGGATTAGAACCCATGACCTCTGACTCCCAAACGCTGGCTCTTTCCATTGAACCATGCTGCTTCCCAATTATATAGAACAATTATATAGGAAGCCAAAAAATTGGAGTGAGAAACAGCATGGCCTAGTAGAAAAAGCATTGCCAGGGAATCAGGAGACCTGGGTTCTGTAGATTGTACTTTCCAAGCTCTTAGTAGTATGCTCTGCACAGAATAAGCACTCAATAAATACTATTGAATGAATGAATTATAAGACTGTAGAGACCTGTAGATTATAAGCTCCCTGTGGGTAGGGATCGTTTCTATCAACATTATTGTATTGAACTGACCCAAGTACTTAGTACAGTGCTCTCTTTGCATACTGAAGAAATACCACTGATTGATTAATTGATTCTAATTCCAGTTCTGTTTGAGGCTCTGGGTTAATGTATCATTAAAATATTTCCTCTGTCCCAGATCTTAGTTTATTAAAAGCCATTGTCCGGGTTCTTCCCATGTCCCATTGAGTTACAGTATATTGAGGTGACTAATAATAACAATAGTAATTATAATAGTTATATTTGGTAAGTGCTTTCTTTGTGCCAAACACTATTCTAAGCCCTAAGAGAGATACAAGATAATCAGGTCAGACACAGTCCCTGCCCCTCATCGGACTCACAGTTTAAATAAGAGGGAAAAATAGGTATTCTGACCCCATTTGACAGATGAGGAAACTGAGACCCAGAGAGGTTAAGTGACTTGTCCAAGGTCATACAGCAGGTGAGTGGCTGAACCTAAGCTAGAACCCAGATCCTCTGACTCCCAGGCTTGTGCTCTTTTCTGTAGCACATACTGCTTTCCACCAACCCAGCAGAAATATTGCCCAGTGGGTAGAGCACAGGCCTTGGAGTCAGAAGGACCTGGGTGCTAATCCCAGCTCTGTCACTTGTCTGCTGTGTGACCTTGGGGAAGTCGCTTCACTTCTCTGTGCCTCAGTTACCTCGTGTAAAATGGGGATGAAGACTGTGAGCCTCACATTGGCCAGGGACTGCATCCAACCTGACCAACTCATATCTACCCCAGTGCTTAGACGGTACTTGGCATATAGTAAGCGCTTAACAAGTACCATAATTATTATTATCATTATTTTAATGCTTAAAGATATAATTCATCATCTGTAACTCTGTCTTGCGACTGGATGGTGAGTGTGGCCTTTAAGTGACTCTGTTAAGACTACTCAAGGAGACAGATTTGGAATTTGTGAAGGGTCGCAATGTCCCAGCCATAGAGAAGCCTGGGCAGAGTTACAGGTACATAAACCTTTAGTTTGGCCTCTAGCTAAGACCTTGCTGCTGCTAAGTACTCGGGAGAGAACAATAGAAATAAATGGCATGATCCCTGGCCTCAAGTAGAGGCAAGACACGGAAATAAAGTACAGGTAGGGGAAAATAAGAGTAATAAAGATATGTGTATGTGTGTCACGAATGAGTTGTGAGTATGCTTAGTTGGTGCAGGGTGCTGAAATGGTAGTTGTGGTTATAGAAACCAATTGGAAAAGGCATCCTGGAGGAGATAGGATTTCAGGAGATTTTTGAACATGAAGAGAGCAGTGATCTGGTGGATGAGGAGTGAGAGGGAGTTCCAGGCTGGAGAGAGGCCACTTTTTTATGGTATTTGTTAAGCATTTACTATGTGTCAGGCACTGCACTAAGCTCTGGGTTAGATACAAGACAATTGGGTTGGACATAGTCCCTGTCCCACGTGGAACTCACAGTCTTAATCTCCATTTTGCAGGTGAGGTACCTTAGGCACAGGGAAATGAAGTGACTTGCTCAAGGTCACACAGCGGACAAGTGGCAGAGCAAGAATTAGAACCCAGGTCCTCTGATTCCCAGGCCCCTGTTCTTTCCACTAGAAATGAGAGAAAGGTACAGTGCATAGGTTAGCTTTAGAGGGGCAAACAGCGTGAGCTGAAAACAATTAATCAGTGGTGTTTACTGAGCGCTTACTGTCGCAGAGCACTGTGTTAAGTGCCTGGGCAAGTACAACAGAATTAGCAGGCACTTAAAACAGAGTAGAAGTGAAAGGCATGCCCCCTGTCCTTGGGCAGCTTCTGTTCTGACTGGGTTAAAGCAGGAGGCTTTGGCATCTGTATCCAGAGCTCACCCAGATGGAGCTGAAGGGTGAGATATGGAGGGGTGGAAGGTGAGGAAAGTGAGAGAAGCAGCTCCTACCTCGGGCTTCTAAGGTTTCCGGGACTTAGCTGTTTGCTTCCCCACTTTGGGCTAAAAGAAACAGGAAAGATCACAGACCAGTACAGCTGCCAGATACATGGTGGGCTCTGGGACCACAGGACTTGGATGAAGGTGGGACTTCTGAAGGGAACTGTTTCCCTCAGGCCCTGGGCAGCCCCCATGGTGTCCCTGCAGCCAGAAAAGGTTCCAGAGAGCCTGTTGTTGATCCCAGCAGGACCAGGGATGTGATCCAAGGCTACATGGAAGCCAGCCCAAGTTCCCCAGGAGATGCAGTGCCCAGGGATGTCCAGGGTCTGGTTGATTTGTTCCTGGAAAGACAATCCACTCAGCCCTCCGCCAAGGCAATGGTTGTCCCACGGAGGTGACAGGAATTCAGGCCTCTGTCCCAAAGAACAGAACCACTGTCAATCAATCAATCATTTATTGAGCGCTTGTTGTGAGCAAAGCACTGTACTAAATGTACTAAATAACAGTTGGTAGGCACATTCCATGCCCACAACGACCTTGCAGTCTAGAGGGGGAGATAGATATTAATGTAAATCAAAAAATAATGGATATGTTCTTGAGTGCTGTGTGGCTGAGGGAGGGGTGAATGAAGGGAATAAATCTAAGTGCAAGGGTGACGCAGAAAGGAGTGGGAGAAGAGGAAATGAGGAAGGGCTCTTGGAGGATATTCATTCATTCAGTCATATTTATTGAGCACTTACTGTGTGCAGAGCACTGTACTAAGCTCTTGGAAAGTACAGTTTGGCAACAGATAGAGACAGTCCCTACCCAGTAATGGGTTCACAAGGCTTCGAAGGTGGGGGGAGTATTTTTTGGCATTTGTTAAGTGCTTACTATGTGCAAAGCACTGTTCTAAGTGCTGAGCACTGTTAAGTGGTCACTAGCCTCATGGCCAGGGGGAGAGGAGACTCAGCGGTAAGCTCAGGGAAGGTAGTGGATGAGCGTTCAAAGGACCATACCAGACAGCCGAACAGGAAAGATTGAGAAAAATGACTGTTGCCTCACTGAGAACTTCTGTGAGGATTTAGCAACTAAAGGAGAACCTTAGAGGAGAATAGATGACTCCCCGTGGATGACCTGCCCTGGCAGTTCCAGGGCAAAGGGGCAAGTCCGCCAGAGGGTGGAATGAAGCCTCAGACATCCGGAAACTGCTATGCCCGGGAGAGACTGGTGGTGGATTGATTCCCTAGGCCTATTGCTCTACCTCCTTGTCTGCAGGAAGTAGGATACGCAGAGCGTTCCACACCAGGTACTTGGGAACCTGCCTCACAAACAAGACAAGCTGAGAAGCAGCATGGCCTAGATCTGTGTTCTAATCCCAGCTCTGCCACATGTCTGCTGTGTGACTTTGGGCAACTAACAACTTCTCTGTGCCTCAGTTACCTCTTCTGTAAATTAGGGTCTAAGATTATGAGCCCCATGTGGGACAGGGACTGTGTTCAACAAAGTTTGCTTGTATCCACCCCAGTGCTTAGAACAGTGCTTAGCAAATACCACAATTATTATTATTGTTATTACACAGTTCCTGCCCTCAAGGAATATGCAGTCTAATGGAGGAGACAAGCAGAGAAAATTGCAAAGATTCAATAGGAAAGAGAGTCAATCAATCATTTGTGTTTATTGAGCACTTACTCTGTGCAGAGCACCGTACTAAGCGCTTGGGAGATTAAGAAAATGGACACAAACGATTAAAACAGTTTGGTCTTCTGAGAAAAGCTTTGGACTGGGAGTCAGGAGACCTGTGTTCGAGTCCTGGATCTGCCATTTTCCTGCTTTGGGACCTAGAGTAAATCACTACTAATGACCAGAGGTCGGGACAGGGTCCTGCCAGAAGCAGTGCGGGGTAAAAAGCGGGTTGGGGAGGGACAGACAGGGTTGAAAAGGGTTGGGTAAAGGAAATTGGACAAGATTAAAATAGGATTGGGGATTCCTCTGCACACAATAAGAGCTCATTAAATACCTTTGATCATGATGAAACTCAGTATGTCCAAGACTGAGCTTCTTATCTTCCCTCCTAAACCCTGTCCTCTCCCTGACTTTCCCATCACTGTAGACGGCACTACCATCCTTCCCATCTCACGAGCCCGCAACCTTGGTGTCATCCTCGACCCTGCTCTCTCATTCACCCCACACATCCAATCCATCACCAAAACCTGCCTGTGTCACCTCCACACCATCACCAAGATCCCGCCCTTTCCTCTCCATCCAAACCGCTACCTTCCTAGTTCAATCTATCATCCTGTCCCGACTGGATTACAGCATCAGCCTCCTCTCTGATCTCCCATCCTCCTGTCTCTCCCCGCTTCAGTCAATACTTCACTCTGCTGCCCAGATTATCTTTGTAAAGAAACGCTCTGGGCATGTCACTCCCCTCCTCAAAAATCTCCAGTGGTTGCCTGTCAACCTACGAATCAAGCAAAAACTCCTCACTCTCGGCTTCAGGGCTCTCCATCACCTCGCCCCCTCCTACCTCACCTTCCTTCTCTCCTTCTCCAGCCCAGCCCGCACCCTCCGCTCCTCTGCCGCTAACCTCCTCACTGTACCTCATTCTCGCCTGTCCCACCGTCGACCCCAGGCCCACGTCCTTCCCCTGGCCTGGAATGCCCTCCCTCCACACATCTGCCAAACTAGCTTTCTTCCTCCCCTCAAAGCCTTATGGAGTGCTCACCAACTCCAGGAGGCCTTCCCAGACAGAGCCCCCTTTTTCCTCTCCTCCTGCCCATTGCCCACCCACCCTACCTCCTTCCCCTCCCCACAGCACTTGTCTATATTTGTACATACTTATTACTCTATTTTATTTGTACATATTTACTACTCCATTTTATTAATGATGTGCATATAGCTATAATTCTATTTATTCTAACGGTTTTGACACCTGTCTACATGTTTTGTTTTGTTGTCTATCTCCCCCTTCTAGACCGTGAGCCCATTGTTGGGTAGGGACCGTCTCTATATGTTGCCGACTTGTACTTCCCAAGCACTTAGTACAGTGCTCTGCCCACAGTAAGCACTCAATAAATATGATTGATTGAATGAGTGAATAAAATGATGAGAGACATATGGAGTTGAATGAGAGATGGAGAGCCTCACTACCCCCTTATCCCCATCCCCTTGACTCTAGCCTCACGTCTTTCTCCCCGAACTCCCCATTTATTTTTCTCCACCCTTTCCTTCTCTCCCCACCCACCCCCTTATAATAATAATTATTCTATAATTATAATAAATATTCTATCTATTTTGTTAATAATAATAAATGTGGTATTTGTTAAGCACTTACTATGTGCCAGGCACTTTTCTAAACACTGGGATAGATACCAGCTAATCAGTTTGGACACAGTCCATGTCCCACATGGGGCTCCCAGTCTTAATCCCTATTTTACAGATGAGATAACCGAGGCAAAGAGAAGGTAAGTTAATTGTCCAAGGTCACACAGCAGACAGGTGGTGGAGCTGGGATTAGAACCTAGAACCTTCTGACTCTCAGGCCTGTGCTGTATCCACTAGGCCACACTGCTTCTCCTTATTACTCCATCACCTCCTCTAAGACTCCCTGGGCCTTTGCCCAGGATGATGCCATAGGGGAAGTTTGGCTCCCATGGAGGGGAGGGGGAAGTGGGAATCAGAAAGGGGGTAGAGGTGGCTAGGAGGCAGGGGACCAAAGCCAGTTTCAAAAGGTAAGTGAGTGAGGCGGCCATCCCAGGGCATGCCACTGGAAGGGACAATGGTCAGCTCAGCAGCCGGGCAGCCGCTTAACCTCGCGAGGATTTCCTCGTCTGAATTTTTGAATCCGCTAATTGTAACTTTGAAGCCGTAGACTGCAAATACCACTTGTTTCTACCGTGAATATATTCTGGACGTAGTTTGGGGTGAACTTATTCAAAACGTCCTGTATGAACGCATGCCCAGCGTAAACACACACAGATTCCCTTTGGGGGCATGGTGGCCCGTTTTTTCTTGCCTCAGAATGACCCAAGTCTGAAGGCGGGACTGTAGGCAGAGGGAGCTGAGGGACGAAAGCAGGGGAAAATATCCCCAGGGCTGACCAGCTCAGTCGGAGGGTAGTGTTAGAGCAGAGCAAGCCTTCGCTTCAAACAAATCCAGGCGACACACAGGATTGGGAGTTCTTTGAAAGCCTTCCGTTGTATTGGATGTCCTAATGGTACCTTTGACAGTCTGAACCTTCCACGAGTTACTGTTGGCCAGATCATTTTTCACTTAAACAAAAGGCCATGCTCAGTAATAGATACCGATCTGTTATTTGATGCCTATGGAGTCCAATAACACTTTTAAGCTGGATAGAATTATTTCTAACGAAAGAGGCAAAAATTCTATCCCACAATGTTTCCATTAGTTCAAGAATGGAGTTCTGTGATTGTGGTCTGGGAAAGGGAGGTTGTGGCTTACAAATTTATAAACTTCAAATAAACATGAAAAGATGACACTAGGGCAGCTGTTTGGTAACTACCTTCATCAACTGGAAGAAACAAATTCATTTTGGGGGAGGAAATTAGGATCTAACCATTTCGGTAGTTAACGGCTTCAGCACGTTAACATTGGCCAAGCTTCTCGAGAGACTTAAAAAAAAGCAGAAAGAGAATTGAATTTTACCAGGACCAGAAGTAAAGTAAGACACAGAAATGGTGGCTAGCTGGCATATGAAAAACTCTATTTTGATGGCATTTGACTTCCTATTTCAAATTAAATTAAATCTAATACTTTCCCCACAGTTTATTATGCCAGTTAAGAAAGCATTTCATGTGCTTCTGGGTCTACTGGCTGGGCCTTGGGAAACTGGAGATATTGGAATTAATTCATTGAAACTTGTTCTTTGTTACTGTATTGAACAAAAAGGCAGAATGACAGCTTGTTTTTGTAGTCTAAACTGGATTTAGGCTCTAAGATTTTATCATTTAGTATTGGCCTTTAATGCCTTAATTTTAGCAGAACCATATAAGTGTCCTGGGAATAGTTGCCACTTTAATAATTAATTTTGGTATTTATTAAGGATTTACTATATACCAAGGACTGTCCCAAGCACTGGAATAGATACAAGATAATTAGGTTGGTCACAGTGTCTGTCCCACCTGGGACTCACAGTCTAAGTATGAGGAAGAATAGGTATTTCTTCTTCATTTTACAGATGAGGAAACTGAGTTGCAGGGGAAGTTCATTCATTCATTCATTCATTAAATCGTATTTATTGAGCACTTACTATGTGCAGAGCACTGTACTAAGCACTTGGGAAGTACAAGTTGGCAACATATAGAGACGGTCCCTCCCCAACAGCGGGCTCACAGACTAGAAGGGGGAGATTAAGTCATTTGCCCATCGTCACACAGCAGGCAAGCAGCAGAGGTGTGATTAGAACCCAGGTCTTCTGACTCCCGGACCTGTGCTCTTTTCCCCCATCCTATCTTACCTTTCTGATAGTCTTCTACAACTCAGCCCTCACACTTCGCTCCTCTAAAATACCAAACTACTCGTTGTACCTCAGTCTCACCTGTTTCACCACCGACCCCTCACCCACATCTTGCCTCTGGCCTGGAACGCCCTCCCTCTTCGTATCCAACAGACAAAGCCTTATTAAAAGCACCTTATTAAAAGCACTTTCTCCAAGAGGCCTTCCCCAACTAAGACCACCTTTCTTCTTCTCCCACCTTGCATCAGCCTCCTCTCTGATCTCTCATCCTCCTGTCTCTCCCCGCTTCAGTCTATACTTCAATCTGCTGCCCGGATTATCTTTGTACTGAAATGCTCTGGGCATGTCACTCCTCTCCTCAAAAATCTCCAGTGGTTGTCTGTCAATCAAGCAAAAACTCCTCACTCTCGGCTTCAGGGCTCTCCATCGCCTCGCCCCCTCTTACCTCACCTTCCTTCTCTCCTTCTACAGCCCAGCCCACACCCTCCACTCCTCTGCCTCCGCTAATCTCCTCACTGTGCCTCGTTCTCGCCTGTCCCGCCGACGTCCTCCCCCTGGCCTGGAATTCCCTCCCTCTGCACATCTGCCAAGCTAGCTCTCTTCCTCCCTTCAAAGCCCTACTGAGAGCTCACCCCCTCCAGGAGGTCTTCCCAGACTGAGCCCCCTTTTTCCTCTCCCCCTCCCCATCCCCTCCGCCCTACCTCCTTCCCCTCCCCACAGCACCTGTATATATGTTTCTATAGATTTATTACTCTATTTATTTTCTTGTACATATTTGCTATTCTGTTTATTTTGTTAATAATGTGCTTCTAGCTTTAGTTCTATTTATTCTGATGACTTGACACCTGTCCACATGTTTTGTTTTGTTGTCCATCTCCCCCTTCTAGACTGTGAGCCCATTGTTGGGTAGGGACCGTCTCTATATGTTGCCAATTTGTCCTTTCAAGCGCTTAGTACAGTGCTCTGCACCCAGTAAGCGCTCAATAAATACAATTGAATGAATGAATGGATGAATGAATGAAATACGATGGAATGAATGAATGAATAATCCCAACTCTGCCACTTATCTGCTCTGTGGCCCTAGGCAAGTCACTTCCTCTCTCTGTTCTTGAGTTCCTTCATCTGTAAAATGGGAACTGAAACTGTAAGCCCCCTGTGGGACATGGGCTGTATCCAAAATGATTATCTTGTACCTACCCCAGCACTTAGTACAATGCCTGACACTTAGGAAGTGCTTAACAAATGCCATTTTTTTAAAAAAAGCCCTGGAGTTAAATAATTAGAATTCACTAGTTAGAATCATCTGAACCCTCCATGGGCCTAGCAGTTCCTGTTTTCAGTGGCCACAGACAAATCCCCTCTGTCAGTGCTCAGAAGCAAGCACTAGTGGCAGCACTGCAGGATCTGCCAGGCCTGGTGTCTGGTCCTCTTGTTCCCAGAAGTTTGTCAGATCACCAGCTTTGTTTGGTGTCCCTCATTCTCTGTGCTGAGGAATAACAAATAGCAGCTTCTGTGCCCACTCTGGCCCCACCGGGAGTTTATTTGAATTCTCTTCTGGGACAGAGCAGTGACCTAAGAATTGTTATAAAGATAATAAGCTTGTTGTGGGCAGGAAATGTCTCTGTTGGTTGTATTGTACTCTCCCAAGCACTTGTACAGTGCTTTGCATGCAGTAAGCACTCAGTAAATACTGTTGAATGAGTCAATCAATAAAAACAATTGAATGAATGAATAATAATATTTCTGGTGTTTTTAAGCATTCACTAGGTGCCAAGCACTGAGGTAGATACGAAACAATCAGATAGTAATGATAATTGTGCTATTTGTTATGCACTTACTACGGGCAAAGCACCATTCTAGGCACAAGGGAAGATTCATTATAAGCAAGTTGAATCGTCTCTGTCCCAGGTGGGGCTTACAGTCTAGGGCAGAGGGAGGGAGAATAGGTATTTGATCCTCATTTTACAGATGAGGTAATTGAGGCAGAAGTGAAATTAGAACCTAGGTCTCCTGACTCCTTGTCCTGTGCTTTTTCCACTAGGTCCCCTGCTTTCCAACCATACAGTGCCTCGCTCACAGGTTTTATTCATTCATTCATTCATTCATTCATTCAATCGTATTTATTGAGCACTTACTGTGTGCAGAGCACTGTACTAAGCGCTTGGGAAGTACAAGTTGGCAACATATAGAGACGGTCCCTACCCAACAGTGGGCTCACAGTCTAAAAGTGGGAGACAGACAACAAAACAAAACATGTGGACGGGTGTCAAGTCATCAGAATAAATAGAAATAAAGCTAGATGTACATCATTAAGAAAATAAGTAGAATAGTAAATGTGCACTAGTAAAATAAATAGAGTAATAAATCTGTAAAAACATATATACAGGTGCTATGGGGAGGGGAAGGAGGTAGGGCGGGGGGATGGGGAGGAGGAGAAGAAAAAGGGGGCTCAGTCTGGGGGGAGACCATTCATTCATTCATTCATTCAATTGTATTTATTGAGCGCTTACTGTGTGCAGAGCACTGTACTAAGCGCTTGGGGAGTACAAGTTGGCAACATATGGAGATGGTCCCTACCCAACAGCAGGCTCGCAGTCTAGAAGGGAGAGACAGACAACAAAACAAAACATATTAACAAAATAAAATAAATAGAATAGTAAATATGTACAAGTAAAATAGAGAAATAAATCTGTACAAACATATATACAGGTGCTGTGGGGAGGGGAAGGAGGTAGGGCAGGGGGGTGGCGGGGAGAGGAAGGAGGGGGCTCAGTTTGGGAAGGCCTCCTGGAGGAGATGAGCTCTCATTAGGGCTTTGAAGAGAGGAAGAGAGCTAGCTTGGCGGATGTGCGGAGGGAGGGCATTCCAGGCCAGGGGGAGGACATGGGCCGGGGGTCGACGGCGGGACAGGCGAGAACGAGGCACAGTGAGGAGGTTAGCAGCAGAGGAGCGGAGGGTGCGGGCTGAGCTGTAGAAGGAAAGAAGGGAGGTGAGGTAGGAGGGGGCGAGGTGATGGAGTGCCTTGAAGCCGAGAGTGAGGAGTTTTTGCCTGATGCGTAGGTTGACTGGTAGCCACTGGAGATTTTTGAGGAGGGGAGTAACATGCCCAGAGCGTTTCTGCACAAAGATGATCCAGGCAGCAGCATGAAGTATGGATTGAAGTGGGGAGAGACAGGAGGATGGGAGATCAGAGAGGAGGCTGATGCAGTAGTCCAAACGGGATAGGATGAGAGATTGAACGAGCAGGGTAGCGGTTTGGATGGAGAGGAAAAGGCGGATCTTGGCGATGTTGCAGAGGTGAGAGCGGCAGTTTTTGGTGACGGATTGGATGTGAGGGGTGAACAAGAGAGCAGAGTCGAGGATGACACCAAGGTTGTGGGCTTGTGAGACGGGAAGGATGGTAGTGCCATCAACAGTGATGGGAAAGTCAGGGAGAGGGCAGGGTTTGGGAGGGAAGATAAGGAGTTCAGTCTTGGACATATTGAGTTTTAGATGGCGGGCAGACATCCAGATGGAGATGTCCTGAAGGCAGGAGGAGACACGAGCCTGGAGGGGGGGAGAGAGAACAGGGGCAGAGATGTAGATTTGGGTGTCATCAGCGTAGAGATGATAGTTGAAGCCATGGGAGTGAATGAGTTCACCGAGAGAGTGAGTGTAGATAGAGAACAGAAGGGGACCGAGAACTGACTCTTGAAGAACCCCCACAGTCAGAGGATGGGAGGGGGAGGAGGAGCCCGCAAAAGAGACTGAGAATGAACGGCCGGAGAGATGAGGAGAACCAGGAGAGGACAGAGTCTGTGAAGCCAAGGTTGGGCAGCGTGTTGAGGAGAAGGGGGTGGTCCACAGTGTTGAAGGCAGCTGAGAGGTCGAGGAGGATGATGACAGAGTAGGAGCCGTTGGATTTGGCAAGCAGGAGGTCATTGGTGACCTTTGAGAGGGCAGTTTTGGTGGAATGTAGGGGACGGAAGCCAGACTGGAGGGGGTCAAGGAGAGAGTTGGCGTTGAGGAATTCGAGGATTAGAAGTCATTTCCCCAGACTTGTCTTGAATTCTTCAAACTTACTTTCCCCCAAATTCAGCTTTGTCCCTGCCCTCTGAATTTCATGCACTCTTCAGTTATTGTTTGGTTGGTACCTTTCCTGTATAATGATTTTTTAATAATAATTAAGAAAATACAATTGGGTCCATTTCTTTGAGAATGTGTTTTTAGAAAAATATAAAGCCATAGAGATTGGAGCTGAGAGGGCATGGAATAAAGATTCATACCATATTCTCAGTGAACGTTGGTTCTGGATTTTTAAAATTGCCATTTTCAAGGGGTCCAACTGTCAAACCCCGAGATCCACAGGCACTGAAAATAGTGTTCCTCAACCTTAGCACGTGGAATGATATCTAACTTTGTATGTAATGGGGTTGTATGGTTTTGCTTCTCAGTTTCCATGAGATTTATGAAATAGAATAAAGCACTATTCTCAAATATTATAGTGTCCTGAATCGTAGGATGGTTTGATTTTTCCCAAAGCAATTTCACATCAGTGATCTCATTTATCCTTGCAATATGTCTGTGAGCTAGGGAGATGGAGTGGTGTAGTGGAAAGAGCACAGGCCGGAAATTCAGCGGAACCATGTTGTAATTCCTGTTCTGTTACTTTCTTGATATGTGACTTAGTTACTTAGTTTCTCTGTGCTTTGGTTTTCTAATTCCACCTCAGACTGTGAGCCCCATGAGGGACAGGGACTCTATCTTGCCTAAATATCTTATATCTACCCCTGTGCCTAGTAGAGTGGTTTGCATGTAGTTTGTGCTTAACAAATGCCATAATAATTATTATTATTATTTCACAGTTGAGGAAACCAAGTTCTAGAGAGGTTAAATAAGTTATCTGAGGTCACACCTAAAGCCGGGGCAGAACTGGAACCAGAACGTGCCCTTTTCTCTTTCAGCTAGACCACTCTGCCTCAAAGATATTTCTAGCCAGCTGGGTCAACCTCTCCTCTTTCCCCTTTCCCTAGCCAACTCCCCTGCAACTGAGCCCCTTCTCCCTCCCCTGTGGGTGAAGGGGCTGGGGCCTGGCCCGACGGGCTCCTGTGCTTCTGAATCGGCCATCCCCTGCGTGCCCAGTGGCACCAGAGTCACTACGCTGGCTGGGGCTGTGGTTCTCTTTGCTGCGTTTGATGTGTTTGCATGAGTTTCCAGCTTACAGAATCAATCCGTTAATCATATTTATTGAGTGCTTACTGGGTGCGGTGCACTGTACTAAGTGCTTGGGAGAGTACAATATGACCGAGTTGGTAGACACGGTCCCTGCCCACAAGGAGCTTATGGACTGGAGGAGGAAATGGCATCCCATCTGCCATTTTAATAATAATATTAATACATAATAATTATGGTATTTGTTAAGTGCTTACCATGTGCCAAACACTGTTCTAAGCACTGGGGTAGAAACAAGGTAATCAGGGTGTCCCATGTGGGGCTCACAGTCTTAATCACCGTTTTACAGATTAGGTAACTGAGGCACGGAGAAGTTAAGCAGCTTGTCCAAGGTCACACAGCGACAAGTGGTGGTTATGGGATTAGAACCCACGTTCTCTGACTCCCAAATCTGTGCTCTTTCCACTAAGGCACGCTGCTTTTAAAATCTCTGTTTAATATTCTGTTAAAATCAAAAGACCGGTGATCAGATAGGACCTGAGCAACTCCTCACTGGGCCAGCCCCATAGTCCTCTCAGCCAAGGACTTTGGCCTAGTGGAAAAACCACAAGTCTGGTAGTCAGAGGACCTGAGTTATATCTTGGCTCCGCCACTCAGCTGCTTTGTCATTTTGGGCAAGTCACTTCTCTTTGTCTCAGTTCCCTCCTTTGCAAAATGATGATTCAATACCTATTCTCCCTCCTACATACACTGTGAGCCCTATGTGGGACCTGATTAGCTTCTATCTACCCCAGAGCCTAGTAGATCTTGGATCTGTAACTTCGGACATTTGATATTTACCGCACCCCCAACCGCACAGCACTTACGTACATATCTTTAAATGATATATTATAAGGATTTATTCTTGTTAATGTCTCTCTCCCCCTCTAGCTCGTTATGGGCAGGGAATGTGCCTGCTTATTCTGTTGTACTCTTCTGAGCACTTAGTACAGTGCTGTGCACATTTTAAATGCTCAGTAAATTCATTCATTCATTCATTCAGTATATTTATTAGGCACTTACTGTGTGCAGGGCACTATACTAAGCGCTTGAGAAGTACAAATTGGCAGCATATAGAGACGGTCCGTACCCAACAAAGGGCTCACAGTTTAGAAGGGGGAGACAGAAAACAAGACAAGTAGACAGATGTCAATACCATCAGAATAAATAGGATTACAGCTATAAGCACATCATTAATAAAAAATAAATGGAGTAATAAATATGTACAGGTATGCACAAGTGCTGTGGGGTGGGGAAAAGGGAGGAGGCAAGAGGGAGGGGAGGAGGAGGAGAGGAAAAGGGGGGCTCAGTCTGGGAAGGCCTCCTGGAGGAGATGAGGTCTCAGAGGGCTTTGAAGGGAGAAAGAGAGCTAGTTTGGTGGATGTGTGGAGGGAGGGCATTCTAGGCCAGAGGTAGGACATGGGCCAGGGGTTGACGGCAGGACAGGCGAGAGTGAGGCACAGTGAGGAGGCTAACGGCAGAGGAGCAGAGGGTGTGGGCTGGGCTGTAAAAGGAGAGAAGGGAGGTAAGGGGGTGAGATGATGGAGAGCTTTGAAGCCGAGAGTGAGGAGTTTTTGCTTCATTCGAAGGTTGATAGGCAACCACTGGAGATTTTTGAGGTGGGGAGTGTCATGCCCAGAGCGTTTCTGACAAAGATAGGCCGGGCAGCAGAGTGAAGTATAGACTGAAGTGGGGAGAGACAGGAGGATGGGAGATCAGAAAGGAGGCTGATGCAGTAATCCAGTCGGGATAGGATGAGAGATTGAACCAGCAAGGTAGCAGTTTGGATGGAGAGGAAAGGGTGGATCTTGGCGATGTTGTGGAGGTGAGACCGGCTGGTGTTGGTGACAGATTGGATGTGTGGGGTAAATGAGAAAGCGGAGTCGAGGATGACACCAGGGTTGCGGGCTTGTGAGACCGGAAGGATGGTAGTACTGTCCACAGTGACGGGAAAGTCAGGGAGAGGAAAGGGTTTGGGAGGGAAGAAAAGGAACTCAGTCTTGGACAAGTGGAGTTTTAGATACCATCGATTGATTGGTTGATAGAATGTTTGGCACATAGTGAGCACTTAAATGCCACAGTCATTATTCTTGTTATTTAATTATCATTATTTCACAATTGAGGAAACCAGGTTCCAGAGAAGTTATTTTTTTTTTTTTTTGCCTGAGATCACACCGCAAGCCAGGGCAGAACTGGGACTAGAACCAGCCCTACTTTCTTTCCAGCAGACCACCCTGTCTGAAAATTATTTCTGGGCAGCTGAGTCAGCTTCTCTTCTTCCCCTTTCCCTAACCAACCCTCGTAATAAGCATTTATCAAATACCATTATTATTATTATTATTATTGGAGGACCTGTGGGCTTGTAATTAGGGGTGCAACATCCAATATCTCTAACTCTCCCCTCTCCATCCCTGCCTTTTCTTCTGCTCCTGGATCGCTTAGCTTGTCCAAACCCATGTGGGACCCACAGAGAGTTTCGGGTGCACGGCTTCCAGTGGAAATGGTCTGTTTTGAACTTGCCACCATCAAGCTCAAATAGATGCTGTCCACGCCATCCTCACCCTTCATAATTTTAACCATGTCAAATTGTACCTAGTGGGGCTATATGACCCTCAATTGTTATAAAAAGAAGGAAATACAATATCAATATTTGAATCTTTTAAGTATGGCTTCCTCCTCTGTCTAATAACTGTGACCCTTAAGACCTCACTCCCATCTGGGTCATTGTGGAGTGGAAGCCTGCTCAGTCCCAGGAAGATGGAAACCAGGTGCCTCATACACTTTTCTCGCTGCTTTTTGTGATCTTGTTTCCACAACTGATTCTTTCTATCTATTAAAAAGAGCTGTGCACACAAGTAAACACCCAATAATGAATTAATTAATGGAGAAGCAGCAGGGCTTAGTGGCAAGAGCCCAAACTTGGGAGTCAGAGAATGTGGGTTCTAATCCTGGCTCTACCACTTGTCTGCATTGTGACCTTGGGCAAGCCACTTATCTGTGCCTCAGTTACCCCACCTGTAAAATGGGGATTAAGACTGTGAGCCCCACGTGGGTTAACTGATTACCTGTATCTACCCCAGCGCTTAGAACAGTGCTTGGCACATAGTAAGCGCTTAACAAATACCATAATGATAATTATTATTAATAGTGAATGATTTCCCTTGAGCCAGTTGAGCTTTACTTAAATTATGCCCTTACCTTAAACTCCTTCTGGGTGGGGAACATGTCTACCAACTCTATTCATTCATTCATTCAATCGCATTTATTGAGTGCTTACTGTGTGCAGAGCACTGTACTAAGCGCTTGGGAAGTACAAGTTGGCAACATATAGAGACGGTCCCTACCCAACAGTGGGCTCACAGTCTAGAAGGGGGAGAGAGTAATAAATCAGTTCCGCCCGGCTGCCCACCCCCCGGCCCCTGACATCACCAACATCCGCACGGGACCCCAAAACACCCGCTGATTGCCAGTTCTGCTTCTCAGGGTGCCCTCCGGCTACAAACCCCCAGGCCCAGGCCAGGGGAAGGTGCGGAGGTGAGTTGGGGTGGTCTCGGGGCCTGCCCCCGCTCACGACGCTGGGGGCCAGAGGGGTCCGGGGAGGAAGGTCGGGGGTCCTGTTGGCTGGACCTGGGGGAAGGGCAGGGCAGGCAATGGAAAGGGGTTACTATTCTATTTATTATACGCAATACTATTCTATTTATTTTGTTAATGATAATAATAGTAATAATAATAGCATTTATTAAGCGCTTACTACGTGCAAAGCGCTGGGGAGGTTACAAGGTGATCAGGTTGTCCTACGGGGGGGCTCACAGTCTTAATCCCCATTTTACAGATGAGGCCACTGAGGAACAGGGAAGTTAAGTGACTTGCCGAAAGTCACACAGCTGACAATTGGTGGAGTCAGAATCTGAACCCATGACCTCTGACTCCAAAGCCCGTGCTCTTTCCACCGAGCCACACTGCTTCATCTTCTTTAATTCTATTTGTTCTGACGACTGGACACCCGTCCACCTGCTTTGTTCTGTTGTGTCTCCCCCTTCCCATCTCTGTTGACGGCACTACCATCCTTCCCGTCTCACAAGCCCGCAACCTTGGTGTCATCCTCGACTCCGCTCTCTCATTCACCCCTCACATCCAAGCCGTCACCAAAACCTGCCGGTCTCAGCTCCGCAACATTGCCAAGATCCGCCCTTTCCTCTCCATCCAAACTGCTACCCTGCTCATTCAAGCTCTCATCCTATCCCGTCTGGACTACTGCACCAGCCTTCTCTCTGATCTCCCATCCTCGTGTCTCTCTCCACTTCAATCCATACTTCATGCTGCTGCCCGGATTATCTTTGTCCAGAAACGCTCTGGGCATATTACTCCCCTCCTCAAAAATCTCCAGTGGCTACCAATCAATCTGCGCATCAGGCAGAAACTCCTCACCCTGGGCTTCAAGGCTGTCCATCACCTCGCCCCCTCCTACCTCACCTCCCTTCTCTCCTTCTACTGCCCAGCCCGCAACCTCCGCTCCTCCACCGCTAATCTCCTCACTGTACCTCGTTCTCGCCTGTCCCGCCGTCGACCCCCGGCCCACGTCCTCCCCTGGGCCTGGAATGCCCTCCCTCTGCCCCTCCACCAAGCTAGCTCTCTTCCTCCCTTCAAGGCCCTGCTGAGAGCTCACCTCCTCCAGGAGGCCTTCCCAGACTGAGCCCCTTCCTTCCTCTCCCCCTCGTCCCCCTCTCCATCCCCCCATCTTACCTCCTTCCCTTCCCCACAGCACCTGTATATATGTATATATGGTTGTACATATTTATTACTCTATTTGTTTATTTATTTATTTATTTTACTTGTACATTTCTATCCTATTTATTTTATTTTGTTGGTATGTTTGGTTCTGTTCTCTGTCTCCCCCTTTTAGACTGTGAGCCCACTGTTGGGTAGGGACTGTCTCTATGTGTTGCCAATTTGTACTTCCCAAGCGCTTAGTACAGTGCTCTGCACATAGTAAGCGCTCAATAAATACGATTGATTGATTGATTGATTGATTCTAGACCGTGAGCCCGCTGCTGGACAGGGACCGTTCCTATACAGGTGCCGACCTGTACTTCCCAAGCGCTGAGAAGCGGCGTGGCTCAGAGGAGAGAGCCCGGGCTTTGGGGTCAGAGGTCGTGGGTTCAAATCCCGGCTCTGCCACTTGTCAGCTGGGTGACTTTGGGCAAGTCACTTCACTTCTCCGTACTCCAGTTACCTCAGCTGCAAAAGGGGGATGAAGACTGTGATTCCCCCCCCCCGTGGGACACTATTATAAGGGACTTTCCCAATAGCTTAGTACAGTGCTCTTACTCCTAACAGTGTAAGCGTTCAGTAAATAAGATCGATCGATCGATTGATTGATTGATTGATTGAACGCCCCTCCACCTCTCACTGTTATGAAGGGCCTCAGATGACCTGCGTCCCTCCTTCAAAAGTACGTTCCCGGCTGCGGCCACTAGGTGGCACCACTCCCTAGCAGTTGTGGCCAAGGATGCCACATGTTGGGCTGCTCAAGGGAGACTTATTCATTCAAACATTATTGTTATTATTATTATTATTACAGTAGTAATAATAATAATATGATTGAATGACTACTACTACCACTACTACTACTAATAATAATGGTATTTATTAAGCGCTTACTATGTGCAAAGCACTGTTCTAAGCGCTGGGGAGGTCACAAGGTGATCAGGTTGTAATAATAATAATGATGGCATCTATTAAGCGCTTACTATGTGCAAAGCACTGCTCTAAGCGCTGAAAAACTGAAAAAAAAGTCCCACGGGGTGTCACAGTTTTAATCCCCGTTTTACAGATGAGGGAACTGAGGCCCAGAGAAGTTGGACTTGCCCAAATAGTAGTAATAAGAACAATAATGGGATTTGTTAAAAGCTTATTTTGTGCCAGGCACTGTAATAATGATGATGGCGGTTATTAAGTGCTTACTGTGTGCAAAGCACTGTACTAAGCACTGGGGAGGTTACGAGGTGATCAGGTTGGCCCACGGGGGGCGCACAGTCTTAATCCCCATTTTGCAGATGAGGGAACTGAGGCACAGAGAAGTTAAGTGACTTGCCCAAAGTCACACAGCTGACAACTAGCAGAGCCGGGATTTGAACCCATGACCTCAGACTCCAAAGCCCGTGCTCTTTCCATTGAGCCACACTGCTTCCATGCTGCTGTACTAAACGCAGGGGTGGACACAAGCCAATCAGGTTGGATACAATCCCTGTCCCACATGGGGCTCACACTCTTAATCCCCACTTGACAGATGAGGTCACTGAGGCCCAAGGTCACCCAGCAAACATGTGGCGGAGCTGGGATTAGAACCCAGGTACTTCTGACGCCCAGGCCCGTGCTGTATCCACTATGCCACACTGAGCGCTTACTGTGTACAGAGCAGTGTACTAAGCACTTTCGAGAGTACACTATAACAGCAAATGGACACATTCCCTGCCCACTATGAGCTCACAGTCTAGAGGGGAAGACAGACATTAATATAAATAAATGATAGGTAAGTAAATAGATAAATAAATTATAAATATATGCATATGTGCTGTGGACTGTCCCGGCTGTGTCTGAGGCCTGGGCTGAGGACATGGGGATGTGCCGGCCATCGAACTGGGAGTGTCACACCAGAGGCTTCACAGGCTGGAGGGAGCAGTGAGGTCAGCCAGGGGTGAATCTCCTTGTCCATCCCCACTCCTGCTGATGGATGGGCAGTCCCATTGATCAGTCAATGGTATTTATTGAGCACTTAACTATGTGCAGAGCACTGTACTAAGGACCTGGGAGAGCACAATAGAGCAGAATTAGCAGGCCGGTTCCCTGTTAAAAATGAGCTTACATTTAGCAAGACTCAGGGCCACTGAACCACTGTCCTTCAGCAGCGAGTACCAGCCCTTGCTTATGCAGGCAAATGCCCACGACGGGCTCAGGAAGCTTTCATTGGCATCCACCCCCCACCTCTGTTCCCTTGCTCCCTGGGAAATGAGACTTTTCCTGGGGGTGTGGAAGGAAGACAGGGTGCTTCCTGGCTTGTGGGTTTGGGTGAAAACCTCTTTAGACAGAAGAAAAAGGAGAGATCTTGTTTTGTCTTTTAGAGAACTGTGGGATGTACTTTCCCGAAGTGAAAAAGGACCCAGGGAAATTCTTGCAGAAATGTCCTGCATCCGTGACCAGGTGGCTTCGGCAGTTGAAAAACTCTGGGAAAGTCCTCCTGCTGATTACCAACTCTCACAGTGACTATTGCAGGCTCCTCGGGGAATACGTGCTCGGGTGAGTCTTTCTTTCCCCTTGTCCCAGGGGTAGCCAGAGGCAGATCGTCCAGGTTGAGTTCGTCCCCAACACGGGAGGGCGGGTTTATTATGAATCACTACTAATTCTGGGCCCTCAAAATGTGCAGGCCACTCTGCTAGACGCTAGTAGAAAGTACAGATATTTTAATAATAATAATAATAACTGTGGTATTAAGCATTTTTGATATGCTGAGATCATTGTGGGGCAGGGAACATGCAGAATTATCAATTCTGTCATATTGCTATATTCTGTCATATTACTCTCCCAAGCACTTAGTACAGTGTTTAGATAAGCAGTGTGACTCAGTGGAAAGAGCACGGGCTTTGGAGGAAGAGGTCATGGGTTCAAATCCCGGCTCCGCTAATTGTCAGCTGTGTGACTTTGGGCAAGTCACTTCACTTCTCTGTGCCTCGGTTACCTCATCTGTCAAATGGGGATTAAGATTGTGAGCCCCACGTGGGACAACCTGATCACCTTGTATCCCCCCACCACTTAGAACAGTGCTTTGCACATAGTAAGCGCTTAACAAATACCATCATTATTATTATTATTATTACAGTGCTCTACACACAGTAAGCGTTCAATAAATATGATTGATTGATTGGCGATAGCGCTAGGGTAGCTATAAAATAATCAGGTTGGGCACAGCCCCTCTCCCACATGGGGCTCACAGTCAAAGAGGGAGGGAGAACAGGTATTTTACCTCCATTTTACAGATGAGGAAACTGAGGCACAAAAAATTTAAGTGACTTGCCCAGTGGCCCAGTTGCCCCCTTGTCAGCATATAAAATGGCAAAGTCTAATTTAAAACCTAAATCTTCCAATGCTTAGGCCAGTGCCAGTGCTCTTTATACTAGGCCATGCTGCTACCCACCTTGATTTTACACACTTTTGTTTCCAAAGCGTTTTCACGTTACTAAATCAGTCAGTGAGAGGAATTTATGTAGTGCTACTGTGTGCAGAGCACTGTACTAAGCATTTGGGAGGCTACAGTACAACTGAGTTGGTAGATATGTGCCCTGATTACAAGGAGCTTACAGTCTAGAGGGAGAGACAGGCATTAATAAAATTAAATTAAGGGTTGGTATTGGTAGATATGTTCCCTGATTACAAGGAGCTTACAGTCTAGAGGGAGAGACAGGCATTAATAAAATTAAGTTAAGGATTGGTATTGGTAGATATGTTCCCTGATTACAAGGAGCTTACAGTCTAGAGGGAGAGACAGGAATTAATAAAATTAAATTAAGGATTTGTATAGAAGTGCTGTGGGGCAGAGGGTGGAGTGGATGTCAAGTGCTTAAAGGGTACAGCTCCAAGTGCAAGGATGACACAAAAGAGAGTGTATAGGGGAAATGAGGGCTTCGGCAGGGAAGGCCGTTTGAGGGGAAGTAGTTTTAATAAAGCTTTGAGAGTAGTGGTCTGTCCTATCTGGAGGGAAGGGAGCTTCAGGCCAGAGGGAGGATGTGTGTGGAGGTTGGTGGCGAAATCAGTAAGATTGAGTAGTATGAGGTGAGTAGGTTGTCATTAGAGGAGCAAACTTACAACATCCCTGTGAAGTAGGAAAAGGAAGGTATCCTTGTTCCCATTTTGCAGATGGAGTAGCTAAGGAATGAAGAGATCAAGTGACTTGCCTAAAGTCACAAAGCAGGCAAGTTGAAGAGCCAGGATTAGAACCCAGATTCTCTAACTTCCAGACTTGTTGTCATTTAGCCGCATGCATCAGACACTGACCCTCACCCAAGGGGGCTCCCTTACCGGGCCTTTGCCCCTCTCCCCCATCCCAACACCATAGTGCAGGGTGGGGGGATCCCAAGCCGGCCAGTCCAGTAGCAGGAGCGAGTGGGAGCGGACTGGGAACACCCCCTCTCTGAAGTAGAGCTGGGTGTCGGATGGACTTTCAAGTTGCTGGACTTGGAACCCTCTGGGAATTGTTGGCCCCGATAAACCACCCCACAGCCCGGTTAAACCACCGTACTGCTTATTGCTCCCCCAATTCAACACTCAAAAGGCCACGCGTAGAGATTCATAACACGTGCAGGTTCATAATGGAGCTACAGCTGTTAGAACGTGTCTGTGCTCAGTCCCATTGCAATCATTCACTCTCATGTCATGTGTCACCTGGGATAATAGTTGCAGGTTTCTGCTGTTTCTCCTTGGAGATTGCACCAGTGACAGTTGGGGGTCTCGGACATGCCCAGGGTGCAGTAGGGGATGTCATCATCACAGGACACCTTGGATGGCTGTCCAGATGGCTGGACCAGCCCAAGTGAACCTCCTCACCAGCCCTGCACTCACCCCTTTTTTTTCTTCTTTTTTTGTGCTTTTGTTAAGTGCTATGTACCATTCATTCATTCAGTCGTATTTATTGAGCGCTTACTGTGTGCAGAGCACTGTGCTAAGCGCTTGGGAAGGACAAGTTGGCAACATATAGAGACGGTCCCTACCCAACAGCGGGCACTGGTAGATTCAAGATAATCAGGTTGGACACAATCCCTGCCCACATGAGGCTCAGAATCTTAATCCCCATTTTACAGATGAGGTAACTGAAGTGACTTGCCCAGGGCCTTACAGCAGACAAGTGGCAGAGCCGGGATTAGTACCCATGTCCTTCTGACTCTCAGGCCTTTGTTCTATCCACTAGGGCACACTGCTTCTCAGATTCTGCCTCACAATCAATCAATCAATCAATCATATTTATTGAGCACTTATTGTGTGCAGAGCACTGTACTAAGCGCTTGGGAAGTACAAGTTGGCAACATGTAGAGACGGTCCCTACCCAACAGTGGGCTCACAGTCTAGAAGGGGGAGACAGAGAACAAAACCAAACATACTAACAAAATAAAATAAATAGAATAGATATGTACAAGTAAAATAAATAGAGTAATAAATATGTACAAATATATATACAGGTGCTGTGGCGAAGGGAAGGAGGTAAGACGGGGGTGATAGAGAGGGGGATGAGGGGGAGAGGAAGGAGGGGGCTCAGTCTGGGAAGGCCTCCTAGAATCATTACCCTGCCTACCACTATTTTCCCCTGCTGCGAGAATGCCTCCCACTCGGCTTTCCCCCACCTTATCATTCCTACCTTCAAAGCCCACGTCCTCCAGGAAGCCTGCCCTGACTAACGCCACCATCATGACACTCGGACCCAACAGCGCTTACTGTGCGTCAGGACCTGGACTAAGTGCTGGGGTAGATACAAACTAATCAGGTCGCAGCCCCTGTCCCACTTAAGGATCTCCTCTTACCTCTCCGGTCGTTCTTTCTCAGTCTCTTTTGCAGGCTCCTCCTCCCCCTCCCATTCTCTCACTGTGGGGGTTCCCCAAGGTTCAGTGCTTAGTCCCCTTCTGTTCTCGATCTACACGCACTCCCTTGGTGACCTCATTCGCTCCCACGGCTTCAACTATCATCTCTACGATGATGACACCCAGATCTACATCTCTGCCCCTGCTCTCTCCCCCTCCCTCCAGGCTCGCATCTCCTCCTGCCTTCAGGACATCTCCATTTGGATGTCTGCCCGCCACCTAAAGCTCAGTATGTCGAAGACTGAACTCCTTGTCTTCCCTCCCAAACCTTGCCCTCTCCCTGACTTTCCCATCTCTGTTGACGGCACTACCATCCTTCCGGTCTCACAAGCCCGCAACCTTGGTGTCATCCTCGACTCCGCTTTCTCATTCACCCCTCACATCCAAGCCGTCACCAAAACCTGCCGGTCTCAGCTCCACAACATTGCCAAGATCCGCCCTTTCCTCTCCATCCCAACCGCTACCCTGCTTATTCAAGCTCTCATCCTGTTCCGTCTGGACTACTGCATCAGCCTTCTCTCTGATCTCCCATCCTCGTGTCTCTCTCCACTTCAATCCATACTTCATGCTGCTGCCCGGATTATCTTTGTCCAGAAACGCTCTGGGCATGTCACTCTCCTCCTCAAAAATCTCCAGTGGCTACCAATCAATCTGCGCGTCAGGCAGAAACTCCTCACCCTGGGCTTCAAGGCTGTCCATCACCTCGCCCCCTCCTACCTCACCTCCCTTCTCTCCTTCTCCAGCCCAGTCCGCACCCTCCGCTCCTCCACCGCTGATCTCCTCACCGTACCTCGCTCTCGCCTGTCCCGCCATCGTCCCCCGCCCCACATCATCCCCCGGGCCTGGAATGCCCTCCCTCTGCCCATCTGCCAAGCCAGCTCTCTTCCTCCCTTCAAGGCCCTGCTGAGAGCTCACCTCCTCCAGGAGGCCTTCCCAGACTGAGCCCCTTCCTTCCTCTCCCCCTCGTCCCCCTCTCCATCCCCCCATCTTACCTCCTTCCCTTCCCCACAGCACCTGTATATATGTATATATGTTTGTACATATTTTTTACTCTATTTATTTATTTATTTTATTTGTACATATCTATTCTATTTATTTTATTTTGTTAGTATGTTTGGTTTTGTTCCCCCTTTTAGACTGTGAGCCCACTGTTGGGTAGGGACTGTCTCTATGTGTTGCCAATTTGTACTTCCCAAGCGCTTAGTACAGTGCTCTGCACATAGTAAGCGCTCAATAAATACAATTGATGATGATGATGATGATCACAGTCTTAATCCCATTTTACAGTTAAGGTATCTGAGGCCCAGAGAAGTGAAGTGACTTGCCCAAGGTCACACAGCAGACAAGTGGCAAAGCCAAGATTAGAATCCAAGTCCTTCCAATTCCCGGGCCCATGCTATACTCACTAGGCCACAGTACTTCTGCCTTCAAAAGTTCACTCTGTCCCGCTATTACTCAGCTCCCTCTTCTAAGCAGCTCCTTTATTCCTCCCTCACTGACTCACACGCTCACAATCCCATCACTTCTTTCACACTTTTAACTCCCTCCCGAAGTTCTAATTGCACCCACCACCCTAACTCCTGATGACTTTATGGATTGCTTTATTGGCAAAATTGACACCATCAGATGTGATCTCCCCAGAGTTTCTCTAACACCTCCTCACCACTCCACTACACCTTCCTCATTTTTCCTCCTGCTTCCCTGCTGATTGTCCACAAGTCTCCTGCCTACCCTCTCTCTCCGCCCCCTCTTATGCTCCACAGATCCTATCCCCTCTCTCCTCCTAAAACACTTGCACTCACTCTTCTCTCCTCCCTCATTGCTGTCATCAAACTCTCACTCTCTGCCTTCAACCATACTCAAGTCTTCCCTACACTAACAAAGCCCTCTCTACATCTCAGATCCTGCTCCAGCATCTCATCTCTCTGCTGCCATCCCTTTTCCAACTTCTGGAATGGGCCATTTACACCCATTGTCTTTGCTTCCTCTCCACTAACTCCCATCTTAACCTCTAACAGGCTTTCAACCCCTTCACTTCACCAAGATGGTCCTCTCTGCGATCACCAATACTTTCCTTTTAGCCAAATCCAGTGGAGTCTACTCTATCCAAAGCCTCCTTGAGCCCTCAGTTGCCTTTGACACTGTGGGCAACTCCCTTCTCCTTGAAGCATTCCCAGGCCTTGGTTCTGTTGCCACGGTCCAGGCCTGGTTCTCCCCCAACCTCTCTGACCTCTCGTCCTCCTCTGTTCAGTCCTCTGGCGTCTCTTCTGCATCTCTCATCTCTACCCAGATGTTCTGATGGCAGCTGATATTTTCTGTATCTAAAGCCAAACTACAGTCTTCTAGACTGTGAGCCCGTTGTTGGGCAGGGACCGTCTGTATATGTTGCCGACTTGTGCTTCCCAAGTGCTTAGTACAATGTTCTGCATACAGTAAGCGCTCAATAAATTCATTCATTCATTCAATTGTATTTATTGAGCACTTACTGTGTGCAGAGCACTGTATTAAACACTTGGGAAGTACACGTTGGCAACATATAGAGACAGTCCCTACCCAACAGTGGGCTTACAGTCTAGAAGGGGGAGACAGAGAACAAAACAAAACATATTAGCAAAATAAAATAGAATAAATATGTACAAATAAAATAAATGAATAGAGTAATAAATACGTAGAAACATATATACATATATACAGGTGCTGTGGGGAGGGGAAGGCGGTAAGGCGGGGGGGATGGGGAGGGGGAGGAGGGAGAGAGGAAGGAGGGGGCTCAGTCGGATTGAATGAATGAATACACATTTTCCTTCCTAAATCTTCTCCTCCTAACTTTCCTGTCTCAGTTTAATACCACAATCCTTCCTGTAGAAGAAGCCTTGCACTCCTTCAATTGTCACATTCAGTCTACTGCCAAATCCTGCAGGTCCGTCTTCCCACAAACAGCCCCAGGATCCTCTCTGTATTCTCCACCCAAATAGCTACCATTCTAGTACAGTGTGATCATATGGTGGCTAGCCTGTAGCCTCCAGCCCCCATCCCTTCTCTAATTCATACAGCTGCCCAAATCATCTCCCTGTTTCATCAGTGAGCACAACTCTCCTCTCAAAAACCTCCACTGGCTCACCAGTTCCCCTGCCATAAAACACAGACTCTTCACAGTTGGCTTCAAGTCAACCCACCGTACACATTTGCTTTTTCCAGCCGCTCCACTCCAACTTGCTCTCATCACTGCTCCCAAACTAGCCTTCTTACTGAATTTCGTCCTCAACCTTCCTGCCTCAGTTCACTCACTCAATCTGTTCCCCTGGCTTGAAAATCCTTCCCTCCTCAGACCTGACAGACCGCAGCCCTCCCCAAATTCAAAACCCTAGTGAAAACCCACCTCTTCCAACATGCCTGCTCCAGTTCATTCCCAGCATATCCCAAATCATAATAAACCAATCAGCTATCTCTGAAACTTTTGTATTTATTTATACCTATCCTCAGTACATGTCTGTGCATATATTCAGTTTTGTACTTTCAATTATTTATTTTCATTATTTTTAATGGTATTTAAGTGCCCACAATGTGCCAGCCACTGTACTAAGCGATGAAGTAGATACAAGCTTACAATAATAATAATAGTGTTGGTATTTATTATGTGCTTACTATGTGCCAAGCACTGTTCTAAGCACTGGGGAAGATACAAGATAATCAGTTGGTCCCATGTGGGGCTCACAGTCTTCATCCCCTGCTTGAGAAGCAGCGCAGCTCAGTGGAAAGAGCCCGGGCTTTGGAGTCAGAGGTCATGGGTTCAAATCCCGGCTCTGCCAATTGTCAGCTGTGTGACTTTCGACAAGTCACTTCACTTCTCTGTGCCTCAGTTACCTCATCTGTAAAATAGGGATGAAGACTGTGAGCCCCCATTGCCCAAGGTCACAGTGCTCTTCACACAGTAAGCGCTCAATAAATATGCTCAATAAATACATAAATAATAATAATAATAATAAAGCAGCGCTCAATAAATAAATAAATATAAGGTTGGACACAGTCCATTTCCCTTCTTATTTTACAGATGAGGTAACTGAGGCACAGAGATGTTACATCACTCCCCAGGGTCACATGAAAAACAAGTGATGGATCCAGGATTAGAACCCGAGTACTCGAACTCCTAGGCCCATGTTCTTTCTACTAGACAAGCCTACGTCATTGTTGTTTTTAAATACTCTTTGACTACATTTCCCTTTAGAATATAAGTTCCGTATGGTCAGAGAGAAAGTCGCTCGCTTGTTTTTAACTTTCCAAGCATTTAGTACAGTGCATCCTACCAGTAATAATAATAATAATTGTATTTCTTAAGCACTTGCTATATGCCAAGCACTGGAGTAGATACAAGGTAATCAGGTTGGACATAGTCCCTTTCCCACATGGGGCTCACAATCTTAATCCCCAATTTACATATGAGGTAACTGAGGCACAGAGAAGTGATGTGACTTACTCAAGGTCACACAGCAGACATGTGGCAGAGCTGGGATTAGAATCAATCAATCAATCAATCGTATTTATTGAGCGCTTACTATGTGCAGAGCACTGTACTAAGTGCTTGGGAAGTACAAATTGGCAACACATAGAGACAGTCCCTACCCAACAGTGGGCTCACAGTCTAAAAGGGGGAGGCAGAGAACAGAACCAAACATACCAACAAAATAAAATAAATAGGATAGAAATGTACAAGTAAAATAAATAAATAAATAAATAAATAAATAGAGTAATAAATATGTACAACCATATATACATATATACAGGTGCTGTGGGGAAGGGAAGGAGGTAAGACGGGGAGATGGAGAGGGGGACGAGGGGTAGAGGAAAGAAGGGGCTCAGTCTGGGAAGGCCTCCCGGAGGAGGTGAGCTCTCAGCAGGGCCTTGAAGGGAGGAAGAAAGCTAGCTTGGCGGATGGGCAGAGGGAGGGCATTCCAGTCCCGGGGGATGACGTGGGCCGGGGGTCGATGGCGGGACAGGTGAGAACGAGGTACGGTGAGGAGATTAGCAGTGGAGGAGCGGAGGGTGCGGACTGGGCTGTAGAAGGAGAGAAGGGAGGTGAGGTAGGAGGGGGCGAGGTGATGGAGAGCCTTGAAGCCCAGGGTGAGGAGTTTCTGCTTGATGCGCAGATTGATCGGTAGCCATTGGAGGTTTTTGAGGAGGGGAGTAATATGCCCAGAGCGTTTCTGGACAAAGATAATCCGGGCAGCAGCATGAAGTATGGATTGAAGTGGAGAGAGACACGAGGATGGGAGATCAGAGAGAAGGCTAGTGCAGTAGTCCAGACGGGATAGGATGAGACCTTGAATGAGCAGGGTAGCGGTTTGGATGGAGAGGAAAGGGGGCTCCCATGTCCCCTGATTCACAGGCCCGTGCTCTTTCCACTAGACCATGCTGTTATCCCCGCCACACTACGCTACCAGTGGGCACTCAGTAAATGCTATTAACACACTGCTACTGCTACTATCAATCAATCAATCGTATTTATTGAGTGCTTACTGTGTGCAGAGCACTGTACTAAGCGCTTGGGAAGTACAAGTTGGCAACATATAGAGACAGTCCCTAACCAACAGTGGGCTCACAGTCTAAAAGGGGGCTCTGGGAACCAGAGCAGAACAGGGGCCTGAGGTCACCCTCTTTATCAGGACTCTATGGAGATGCAGAGCAGAGGGACAAGGAACGGAGCAGATGGCTAATCATTCATTCAGTTGTATTTATTGAGCGCGTACTGTGCAGCGCACTCTACTACGCACTTGGGAAGTACAAATGGGCAATATAGAGACAGTTGCTACCCAAGAACGGGCTCACAGTCTAGAAATCCTGCCCCTGCCCTGCTAGCAGACCAGCCCCTCTCTCCCACAAGAGTGAAGGCTGGACAAAGCCACCATACAGCATTTAGTGTGCTGGGGAGGTGGTGGCTGGATTTTGCCCAGGACTAGATGTGGGCAGGGAATGTGTCTGTTATATTGTATTCTCCCAAGAACTTAATAAGTGACCCCGTTTTTGGGTAGGGACCGTCTCTATATGTTGCCAACTTGTACTTCCCAAGCGCTTAGTACAGTGCTCTGCACACAGTAAGTCCTCAATAAATACGATTGAATGAATGAATGAATAATTCAGTGCTCTGCACCCAGTAAGTGCTCAGTAAATACGACTGACTGACGGACTGTTTGCTTAGAGAACCAAGATGCCCGGATACTGTTCCCTTCAGGTGGGTTTAACACATAACTCTGATTGGGGTGGTCCGCATGGTTGAATTGTAACCTGTTCCTCTCTTCCACCCCATCCCCTTAGGCCAGGAGCACCCCTCCGCCCCATCCCCCCACCTGCCATGAGCCAGATATCAGATTTGCATTTAATGTAATGGTCTCAGGCTCAGTATGGTGCCTGGCACCAAGAAACCATTGGTAAACGTTCTAGGGATAAAAAGAGTAACAGTTATAACATAATTCTAGCAATTATATAATTATAACATAATTTTCTTGTTAAAGAATAACAATTGTAATGTTTTTTGTCTCTTCAGGAGTGATTTTACAGATCTTTTTGACATTGTGATTACAAATGCCTTGAAGCCTGGTTTCTTCTCTCAAATCCCAAATCAAAGACCATTCCGGACTCTTGGTAAGTCTCAGTGGGGTGGGGAAGAGGGGCAGGATGGCAGTTGTTTAGAATGCATCTCCCTTGGTTTCAAAATCACATAGTTTGGCATGTTTTAGCTACCAGTCAGTCGATGGGGCAGCATCCTTATTCCATGGACCCCAGAGTTCAGGAAGAGGACAAACCTCTCAGGGTCTGCAAACTCCCCTCACACACACACAGCTAGACAAGCTGCTATTAGTAATAGTACTTGTTAAGCATTGACTGTGTGCCAAGGTGTGTTCTAAGTGCTGGGGTAGATACAAGTTAATCAGGTAGGACACAGTATCTGTCTCACTTGGAATTCAAGCTTTGAGGCCCTGAGGGTCTTGGGCATAAAGATTCTCTCCCTCATTCAATCAGTAGTATTTAATAATGATGGTATTTGTTAAGTGATTACTATGTGCCAAACACTGTTCTAAGCGCGGGAGAGGACACAGTCAGGTTGTCCTCTCAGTAATCAGGTTGTCCCACATGGGACTCACAGTCTTAATCCTCATTTTACGGATGAGGTAACTGAGGCACAGAGAAGTTAAGTGACTTGCCCAAAGTCACACAGCTGACAAGTGGCAGAGCCGGGATTAGAACCCATGACCTCTGACTCCCAAGCCCGGGCTCTTTCCACTGACTGCTTCTCATTTATTCATTCATTCATTCATTCAATCGTATTTATTGAGCACTTACTGTGTGCAGAGCACTGTACTAAGCGCTTGGGGAGTACAAGTTGGCAACATATAGAGACGGTCCCTACCTAACAGCGGGCTCACAGTCTAGAAGGGGGAGACAGAGAACAAAACAAAACATATTAACAAAATAAAATAAATAGAATAGTAAATATGTATAAGTAAAATAAGTAGAGTAATAAATCTGTACAAACATATATACAAGTGCTGTGGGAGGGGAAGGAGGTAGGGCAGAGGGGATGGAGGGGAGAGAGGAAGGAGGGGGCTCAGTCTGGGAAGGCCTCCTGGAGGAGGTGAGCTCTCTGTAGGGCTTTGAAGGGAGGAAGAGAGCTAACTTGGCAGATGTGCGGAGAGAGGGCATTCCAGGCCCGGGGGAGGACGTGGCCCAGGGGTCGACGGCAGGCCAGGCGAGAACGAGGCACAGTGGGGAGGTTAGCAGCAGAGGAGCGGAGGGTGTGGGCTGGGCTGTAGAAGGAAAGAAGGGAGGTGAGGTAGGAGGGGGCGAGGTGATGGAAAGCCTTGAAGCCAAGAGTGAGGAGTATTTGCCTGATGTGTAGGTTGACTGGTAGCCACTGGAGATTTTTGAGGAGGGGAGTAACATGTCCAGAGTGTTTCGGCACAAAGATGATCCGGGCAGCAGCGTGAAGTATAGATTGAAGTGGGGAGAGACAGGAGGATGGGAGATCAGAGAGGAGGCTGATGCAGTAATCCAGTCGGGATAGGATGATGATGATGGCATTTGTTAAGCGCTTACCATGTGTAAAGCACTGTTCCAAGCGCTGGGGGGATACAATGTGATCAGGTTGTCCTATGTGGGGCTCACAGTCTTAATCCCCATTTCTACAGATGGGGGAACTGAGGCTCAGAGAAGTTAAGTGACTTGCCCAAGGTCACACAGCAGACATCTGGTGGAGCTGGGATTCAAACCCATGACCTCTGACTCCAAAGCCCATGCTCTTTCCACTGAGCCACACTGCTTCTTATAAGCAGTGATGAGAGATGAGATGAGAGATTGAACCAGCAGGGTAGCAGTTTGGATGGAGAGGAAAGGGCGGATCTTGGCGATGTTGTGGAGGTGAGAGCGGCAGTTTTTGGTGACGGATTGGATGTGAGGGGTGAACGACAGAGCAGAGTCGAGGATGACACCAAGGTTGCGGGCTTGTGAGACGGGAAGGATGGTAGTGCCATCAACAATGATGGGAAAGCCAGAGAGAGGGCAGGGTTTGGGAGGGAAGATAAGGAGTTCAGTCTTGGACATATTGAGTTTTAGATGGCGGGCAGACATCCAGATGGAGATGTCTTGAAGACAGGAGGAGACACGAGCCTGAAGGGCGGGAGAGAGAGCAGGGGCAGAGATGTAGATTTGGGTGTCATCAGCGTAGAGATGATAGTTGAAGCCGTGGGAGCGAATGAGTTCACCAAGGGAGTGAGTGTAGATAGAGAACAGAAGGGGACCAAGAACTGACCCTTGAGGAACCCCCACAGTAAGGGGGTCGGAGGGGGAGGAGGAGTCCACAAAAGAGACTGAGAATGAAGGGCCGGAGAGATAAGAAGAGAACCAGGAGAGGACAGAGTCTGTGAAGCCAAGGTTGGATAGCATGTTGAGGAGAAGGGGGTGGTCGACAGTGTCGCAGGCAGCTGAGAGGTAGAGGAGGATTAGGATAGAGTAGGAGCTGTTGGTTTTGGCAAGCAGGAGGTCATTGGTGACCCTTGAGAGGGCAGTTTCGGTGGAATGTAGAGGACGGAAGCCAGATTGGAGGGGATTGAGGAGAGAGTTGGCGTTGAGGAATTCGAGGCAGTGGGTATAGACAACTCATTCAAGGAGTTTGGAAAGGAATGGTAGGTGGGAAATAGGGCGATAACTAGAAGGGGACTTATTGAGCACTTATTGTGTGTGGAGCACTGTACTAAGTGCTTGGGAGACTACCATACAACACAGGTGGTAGATGTGTTCCCTACCCACAGGGAACTTTCAGTCTAAAGCTACCAGTTCAATCAGTCAATTGTATTTATTGAGTACTTACTGGGTGCAGAGCACTCCACTAAGCACTTGGGAGAATACAGTACAACAATAAACTGACAAGTTCCCTGCCCACAGCAAGCTTAAGGTCTAGAGGGAAATAGTTTTATGAGAAAAGTGGTATAAAAGAGTCCAAAATCAGCATTCGGATGAAGTCTTCATTCTTGAAAAGAGCAGTGGTGGTTAATACTGATGAGTTTAATAATAACTGCAAAGTCGTGGGAACTTTGAATGTCAATCAATCAATTGTATTCATTGAGAGTTTGCAGAGCACTGTACTAAGGGCTTGGGAGAGAACAATGTAACAGGGTTGGTTGACATGTCAACTAGAGAGCTTTTCCCTACTAGTAAGTACTCGTTGATACCAGTTTTATTTCAAACCAGAAATAAAAACAAACGCTCCCCTCCCTCCCTCAACCCTTATCTCTCTGGGTTATTCAGGAGCATTCTCTCCCATTCGGGCAGCAGAACCGATTGGCTGTCTTCACAGATTAGATAGCCAACACGAAGAACTCTGCTACTCACTCCATTCCCACTGTACTCATGGGCATCAATCAATCAATGCTATTTATTGAGCGCTTACTATGTGCAGAGCGCTGTACTAAGCCCTTGGGAGAGTACAATGCCACAGAATTAACAGACACGTTCCCTGCCCATAACGAGCATATAGTCTCGTGGGGGAGGCAGTCATTAATATGAATAAGTAATTTATAATTTTTAATATAAAGATATGCACACAAGTGCTGTGGGGTTGAGAGTGGGGCGAATATCAGCTGTCCAAAGGTCACAGATCCAAGTGAATAGACAGTGCAGAAGGGAGAGTGAGCCGGGCAAAAGAAGGCTAAATGGGAGAAGGAAATGTGACCTTAATAATGCTTTGAATGTGGTCTGGCATATATGGAGGAGGAGGGAGTTCCAGGTTAGGGGAGGATCTCGGGAAAGGGATCGGCAGTGAAATAGACAAGATTGGGCCACAGTGAATAAATTCCTTACATTCTACTATTTCTCCTCTGTAATTTATTTTAGTATCTGTCTCCCCCACTAGACTGTAAGCCCCCTGTGGCCAGGGAATGTGTCTACTAACTCTGCTTTTTGTTGTTGTTTTTTTAAATGGTATGTATTAGGTGCTTATTATGTGTAAGGCACTGTACTAAGTGCTGGGGTAGCACTTAACAAATACCATTTAAAAAAAGAGAGCTTGGCCTCTGAAGTCCCACCTGGCCCCTGTGGGCCTCTGTCATTATCATTATCATTGTCAGTTCTGCTGAGTGCAGGAGCTACGTTCAGCAAGGATTTTTGAGCTAATACATAGTAATCAATCAGTCAGTGATATTTATTGAGTGCTTTCTGTGTGCAGACCACTATACTAAGTGATTGGGAGAGTACAATGTAACAGTTGGTAGATACATTCGCTGGTGTTTTAAGCACTAAGTGCCAAAACACTGTACTAAGTGCTGGGATTGATATAATAATAGCAGATTGGACAGTCTCTGTCCCACAGGAACTGTCATTCATTCATTCATTCAATCGTATTTATTGAGCGCTTACTGTGTGCAGAACACTGTACTAAGCACTTGGGAAATACAAGTCGGCAACATATAGAGACGGTCCCTACCCAACAACGGGCTAACAGTCTAGAACTGTTCCACACAGGACTCACAGTCTAAGAGGAAAGGAGAAAGGATGTTTATCTCCATCAATCAATCAATCAATCATATTTATTGAGCGCTTACTGTATGCAGAGCACTGTACTAAGCGCTTGGGAAGTACAATGCCACAGAATTAACAGACATGTTCCCTGCCCATAACGAGCATATAGTCTCGTGGGGGAGGCAGTCATTAATATGAATATGAATATGAATAAGTAATTTATCTCCATGTTACAAGTGAGGTAACTGAGGCACAGAGAGGGTAGGTGGCATGCCCAGAATCACCCAGCAGTCAAGATCCAGGTCCTTGGGTTCCCAGGCCCATGCTCTTTCCACTAGGCCATGCTGCTTCTGTGCATGCTGTGGGGAGAAACCAAGCAGTGGGAATATGAGGTTCAGAGCTTCGTGGCGCAGCCTGAGAATTACACATTGACATTCAAGGCTCGTCACAGAGGAAAGGTTTGCAGGGAAAGAGTGCTAGGGTTACCCAGACAGGACACTGCACCCTCTGGAAGGGATGATGCTTCCACCCCAAGACAGCTCCACCCGGGATTGGGGCAGGGAGAATGCTGACGTGTTTTTCTGGGGCTCACACGGGTGGACACACAGTTGTCTTGTCCTTATTTTCAGTGTCTGCATGGGGGTGGGGCTGGTGGAAGAAGGCTGGTCCCAGGTGGGGAAAAATTACGAAAGCTGCAGTGAATAATAATAATAATTATGATGATAATAATGATAGTATTTAAGTGCTTTACCATATGTCGCGCACTATTCTAAGTGCTGGAGTAGATACAAACAAATCGGCTGCAACACAGTCCCTGTCATGCATTCATTCAATTGTATTTGTTGAACATATTGTGTGCAAAGCACTGTACTAAGCTCTTGGGAGAGTACAATATAAAAATAAACAGACACATTCCCTGCCCACAACGAGCTTACAGTCTAGAAGGGGAGACAGACGTTAATATAAATAAATTATAGATATGTACATGGGTGCTGAGGGGCTGGGAGGGGGGATGAATAAAGAGTGATGCAGAAGGGAGTGGAAGAAGAGAAAAGGAGGCAAGGTATACATTCATTCACTCAGTCATATTTATTAAGCGCGTACTGTGTGCTTAGCACTACTAAGCACTTGGGATTGTACAATCCCTGCCCACAATGAGGTTACAGTCTAGAGGCGGGGAGACAGACTTCAATACAAGTCAACAGACGTCAATATGAATAGCAGACAAGAGGCAGAGCCGAGATTAGAAACCAGGTCCTTCTGACTCCCATGCCATACCCTATCCACTAGTCCATCCTGCTGTGTGGGAAAAAGCCATCTCTCCCATCCTGCCCTGATGAAGCCTTAGAAGTAGAATTTGCCTCCCACTGCTGCCTCCTGTAGCGATGGGCAGTGGCTCTCTGGCCTTTGGGTCCTGGTCAGTCACCGGGCTCTGGCTGCTGAGGGTGTCGAGGGGGAAATGTGGTCCTTATCGGAGAAAATTAGCCACTGAGGTCTGCTTGGGAGCTGTCTGATCCAGGCCCTGCTCTGCTGCTCGCTCCTGGGTTTCATTGAACCTTTTCTCAGTGTTGTGGGTTGCCGGTGTCATGGGTTGCCGGCAGGATGCTCCCAGCTGACAGGGCTCCTGAAAGGTGGCCTTTGAGGCACAGAGTGCTAGGGTGAGGCAGAGACTGCAGAAAGCGGCTCATAAACAGGCCCTTGACAGAGTCCTTGGGCCATGCCAGGAATCATGCCTGTGTTGGAAAGGGAATTTTCACACACCCATAAAGGTCCAGCACGAGCTGAACAGATTGGGCCGAGAGAAATAACATGTGGGCTCCAGGCAGCTGAAGCCACTGTTTATTCAGTCGGTCTTTCAGGTAGTGACTCTTAGACTGGAAGCTCATTGTGGGCGGGGAATGTGTCTGTTTATTGTTATAGAGTACTTTCCCAAGTGCTTAGTACAATGTTTTGCACATGGTAAGCACTTGGTACGTATGATTGACTGACTGAATGACTCGGTTTGGGTTTGCTGATGTCCAAAGCACTTGGCTGAGCAAGGGGTTAAATTCATGGGAGGGTGTTGTAGAGGCAGAATACATGATGCTTGCTGTAGCAGAGCATCTAGACTAACAAGGAAAATGGACCCAAAGTAATTTACAGATAGAAATAAGAGGAGTCTGAAAAGATTGTGGAAAAAGCAAATGCTTAAATAGTAGAATCTATAAATCTATACATACAGAAATGCTATACATAAGAGGCTGTATATGTAATTGGAGGGGGTTTTTCTGAGATAATTTATATCACCCAGATCATGGGCTAGCTAACTCCCCCATCAAGAGGGAAGCAGCATGGCTCAGTGGAAAGAGCACAGGCTTTGGAGTCAGAGGTCATGGGTTCAAATGCCACCTCCACCAATTGTCAGCTGTGTGATTTTGGGCAAGTCACTTAACTTCTCTGGGCCTCAGTTACCTCATTTGTAAAATGGGGATTAAGACTGTGAGCCCCCTGTGGGACAACCTGATCACTGTGTAACCTCCCCAGCACTTAGAACAGTGCTTTGCACATAGTAAGCGCTTAATAAATGCCATCATTATTATTATTATTATTATTAAGAGGCCTGTTAGCCCCTCACTCGGGATGGTACGGTCACTGTGAATGGTAATTCCTTGACAAAAATGTCAGCCTCCAAACCTTTTTGCCCATCCTACTCCAGGACTTTTAGCTGGCAGCTGCTGCTTCTTCTGCTGTTTGTCCTCAGTCTGTGAAATGGATCTAGTGGAGTTATGTCCAGCTAGTGAGGGCCTCTAGGCAGGAAGCCAGCAAATATTTGCCAAAACTGCCCCAGTGAAAGCAGATGGTACAACAAAGGAAGTCAGCAAATATTTGTAACCAGCTAAGGGGCAATAAATCACCTGGACCCCTCTAGTCTGTAAACTCATTTTGGGCAGGGATGTGTCTATCAGTTGTCATATATTGTACTCTCCCAAATGCTTAATACAGTGCTCTGTACACACTAAGAGCTCAATAAATGTGATTGATTGACTGACTGAGAGGTTAGTCAAGGAAGGCCTCTTGGAGGAGATAGATTTTAGTAGGCATTTAAAGATGTGGAAAGTGGTGGTTTGTCAGATATGAAGGGGGAGGGAGCAGCAGGCAGGAGAAAGGACAGGAGCAAGGGGTCAATGATGAGGCAGTTAAGATAAATGTACAGTGAATAAGTTGGAGTTAGTGAAGTGTGGAGACCGGGTTGTAGCGGGAAATGAGAGGGGGGAAAGAGCTGACCAAATGCCTTAAATAATAATGATGATATTTGATAAGTGCTCACTATGTGTCAAGCATTGTTCTAAACACTCGGGCAGATACAAGCTAATGAGGTTGAACAGTCCCTGTCCCACATGGGGCTCACAGTTTTAATCCCCATTTTACAGATGAGGGAACTGAGGCACAGAGAAGTTAAATGACTTGCCCAAGGTCACATAACAGACAAGAGTGTAGAGCACTAGACTAAAGACTTGGGAGAGGACACCAGCTTTTCTTACTTGAAGTATTTTAGACTGTGAGCCCACTGTTGGGTAGGGACTGTATATGTTGCCAATTTGTACTTCCCAAGCGCTTAGTACAGTGCTCTGCACATAGTAAGCTCTCAATAAACACGATTGATGATGATGATGATGGCAGATCCAAGAGAATGGATTTTGAACTGGATTGGTGAATCTGGTGATTTGGAAATAAGTCCATCCTTCTCATAATATGGAATGAACATTTAGCCAACCAAAGTGCACCATGGTTAGTGACAAATACAGCCTTGCTTTCCCAAGAGTTGAAAGAAGGAGATAGAGAAGCATCATGGCCTAGTGGATACAGCACGGACCTGGGTTCTAATCCCAGCTCCGCCAAGTTTCTGCTGTGTGACCTTGGGCAAGTTACTTCACTTACCTGTGCCTCAGTTATCTCTTCTGTGAAATGGGGATAGTGTCCAATCTGATTAGCTTGTTTCTACTCCAGTGCTTAGTACAGTCCCTGGCAAATTGTAAGGGCTTTACAAATACCATTTTTTAAAAAAGGGAATTAGAAGTGTAGAGTCATTCTCAGAATGAGCTGGAGAAGTCATTTTGTCCAGCTCCTAGCCTTCCTGCCCTAGCGTGACTTTTTCAGTTCCTCCATATCCGGTTAAAGTGCAGTGGCTAAACATACCCCCAGATCTCTAACAATATTATGAAGCAATAATATCTTCATATTGTGGTCGGGTCACATGACAGTAAGAATAGTGCAGTAGTTCATTGCCTCCCATTAGTTTTTTTTTTTTTTGGTTGTTTGTTTATATTTGCTTACTATGTGCCAGTCACTGTATTAAACGCTGGGGTAGATACAAGCTGAGATTTTTACATGTCCCAGGGGCTCACAGTCTTAATTCCCATTTTACAGATGAAGTAGCTAAAGCACAGAGAAGTGACTTACCCAAGGTCCCACAGTGGACACATAGCAGAGTCAGGATTAAAATTTAGACCCTTCTGACCCACAGGCCCATGTTTTATCCACTAAACAACACTGCTTCTCAGTTCTGAAAGTAAGAATTTAGAAATTCGAGTATTTTCATGAACCTGGAGGCCACTAAAAGCATAATACTAGTAGGAATTCACACCAGACCCTGCCCACTTTCCAAACAATGTAGCCTAGTTGAAAGAAATCCCTGGTGGAGTGTGGAACAAAATTGCTTCCCTACTGGTGTTTCCCTTCCGGGTGCCAGAGGGCATTGGTGCCCTTGAGGCCTTTGAGTTGGAAACTAGGCTGGGAAGCTCATTGGCCTTATAACATCTAGTGACCAATCGCCAGTATAAGAACAATTGAAATTTAGTTGTCAGGAGTATGTCATAGTCCATAAACTAAAGAAGTCCACTGAGCTATTCCCCCACACCCCTCAAAGCCATCAGCAGGAACCCACGATGGAGAGGCAGACTCTCCCCCTCTAGAACGTAAACTCATCGTGTGCAGGGAACTTGTTCACCAACTCTGTTACACTTTCCCAAGTGCCTAGAACAGTACTCTGCACACTGTAAGTGCTCAGTAAATGCCATTGATTGATTGAATGTGGGAGAGGATCTTTATGCCCAAGACCCCCAGGGCCTCTAAGTGTCCTGTAATAATAACAGCCTGTCTGCTTTGTGTATGGGTGGGGGGAGTTTGCAGACCCTAAGGGTTTCATCCTCCACCTGAGCCCTGGGTCCATGGAATGAGGTCACTGCCCCAGTGAATCACTGCACGGGTCAAACAGGATAGGGTGAGAGATTGACCCAGCAAGGTAGCGGTTTGGATGGGGAGGAAAGGGTGGGATCTTGGCGATGTTGCGGAGGTGAGACCAGCAGGTTTTGGTGACGAATTGGATGCCTGGGGTGAATGAGAGAACGGAGTCAAGGATGACACCAAGGTTGCGGGCTTGTGAGACGGGAAGGATGATAGTGCCATCTACAGTGATGGGAAAGTCGGGGAGAGGACAGAGTTTGGGAGGGAAAATGGGGAGCTTAGTCTTGGACATGTTGAGTCGTCTCTGCAGGGGTAGACGTGCCAGAGCAAGGAAAATCCTGAAAACATTCCCCCAGTGGTGATGTACCTCATCTCTCACGGTTATTAGAATGGTCATCATCATCATCATTACTATTATGATTATTATTATATTTGTTAAGCTCTTATTAAGTGTCAAACACTGTTTTAAGGTAACCAGGTCAGACATAGTCCTTGTCGCAGTATAAGTAGGAGGGAGAACAGGCATTGACTCCCCATTTTACAGATGAGGAAACTGAAGCACAGAGAAGTTGAATAAAATGATGGCATTTGTTTAGCGCTTACTATGTGCAAAGTACAGTTCTAAGCGCTGGGGGGAATACAGGGTGATCAGGTTGTCCCATGTCGTGAGGTTCACAGTCTTCATCCCCATTTTACAGATGAGGGAACTGAGGCTCAGAGAAGTTAAGTGACTTGCCCAAGGTCACACAGCGGACATGTGGCCGAGCCGGGATTAGAACCCATGACCTCGGACTCCCTAGCCCGGGCTCTTTCCACTAAACCACGCTGAATGACTCACCCAAGTTCACAGAGCAGGCACCTGGCAGAGCTGGGATTAGATCCCAGGTCCTTTGACTCCCAGGCACATGCTTTATCCACTAGACCAAGTTGTGCTACTGTGACTGCTGTGATCCTTGTTTTGATCATTTATTGATCTTTCTTGATCATCATAATAATATTTGTTAAGTGCTTACTATGTGCCAAGCACTGGTGTTAAGATAATCAGGTTGGACCCAGTCCCTGCCCCATATGGGTCTCCCAGTCTAAGTGGGAGGGAGAACAGGTATTGAATCCCCATTTTACAGATGAGGAAACTGAGGCCCAGAGGATTAAGTGACTTTAGTAAGGTCACACAAAGCAGGCAAGTGTGAAATTAGGATTAGAACCCAGGTCCCCCAACTCCCAGGCCCATGTTTTATCCACTAGGCTATGCTATTCCTCTGTGACTATTATCCTTGTTTTGATCATTTATTGTTGTTGATGTTATGGTATTTGTTAAGCGCTTATTATGTGCCAAGCACTGTACTAAGTGCTAGGGTAGGTACAAGTTAAACAGGTTGGACACAGTCCCTGTCCCATATGGGGCTCACAGTCTTAATCCCCATTTTACAGGAGGTAACTGAGGCGCAGAGAAGTGAAATAAGTTACTCAAGGTTACACAGCAGACAAGTGGCAGAGCTAGGATTTTAGAACCGAGGTCCTTCTGTCTCCTAAGCCTGTGCTCTACCACTAGGCCACACACCTCCCATATTATAATTATTGTTATTATTACTATTAATAATAATAATTGTTAAGTGCTTGCTATGTCCCAAGCACTTGTA